>NC_083700.1:7253035-7561539 GCF_033118175.1 Dama dama | reverse complement strand
TGATTTTCAAATCTATGACTTAGATGAAAATATAGAATGCATATTTATGTTAAAAGGGACATATAACATGTGAGGTGTCAGAATCTGGATACAAAAAGATTCTGACTATAGAAGGAAAGTCTGGAATTATGAAAGTCAATAATAGGAAATGCAAATTATGAAATTCAATAGTATGAAATAGGAATAATGGGAAATTCAGTCATAGGAAATACAAATCCTTAAGGTTCAAATAATCAGTTATGTAAAAAGAGCATGGAGAACTCCTGGCTACTGGACTACAAAGTCATGTAAAAAGTCATGGAGAAGTGGGCTACGTTGAAAAAGTTCTGGGACTTTGAGTCAAACGCCCATGCACAGACACACACACACACATATTTGTCAGTAAGTGTTATAGTAGCGTTAGATGAGTAGTGACTATTGCCAACTGTATTGATATTCCACCGTAATCAGACCATATCTGGAGCATTATGTTCAGTTTGAGCGTTACATTTTAAGAAGACACTGATGAAATAGTTGTACAGGTAAATGAGCAGAATGATAGTTTCTAAAAGTCATAAATGGAGTGGCTATTCTTAAACTATACTTTCTTTAGATCAGAGAGGACTTAGCAGAGAGATATGATAGCTTTCTTCACATTTTGGAAAGTGGAGTCTTGTGACCAAGGAATAATAAATTCTATTTAGTTGCAGTGACAAGAAGTAGGACCAGAATGAGTTATAACAAACAGATTTCTGTATAGTGTGATAAAGAGTTATCTGATTATTAGATTCATACTAAGGTGGACAAAAAGTTGCCTTGAGACAGTGAATTCTGTGATGTTTCTAATGTTTAGGCAGAGCTGGGAAGTTATTTGTCAATCACCTTTCAGGGTGTTTTGCAGCATGCTGGGCCTACTACCCACTAGGTTCCAGTAGCATCCTCAGTCTAGTGCAGACAACCAAAAGTGTCTCCAAAATTGTGAGAACAACTGCTCTCGGAGGACACAGGTGCGAATATTTCACTATTGAAGGACATTGTACGGAGTGGTTTTTTGGTTATTTTATTTTTCAAGTTCTCATCTGGTGATTGGAATTCCTGCCAGTTACAGCTATTCATGGGCTTCCCTGGAGGCTGAGATGGTAAAGAATCTACCTGCAGTGCCGGTGACCTGTGTTCAATCTCTGGGTCGGGAAGATCCCCTGGAGAAGGGAATGGCAACCCACTCCAGTATTCTTGCCTGGAAAATTCCATGGTCAGTGGAGCCTGGTGGGCTACAATCCATGTGTCACAAAGAATGATGATGACATGACTGATGACTTTTACTCACAGCTATTCTATTCTTACTCTGTTTTTTTCTCTCTCGTCCTACTTACATCTTAAACCTTATTAATCATCTCACTGTGTGTCATTAAATAGAATGTCAAATCAGAGTACAGTACAGCTTATTATTTATTTACCCTATGTTGCTGTTGTTTGTGTATAGATTCTGCTGATAGTGTTACCTATATATTTTACTTTGAGGATTAATCTTCGGGATCTTATTGAACTCGGCCTCCCAAACTTTAGAAAAAAACAAACCAAAAAACATAGTTTCTCATCTGTCTGTTCAACCTAAGTCCTCTTTCCCATGAAAAAGAAAACAGTATTAGTTAAATGAGAAAATGACTGTGTTGCTTTAGAATAAAAGCTGTTTTAGAATATGTATGTGTGTGTGTGTATATATATATATATATATATTTGTTTTTAATATAATCTTACTAGGATGTTTGATGATTTGATAATAGCACTACCATAAATATAGTTCAACCTTAGCTTGTTAATTCTGTGCTTGTATTTGTCAGCTTCCAGGCAGTGAGAACTGCTGGTTGTGCCATGTTTCTGATCTTTGTTTTTAATTCCTTCAAACCAACAGGAGACTCCCAAGATGGAAACTTTGTCTTTTCCTAGATATAATGCAGCTGAAATTGTGGTTCATATTCGAAACAAAATCTTAACAGGAGCTGATGGTAAAAACCTCTCTAAGAATGATCTTTCTCCAAATCCCAAGGTAAAATGGGGTTCTTTTTGCATGTGGTTAATATACAGGCTACACTAGGTCTGTAATGTGTGGGGAAAGGCATGTATATCACTATTTGATATAGGCTAGTAATTTTAATCCAGAGAAAATCTCTCAAGTAGAGTTATTTTAAAATAACACTGCTTTTATGTGGGGCAGCTTCTGCATTCCTATTAGGAATTCAAGTCTTTAAGGCGGTTGTTGTCTTCCAAAAAAATCTTCTAAACCATAGATGTATTACAGTACATTAAACTTTATTATTGGAGTAGTGGTCTGAGGGTATCATTTATTGGTAAAGCTTGAAGGAACTTACTCCAGGTGGTTTCCAATCACAAAAAGTGCTTAGAAACAATCTTCTTGGGAAGCTTACAGATTAATTTTCTTGCATTATGCCCCAACAGGGAATTGACTTGTTTTGACACATAGTGTTTTTTATGTCTTTAGTTGTTAAATGCAGAAATGAACTAGTCATGTGTCACAGAAAATCCCAAAGTCTCCTTCCATTTTCCTGTGTTCATCTTGAAGTGATAACATAATAAAACCTGGTTTAATGATGTAGAACTTAAACTTGATCTTGATGACTCTTTAATTCTTTAAAATGGAAGGAATAATCTCAGAATAAACACACTTGTTTCTCATATGGATGAGAAAAGGTTCTATAGACCAGCGTTTGGAAACTGCTGATTTAGAAGATAAAAGTTAAAAATCCCATACTATCCTATTAAATGTATACCTCCTGGATCATAATAGTCCCTTTAACAGCTAAGGCATATTAACATCTGAGGCATCAAACAAGGTTTCCCATGTTCTTCTTAAAAAAAAAAAAAAAAATGCCCTCATTATTTTTGTCATATGTTTGATGACATGTTTTGAAAGACTAACCTATTCTTCCATTCCCTAAATGTGGATAGATTGCTTGGATTGTGTTTGAGTATTCTTGTTATCTTTCTGTGTATAAAGCCTAAACAACTGATCTTATTGACCAGTACCTATGACTTAGCACATATGAGCAAACTGATGAGTATATAAGGTGTTTTAAAATATGGAGAAATTAAGGATGAGATGTATGGAGAGAGTAACATGGAAACTTACAATACGATATATAAAACAGATCGCCAGTGGGAATTTGCTGTATGTCTCAGGGAACTCAGACAGGAGCTCTGTGACAACCTAGAGGGGTGGGGTTGGGAGGGAGGCTGAGCAGGGAGGGCGCACGGGTGTACCTATGGCTGATTCTTGTTGATGTTTGACAGAAAACAACAAAATTCTATAAAGCAATTATCCTTCAATTAAAAAAGTGGCAAAAAAATACCTCAAGGGAAACGGAGTAATGTTGTCACCCTTCTGTTTATCCATTAACTACAATATTGGACAGTAATGGTGATAGTGGTACAACAGAGTATTAAAAGTTATTTTTCTGTTATAGCCTGAAGTCTTGCATATGATCTACATGAGAGCTTTACAGATCGTATATGGAATTCGACTGGAGCATTTTTACATGGTGGGTTTAAGATGAAGCAAAATTATGTTCTTTTGCTGCATTTCTCCTGCTCACATTGATATTGGTTTTCAGGATAGGAAGTTCTTGACTTTATTTTTAGCAAAATCAAAGGCTTATTTAAAGTTAATGTCATTTACAAAGGAATCTTAGGTGTAGTAATGATTTATATTGATAGCTTTACTAAGATGAAAACTATTACTGAAGACCTAAATTGCACAAGTTATTGATTCTCTGCAGTTATTCACAGATTTTCAGGCTTGTCTTCAGAGACTACAATAAGCAATAGCAAAGTCTTCACAGATACTGTTCTTTTCTCAGGAAGGACTTCCAAATTAGAATAAGAGATATGCACTGAGATTGGAAACAGTTGAAATAAAGTAGTTGAACTTTTAGCAAATTAGGTATTTCTAGTAGGAAAATTATTTTTCTTAATCTTTTTTTGCTGTTATTGTTAAATCATCAGGGCATCAACTGAAGATGTACAAAAATGCAGTATCTGTAGAATCTCAATATATATTGTTTGAAAATCAAAGGGTTTGTCATTTATTTGCTATGAAGTCTCGTTAAGGCTTAGTTTCTTTGTCTATAAAATAAGGTTAGTACTCTGTCCTACTGTTGTTATAAAAATTAAGAAAGAATATATGTTAAGAATATATTTATGTAATTTAGCAGAGTACCTGATATTTAGCAAATGCTAATCATTGCCCCTTTATTTTTTCATTCATTTAAAAAGTCTTTATTGAGCACTCACTTATGAACTGAGCATTATTAATATTAATGACACGTCTAGTTTTGTGCCACGATCTGCATTGTTTGTTTAATGATAGTAAGTTAATATATTTTTATTTTAATCTATGATTAAACTTTCTTGAGGTTGAAAATTTTTCTCGTTTTGTCTAATCAATTTGTAATTTGGATTTTGTGATTTATTACGTTTAGATGCCAGTGAACTCTGAAGTCATGTATCCACATATAATGGAAGGCTTCTTACCAGTCAGCAATTTGTTTATTCATTTGTAAGTAAAGAGTCATTATTTTCTTACTCCACATTTGTATTTACATTACATTTGGCTTTCTTAAAGACATGATTTTCTTTGGAAAGGAATTTCTACCATTTTTCACTCCACTCCCTCCCATAAATATTCAAAATTGTACTTTTCTAGCAAATACAGCTAACTGCCTCCACTTCAGTTCTTTCAGTTGATGTATTAAGATACTGTGAGTCTAAAATTGTTAGAGTTTTGCGTCTTAGAGAGTCCTGGTACCGCCAAGATTATGTGTTATTAGAATCTATAACTATACCTTGGTATTACATGAATAGTTGTGTAATATACAGAAAAAGTAGATTTCAGTGGTATATGATTATGTATTGTAGTAGACTTCTGACTCAGTCCTTTGACACTGAGAAATATATCCAGAAGTCTTTTTGATAAAAGGATGTTTATCCTCTTTGACTTAGAATGTAATTCAAAAGATACTTTTCAATATGCTTGCTCCACTTTATCTTCAAGGGACTCATTTCTGCCCATCTGTCGGGTGAATGACTTTGAGATTGCTGATATTCTATATCCAAGTAAGTGAAAATTAAAACAATTTTTAATGTTTGGCCTTAATCTAACATTTTACCTTTCTGTCAATAATGTGAAAAAAGAAAAGACATAAAGAAACTTGGGTTTAGAAAGTGTGTCTTGATTCTCAAGGATGAATTTTTTAATATCCCATTATTGGAAAATTTTCCTTTGTAAAGTCACAGAAAAGCTGTTTTTTTGATTAGTTTTTCTTAACTCCTTACATTTGAAAACGTTCTGTAAATTTGAGATTATGAATACAAACAATATGCAAGCTGTGATGTTGCATAATGAATTAATCATACCAGTTTTATCAAATATCATAATTACTTTTTACCGTGAAGAAAACACCTTTTAACACTGATAATCATGATAGTCATGATGCTGTATTAAAATGTAAAGTTCTCCTAATTTTGTGTCCCTTAATTTATTTGATTCAAGTTATTTTATGTTTCAAGGTATTAGGTGTACTATATAAAAATTTATTTTTTATCCCATTTTGGATCTCCTACTTTTTTGTTGTTTATTGGCATATAAATTATACAAAATAAAAAATTCACTAATTTTAAATGCATAACTGAATAAATCTTAGGAAATGTATATAGTAATATAACCCGTACCACAGTCATGAGCCCTCACAGTTCCCTTATATCCCTTTGCAGTCAGGTTTCTTTGGTCATGCATTTAACCTGCAAGCACTAATCTACTTTTTATCACTATAATATTTTGATTTTTCAGAACCTCATGTAATTGAAATCATAGAGTCTATAGTCTTTTGTGTCTGGCTTCTTTAACTTAGCAGAAGGCTTTTGAGATTTGTCCACGTTATTGTATTTATTAGTATGTTGTCCTTTTATTTTAGAGTAGCAGTCTATCATAAGTATACAGTTTATTTATTCATTGTCCAGTTGGTAAGACATTTGAATTGCTTCCAGTTTTGGCCATTGGGTATAAAGTTGCTGTGAACATTAGGGAACAAATCTTTGTATGCACATATTTTCATTTCTGTGGATAAAGGTTGCTGTTCAGTTGCTCAGTCTTGTCTGACTCTTTGCGACCCCACGGACTGCAGCACACTAGGCTTCCCTGTCCTTTACCATCTCCCAGAGCTTGCTCAGACTCATGTCCATGGAGTCAGTGATGCCATCCAACCATCTTGCCCTCTGTCGTCCCCTTTACTTCCTGCTTTCAATCTTTCCCAGCATTGGGGTCTTTTCTAATGAATCGACTTTTCACATCAGGTGGCCAAAGTATTGGAGCTTCAGTTCAGCATCAGTCCTTCCAATGAATAGTTAGGACTGATCTCCTTTAGGATTGACTGGTTGGATCTCCTTGCAGTCCAAGGGACTCTCAAGAGTCTTCTCCAACACCACTGTTCACAAGCATCAATTCTTCCGTGTTCAGCCTTCTTTATGGTCCATCTCTTACATCCATACATGACTACTGGGAAGACCATAGCTTTGACTATATAGATCATTGTTGGCAAAATGTTTTCTCTAATTTTTTAATATACTGTCTAGGTTGGTCATAGCTTTTCTTCCAAGGAGCAGGTGTCTTTTAATTTTGTGGCTGCAGTCACCATCTGCAGTGATTTTGGAGCCCAAGAATATAAAGCCTGTCACTGTTTCCATTCTTTCCCCATCTATTTGCCATGAAGCTATGGGATCGAATGCAATGATCTTGGGTTTTTGAATGTTAAGTTTTAAGCCAGCTTTTCACTCTCCTCTTTCACCTTTATCAAGAGACTCTTTATCTCCTCTTCACTTTCTGCCGTAAGAGTGGTGTCATCTGCATATCTGAGGTTATTGATATTTCTCTTGGTAATCTTCATTCCAGCTGTACTTCATCCAGCTCGGCATTTCACATGATGTATTCTGCATATAAGTTAAATAAGCAGGGCAACAAATGCAGTCTTGACATACTCCTTTCACAATTTTGAACTAGTCTGTTGTTTCATGTTCGGTTCTAACTGTTGCTTTTTGACCTGCATACAGGTTTCTCAGGAGGCAGGTAAGGTCTGGTACTCCCATCTCTTTAAGAATTCTCCACAGTTTGTTGTGATCCACACAGTCAAAGGTTTTCAGGTCAGTTCATTTCAGTCACTCAGTCATGTCTGACTCTTTGCGAGTCCATGGACTACAGCACGCCAGGCCTCCCTGTCCATTACCAACTCCCAGAGTTTACTCAAACTCAGGTCCATCGAGTCAGTGATGCCATCCAACCGTCTCATCCTCTGTTGTACCCTTCTCCTCCCACCTTCCAGTCTTTTCCAGCGTCAGGGTCTTTTCAAATGAGTCAGCTCTTTGCATCAGCTGGCCGAAGCATTGGAGTTTCAGCTTCAGCATCAGTCCTTCCAATGAATATTCAGGACTGATTTCCTTTAGGATGGACTGGTTGGATCTCCTTGCAGCCCAAGGGACTCTCAAGAGTCTTCTCCAACACCACAGTTCAAAAGCATCAATTCTTTGGTGCTCAGCTTTATTTATACTCCAATTCTCACATCCATACATGACTACTGGAAAAACCATAGCCTTGACTAGACAGACCTTTATTGGCAAAGTAATGTCACTGCTTTTTAACATGCTGTCTAGGTTGATCATAACTTTTCTTCCAAGGAGCAAGCATCTTTTAGTTTCATGGCTTCAGTCACCATCTGCAGTGATTTTGGAGCCCCCCCAAAATAAAGTCTGTCACTGTTTCCATTGTTTCCCCATCTATTTGCCATGAAGTGATAGGACCAGATGCCATGATCTTAGTTTTCTGAATGCTGAGCTTTAAGCCAACTTTTTCACTCTCTTCTTTCATCAAGAGGCTCTTTAGTTCTTCTTTGCTTTCTGCCATAGGGGTGGTGTCATCTGCATATCTGAGGTTATTGATGTTTCTCTCAGCAGTCTTGATTCCAGCTTGTGCTTCATCCAGTCCAGCATTTCTCATGATGTACTCTGCATATAAGTTAAATAAGCAGGGTGACAATATTCAGTCTTGACATACTCCTTTCTCTATTTGGAACCAGTCTGTTGTTCCATTTCCGGTTCTAACTATTGCTTCCGGACCTGCATACACATTTGTCAAGAAGCAGTTCAGGTGGTCTGGTATTCCCATCTCTTTAAGAATTTTCCACAGTTTGTAGTGATCCACACAGTCAAATACTTTGTTATAGTCACTAAAGCAGAAATAGATGTTTTTCTGGAACTCTCTTGCTTTTTGGATGATCCAGTGGATGTTGGCATTTGATCTGTGGTTCCTCTGCCTTTTCTAAAACCAGCTTGAACATCTGGAAGTTCACGGTTCATATACTGTTGAAACCTGGCTTGGAGATAATTTTGAGCATTACTTTACTAGCGTGTGAGATGAGTGCAATTGTGCAGTAGTTTGAGCATTTTTTGGCATTGCCTTTCTTTGGGATTAGAATGAAAACTGACCTTTTCCAGTCCTGTGGCCACTGCTGAGTTTTTCAAATTTGCTGGCATATTGAGTGCAGCACTTTGACAGCATCATCATTTAGGACTTGAAACAGCTCAACTGGAATTCCATCACCTCCACTAGCTTTGTTCATAGTGATGCTTCCTAAGGTCCACTTGACTTTGCATTCCAGAATGTCTGGCTCTAGGTGAGTGATCATTCCATCATGATTATCTGGGTTGTGAAGATCTTTTTTGTGCAGTTCTTATGTGTATTCTTGCCACCTCTTCTTAATATCTTCTCCTTCTCTTAGGTCCATACCATTTCTGTCTTTTATTGAGCCCATATTTGATGAAATGTTCCCTTGGTATCTCTAATTTTCTTGAAGAGATCTCTAGTCTTTTCCAGTCTATTGTTTTCCTCTATTTCTTTGCATTGATCACTGAGGAAGGCTTACTTATCTCTCCTTGCTCTTCTTTGGAACTCTGCATTCAGATGGGATAAATGCTAAAAATGGAAATGCTGGTTTACATAATAAGCACATGCTTAACCTTTTTAAGAAACTGCCAAATTGTTCTTCTAAGTGGCTGTATCGTAAAGCTCTAGTGAATTTCATTGGCAATATGTGATAGTTTCAGTTTTTCTACATCCTCCTTGTACTTGATACTGTAGGTTTTTAATTGGACATGCTAATGGCTGTCTCTGGGCACAGTAGTGTAGAATCCACCTGCTAATGCAGGAGACACAAGAGATGTGGATTTGATCCTGGGTCAGGGAAGATCATGTGGAGTAGGAAATGACAACCCACTCCAGTATTCTTGCCTGGAAAATTCCATGGACAAAGAAGCATGGTGGGCTACAGTACATGGATCACAAAAAGTGGGACATGACTGAGCCCGCATGCACGCAAAGACTGTCCAGTTATGTTTCATGGTTTCAGTTCACATATCCTTCATGGCTAGATAATAATGAGTAAATTTTCATATGCTTATTTGCTATCCATATATCTTTGGTGAAGTATCTATTTGAATCCTTTAGCTAATTTTTAAAAATTGAATTGTTTGTCTTATGATTGAGTTGGAAGGTTTCTTCAGATATTTTGGAAACAAGTAGTTTATCAGATATGTGTTATACAAATTTTTCCCTTGGTCTGTTACTTGCTTTTTCAGTTTCATAACCATGTCTTTTCTAAAGCAAAATATATTTGAGTTTTGAATATTCTAATAATTTGAATATTCTAATTTATATTTGAATTGATTTTTCTTTTGTCATTCATAAAACTATTTTTTGCATTCTGTCAAAAAATCTTGGCCTCAAGTATTCATTTGGCTAAATTTTACTCCTTTATTTTGCTGTAAGCGTATTATAGTTTCAGCCTTTATTATTTAATGCATAAATTTTTGTATATCATGTGAGGCTAAGGGCAAGGTTCACTTTTTTTCCTTTATGCATATGATTATCAAAGTATTCTAACACTACGTATTATCCTTTTGCCATTGAACTACCCTGGCACATTTGTCAGAAGTGTACATTCTGCACATCTATTAGGACGGCAGAAATCTAAAACACTGACCATACCAAATGTTGATGAGGAAGGATATGGAGCAGCAGGAACTTTGATTTCTCGCTTGTGGGAATGCAAAATAGCAAAGCAGCCTTGGGAGACGTCAGTTTCTCACAAAGCTAAGTGTATCCGTACTGTGTGACCCAATAGTCATGTGCCTTGGTATTTATCCAAACATCTAGAAAGCTCATGTCCACACAAAAACCTGCTGACATCTTTTTGCAGCTTTATTCATAATTTTCAAAACCTAGAAGCAAGCAAGACATCCTTCAGTAGGTGAATGAATAAACTAGTACATCAAGCCAGGGGAATATTACGTAGTGCTATGAAGAAATGAGTTATGAAGCAATAAAAAGACATCAGGAATCTTAGATGCATAATGCTAAATGTAAGAAGTCAGTCTGCAAATGCTATTTCCAGGACTATTACAATTATGACAACCTGAAAGAGGCAAAAACTATGAAAATAGTAAAAAGATCATTGTTTGCCAGGGACTGCGGTGGGAGAAAGAATGGATAACCAGGGCAGAGAGGATTTTTTACAGCAGTGAAACTATCCTGTAAAATACTGTAGTTATACAGTGTTATATTTGTGTCATTATACCTTTGTCAAAATCTGTAGAATGTACGGATTTCTACGTACATTCCAAGAGTGAATTCTAATGTGAACTATGGACTTTGACTAATAATGACATGTCAGTGTAGGTTCATCTTTTGTCACAAATGTACCACTCAGGTGGGGGATGTTGATAGTGGGGTAGTCTGTATCAGGACATAGAATACATGGAAACTCTACTTTCTGCTTAATTTTTCTGTGAACCTAAAGTGCTCTAAAAATTCTGTGTTAAAAAGTCAGTTAATATATATGTTTCTGGCTTCACTCTTTGCTCCATTGATCTATGTCTGTCTTTGCACCAACCATACTATCTTGATTACTTTAGCTTTTATAGTAAGTCTTGAAATCAGACAGTGTTTAAGTTCTCCAACTTTGTTCTCTATTTCATAATTGTTTTAGTTGTTCTGGTCGTTTGTATTTTCATATAAATTTTAGAATTAGCCTGTCACTTTTATGCCCCCTCTACTCTCCATAATCTCCTGGAATTTTGACTGAGATTACTTTGAATATATAGTTCATTTGGTGGATAATTGAGACAACTTGATAATATTAGGTCTTGTGATCCAAGTGTTTATACCTCTATTTATTTAGGTTGTCTTTAATTTTTTATGACTGTGTTTTATAATTTTCAGAGTACAGGTCATATACATTTTGTTAAATTTATCTGTAAGTGATGTTGTATATTTCTTTCAGTTTAAATTTTGAATTGATTGGACATTACTAGTGTAGAGAGACAATTGTTTTTTATATAGTGACCTTATTTTTAATAGATTTTTAGAATAGATTCCTTAGGGTTTTCTACACTGGCAGTCCTGTTGTTTGAGAACAAAGACGGTTTTACATCTTTCCAAGCTAGATGTATTTTACTTATTTTTCTTTCCTTCTGCAGTGGCTAGGACTTCTAGCATAATGTTGAATAAAATGTTGAGAGTATGCATCATTGTGTTATTCCTATTCTTCAGGGGAAAGCATTTAGGCTTTTATCAGGAAGTATGTTAGTTATAGGATTTTCTTAGATGGTGTTTATCAGGGTAAGCAAGTTCTCTTTGTATTTTGTATCATGAGTGGGTGTTCACTTTTGTTAAATTTCTTCTCTGCATCTGGTGAGAAAATCATGTGCTTTCTCTTCAGAATAGTGGATTACATTGTTTGATTTTTTAATGTTAAGTCAACTTTGTATTCAGGATGAATCCCATTTGGTTATGATATAGTTTTTTTTTAACATATTGCTGAATTTGATTTGCTAATATTTTGTTGTGTTTTTGTTATCATGTTCATGAGAGCTATTGGTCTGTATTTTTTTGTTTTGTAATGCTACTGCAGTGACAAATTTGGATATCAAGATATTGCTGGCCTTTCAGGATGAGTTTAGAGAGATTCCCTCTTTCATTTTCAGAAATAGTTATGTAAAACTTGTATTATTTCCTTATTAAATGTTCGATAGAATTCACCAGTGAATCCATCTGGGATTGGAGTTTTCTCTGTGGGAAGGTGTGAATTATTAATTAATTTATTTTTTTCAATAAATAAAGGATTATGCTGGTTATTTCCAGAGCTACTAAGTGAGCTTTTGTAGGTTACCTTTTCAGAGAGTTTATGTATTTCCTTTAAATGAGCAGATTTATTAACATAAAGTTGCTCATATTTTTTCCTGTATCATTGAACAGCCTTTGGGGTTAGTAGTGATGTCCCCTCTCTCATTTTGACATTAGTTATTTGTTTCTTCATTCATTTACTTTTCCCTGATCAGTCTGGCTAGAGGTTTATCAATTTTGCTGATCTTTTGAAAGAACCAGCTTTTTGTCTCACTAGTTTTTAGGTATTTTATTTCTGTTTTTTGTCTTATTGGTTTTGTGCTCATTGTTATTCCTTCTTTTTTCATGCTTACTTTGGGTTTGCTTTTCTTTTTTTTTCCTCCTAGTCTTTTAAAGATAGAAGCTGAGGCCATCAATTGAGACCTTTCTTCTTTCCTAACATAGATGTTTGGTGCTATAAATTTCCCTCTAGCCTTGCTTTAGCTGCATCCCATGGCTTTATTATAGATGTTTGTGTGGTAGTTTCAATTCCTCTGTATCCTGCCTGTACTTGACACACACACACATGCATTTGTGATTATAAATTTAAGTTTTATCTTCAACAGAGTAGTCCTGTGACTCTTTGGCTTCGAGAATTGAGGCCACATCCCTTCTGAGATATCTTTTGTTTTTGGAAGTTATTTCAGGATTATCATTGGTCAAAGACCACTTTTTATCTAAATGCCTAATTTTGATAGTTCTTAGATCAAATATATAGTTTAAAATAAAAATGCTTATGGCAATGAGTCCAAGATTTAGAGTTCTCAGAGGAGATTATTTCCTCACAGAGATGATGCAGAAACACTACTAACTTTGTCATTTCCCTGCATTTTTTCCCCTTAATCTACCATCTCACTAAGGATGTAACCTTTTTAGAGTCCCACATCTTGTAGGGACCTCAGCTCCAATTCCCTGTGTCATGTGAGTCCAAGGTGTGATCAGCTGTTTCTTCATGAAAGTTAATAATCCAAACTAATTGCTTACTGAGCCTGGAGTTATTCTCTCTTGAGTCTCCTCATGTCTGGCAGTTTTTAATAAGATTTTCTCTTTATCATAAGTTTTCCTTTGAAGCTTTTATTTTTGTCCCCCTTCCTTAGATATGTTTCTAGTTCCTTGGATATGTTTATGTGTGTGTGTGTGAGTCACTCCGTCGTGTCCAACTCTCTGTGACCCTGTGGACTGTAGCCCTCCAGGCTTCTCTGTCCATGGAGTTCTCCAGGCAAGAATAGTGGAATGGGTTGCTATTTCCTCCTCTAGGGGATCTTCCTGACCCATGAATTGAACCCACGTCTCCTGCACTGCAGGCAGATTCTTTACCATCTGAGCCACCAGGGAAGCCTGGATATGTTTCAAGTTTCTGTCAAATTTGGAAAATATTTAGCTATTCTATAAAAGTTTTTTCTACCGTTCCTTTTTGTAGGACTCACATTTATTATGCTGCTTGATGTTGTCCTTAAGTTCCTAAATATTCTATTCTTTTTTTTCTCTCTGACTTTTATTTTGGATAGCTTTTATTGCTGTTTTCAGTTTCATTAATCCTTTCATCTGTAGATATAATCTGCTGTTAATCCTATCTAGTGCATTTTTCATTTCAGATATTTTATTTTTCAGCTGTAAAAGTTTGATTTGGGTCTCTCCTTTCTGTCCTTATAATGCTATTGCTTTTCTGAACCTTCCTGAGCAAACAATGTATTTATAGACTATATTCATGAAGGCTGAGTCAAGAAGATAGAGTTTTTATATATTCTAGCTTCCTTGGCCTCTTTAAACTCTAAAGATCCAAATTTTTTTGTTCTCTCCAAACTCTAAATTCTGTCTTCATGTCTCAGCAAAACTCAAGAGTTCTGTTTGTGATCTCTCCCAGGATACAGCCTGAAAATTCACTCAAGTGGTAGGCTAGTGCATTAGTAGGGTTCACCTCATTTACCTTTCTTAGAAATTGCTCTCATATATTACTTATAGTTCAGTGTCTACAACTTGTTATTTTATATTTTTTATTTGGTTTTCTGGTTGTTTAGGATGGGATAGTATATCTGGTCTCTGTTCTCTCATGGCCAAAATTGCTTTTTTTGGGGTTTTTTTTTTTTTATTATTGTTAAGGTAATTGTGATCATTGAGTTAGAGCAGATATTCTGTACTTTGGTTAATTAGCATACAAATATTTTTCTTCTGTATACTATAAGCAGAATATATGGGGGAAGAAGATAAATTTTCACTTTTATTGTTTCAAGATTTATTTAAGAAAGGCTTGCTTTCTATTTTTAGAGGCAAAACGGACAACTCGGTTTTTAAGCGGCATTATCAACTTTATTCACTTCCGAGAAGCATGCCGTGAGACATATATGGAATTTCTTTGGCAATATGTAAGATTCAAATGTATTTTGGGGGTCATATACCAGATCAATAACATCATTTATGCACCAATAATATGTCTTGAAATGGTTGTCATGATAACTAATTTTTTATGGCCATTAGAATCAAATTTACATATTTATATGAAATTTCAAATTTAGTAAGGTTATCTCAGAATGAGATTTTCTTTTATATTTGGTATCATTAGGGAGAGGCTGGGTTTTTTATTCTAATTTTGTACCGGAGACTCCTTTATTAGAAAAGGAGGGGAAGACAATAGTGATAATCAAATTCTTTTTCTTTAGAGTTTAATAGATAGTGTAATGTTCTTTAAATAATTGAGAAATTTGAAGTTTATATTTGCTTTCTAAATAATGGCCTAATTAGGTATTCATCTGCTTGCTCAGCATTGCATTATAAGAATCAAGTAAATCACTTTAAACTTTAAATTCCTTTTACCAATAATTTAGAGGATTTGGAAAGATTTTGGGTCATCTGTGTGATTTGTTCCCATCTGCCCTCAGTTTGGGGTATTATACTTTTAGAAAAGCACTTGGGTAACACCAGAGAATTAGTACTTAAACAATTGAGCTACATAGATAAATATTTCCTTGTACAAATCATGATCAGCCTATACCACTTAAACATCAAATACTCTCCAAAGCATACAGATATGTGTGCCAACACATACTAACACACAATTTTGCTTGGCTAATTTCTCATTTTTTTAAAGATATGGCTCAGACTTCTGTCATTTCTATGAACCCTCCGTGATACTCCTTCTCAGACATTACCCAAGTTGGGTTGAATGTCATTATATTCAGTCTTATGACAAGTTGTATGGTTTTATATTTATTTTTCTGACTTGTTAAAGAGACTGAACTATCTAAGTCCAGGAACTACAAGTTAGTCTTCTTGGGAGTTATTCCTGGTACCTAGCACCATGATTAATTGTGTTAAGAACTCAACATTTGTATGTTGAATAAGTAAAGAAATTCCTAACTCATTTGTCATAGGTGCCTAATTCTTTCTTAAATTTCTTAATTCTCATGGTGAAAGTTGTAGAGTGTGCAAGTACTGGTAGATATTTTTTAAACACATCACTGATTGATATTGAAAAATGCTAATATTAAATTGTTAAAATTGCTTTAATAGAAATCTTCTGTGGACAAAATGCAGCAGTTAAATACTGCACACCAGGAGGCATTAATGAAATTGGAGAGACTTGAGTAAGTAGGTAATTTACAAATAAAATAAATGCAATTTCAAAATGCAAAATGAAGGTAAAGAGTATTTTACAATCTATAGTCTACTTCATCTCTTTTATCTTCCTTACTAAATAGAGTATTTAAGTTGACCTTTTTTCAAGAAGAAAAGCTAGCTTCTTTTAACTCTTAATATACACATAGTATATTCTTTTCTTTTTTTGTTGTTAGCACATTAGCCAGACATGTTTAGAGCCATTAACTTATGCCCCTAAATTATATCTAGTGGTATTTATCTTATGTAGTAAGCAGTAACTGACAGGACTGTCTTTCTCCTTCAGATCAGTTAATTGTTTAAAATTTTTATTCCTTCAGCTGAGGTTTATTGTTTGGTTTGTTTTGTTTTGACTTAAAGGTCAGATAAGAGAAGAAATCACTCAAGGGTTATAATTTCTTGGCTTTATATATATTGATTTTGAACAAAAGGGTTTTTTTATCCCTTCTAATATGTTGATGTTTTGGGTTTTTCTGTTTCAGTTAAAAACTTTGTTTTTAGCCTGCTCTGGCATAAATTGCCTTTAGAGACAACAGTAAACTGAAAAGACTGGGAGTAGGAGGCAGATAATAAAATTTAAGATGGCAGGTTTGTACAGTGTTCGAATATCAACAGCCTCAAATATGGAGATAATACCACTATAATGGCAGAAAGTGAAGAACTAAAGAGCCTGTTGACAAGGGTGAAAGGGGAGAGTGAAAAAGCTGGCTTAAAACTCAACATTCAAAGCAGATCATGGCATCTGACCCCATCACTTCATTTCACATAGAAGGGGAAAAGTGGAAGCAATGACAGACTTTATTTTCTTGGGCTCCAAAATCACTGTGGATGTTGACTGCAGCCATGAAATTAAAAGGTGTTTGTTCTTTAGAAGGAAAGCTGTGACAAACTAGACAGAGTATTAAAAAGCAGAGACATCACTTTGCCAAGAAATGTTCATAAAGTCAAAGCTATGTTTTTTCCAGTAGTCATGTATGAATGTGAGAATTGGGCCATAAAGAAGGCTGAGCACCAAAGAATTGATGCTTTCAAATTATGGTGCTAGAGAAGACTTTTGAGAGTTCTTTGGACTGCAAAGAGATCAAATGAGTCAATCCTAAAGGAAATCAACCCCAAATATTCAATGGAATGACTGAAGCTGAAGTTCCAACACTTTGGTCATATGATGCAAAGAGTCAACTCGTTGGAAGACTCGGATGCTGGGAAAGATTGAAGGCAAAAGAAGGGGATGGTAGAGAATGAGATGGTTAGCATCACGGACTCAATGGATGTGAATTTGAGCAAACTCTGAGAGACAGTAGAGAACAGAGGAGCCTGGCTTTCTACAGTCCAGGGTGTCTCAAAGAGTTGGACACGACTTAATGACTGAACAACAACAAAATTTATGATAAACCAAGTCAAAAGAGAAATGGCAAACTGGAAGTGAAATTTGCAACATTTGCAGCAAAGTGTTTCAATCTCTAATGATGCCCATGTAGTATTCCTAAAATACAAAGAACTACAAACTGATGGGAAAAAGTAATTTTAAAAATGGGCAAGGAATTTACAGAGGATTAAGTGCAAATACCATTAAAAATACGTAAAAATCATTAAACTCAATAGCAGTCAAGGAAATGGAAAATTAAAGTAACAATTCTCTACCACATATCAAAAACTAAAGTTGAGAGCATTCATATGGAAGAGACTAGAACATGTGAAAGTGCTCTTAGGAAGGATTTGTGGAGCAAAACAAATGGATGATACAGTAGAGAGGTGTGAGGTTGTGAGAACCCGTGAAAGATGGGATCAGCACTAAAATGAATGGAGTGAGGGTAGATGTGTATGCAGATGAGACCATGCGTAGATTGGTGGCAGGGATTTAAAGAGCTCATCTGACTTTTATTTTTACTGGGTAGTAGAGTCCAGGTCATGGATTTTAAATTATTGTCATGTGGAAGGATGAGAATTCAGAAACATGAAAGCAGATAGTTTTTTTCATTTAAGTTGTTGAAGAGCAGAGAGCTTTTTTGGACTTTCAAGGTTAAGAACTTGATACATCTTATTTTAACTTATTTTGCTGTATTCAGTTCTGTCCCAGTTGAAGAGCAGGCAGAGTTCAAGCAGCTTTCAGATGATATTCAAGAGCTGCAGCAATCGCTGAATCAAGAGTTTCGTCAAAAAACGGTATCTAAGCAGGGCACCCAAGGCCGGTACCCGGGTATCCAACTTGGAGGGATGGGGTGGAGAGGGAAATGAGAGGAGGGTTCAGGATGGAGGAGTACACATATACCTGTGGCCGATTCATGCTGGTGTACGGCAAAAGCCATCACAATATTGTAAAGTAATTGTCTTCCAATTAAATAAATAATAATATATATATTTTATATATTTACATATATAAAAATTAAATAAATAAAAACGGTGTCTATTGTTAGACACCTTAGATCTTTTTCAAGAGTTTTTTGTATATGTGATGTGGAGGGGCTAACAGCACATTACTTTCAGTTACTAAACAAATAGGATATATTGCTGTGTCCATTTGTTCACCTTATAATGAATATGTATTTCTGTTGTCCAGGTCAACAGAATTTTAATAACTTATTATTGATGGTATCAAAGGTATATGTGATGTTGTTGACTAGAATTAAGATTTTTTTCTATATCTAATCCTGATGTTTCTAAATTGTGCACTGAGGCACCCTGGGTGCTACAGCAAGCCCACGAGGGTGCTTCAGGATATTTTAAATTTTAAAGGAAAACAACATTCAGCATGTCATACACTGCTTGAGTATCCAGCTCAAGGTAGTTCGCAGTTTCAACATGAATTCATGTTACCTTCCTTTCATATCTTTTGAACCTGGGTTTTTGGCTTTTGGCATAATAAAAAGCCAAGTGCTGTGTGTATATTATCATGCAACAGGAAATGAAAATTGCCAGTGACTCATCATTCTAAGATGTGTACAGTACTTAGTTTTTACAATATACCCATACCCATCCAATTTGGAAGTAGTTGTAGCTGTTTAAGAATAACATAAAAATAGTATTTTTCTTTCAATTTGCATGTATTACTTTTTCAAAGGGCTACTAAGTTGTTAGGGCATGAATACTCAGTTATTTGAATTTAATGACCCAATAAAGGATCTGTTAGGGGTTTATTTTGGCCTTAGGGTCATAATAAACAGAGAAAGTTTGAGAATATCTGGTCTAATCTGTTTAATTCCTCTACTTTCTGACTTCTTTTTTGTGAAAAAGCATTGACTAAATTTAAATCTGTTTGAATTGCTGTAAAATGGTTGTTTATTTTTTTACTAGATAGTGCTGCAAGAGGGAAATTCACAAAAGAAGTCAGATATTTCAGAGAAAACCAAGCGTTTGGTAAGCATCTTTTCGTTTAACTAGCATTTAAGGTTTGAATCTTGTGTGTAGGAGTATTTTAACTGTGCGTTATTATTAAACATTTCTATCTTTCTTCCCTTTAAGTGAAGCTAATTTAACTTTTTCCAATAGAATAGATGGCTATTGTTGTAAAAAATACAGAAACACAGAAATGTATGACAAAAGTGAAAATCACCTACAAATTCACCACAATCAGATACATGTCACAGATTACATTTCTCTAAGCAAATATACATATATATGTGTAATTTTACATAAATGATATTATACTCTATGTGACTCAAACCTGCTTTTCTTCACTTTATAGTATAAATAGTTCTCATGTCTATATAGATCTCCATTATTTTGATAACTGCACCTTAATGTCGATCCTGTGTCCTATTGATAGACATTCACATTGCTTCTAATTTTTTTGCTATTGAACAATAGCATATGTGTGCTACACACCTATACATGTACATCTATATTTGCCCACCAGGCTGCTTTTTTTCTTAGTCGATTCCTAAATGTAGGGTTTTGGGGCTAAAGAGAATTACACTTAAATTTGACCCATGTTGCCAAACTGACTTCTAAAAACATATCAGTATAGAATATGAGAGTATTCCTTTTTTTGCATTGTTGTCAAAATTGGATATTTTTATGTTTTTTTTTCCTTTTTAATCTGTGTCCTTCTTATAGAGGAATAAATGTCTCATCTTCATTCTGATTTTTTTGATTTTCAGTGATTTAGACCACCTTATTCAGAGGTTTGTTATTATTTCTTACTTTGTGAATTACCTGTTTATGTTCCTTTTTAATTTCATTTTTTTTTTAAACCTCCATGAGTTAGGGGTTTTAACTCTATGTCTTTCAAATTCATCATTTTTTCCTATTGGAAGGTTCATGTTTTTATGTAGTAAAATTGATAGACAGCCTTCTACATTTGGGTTTAATTCTATGTATAGAAAGGCCTATCTCATTCCTCATTTTTTCCAATATTTTCCCATTGTACTTTTATGATTTCCCTATTATTTTGATATTTATATTTTATAACTATCTGAAATTTACTTTAGTATAATATATTCCTTATTTTTTTATCACTCTTTTTATTGCCAGATGTTTTTATCAGAGTAGTATTGATTATGGTTCAATTTTACTCATTTCTCTGTCCCATTTAAATCTATATTAAAATAAAATCACTTTGTAGTGATATATAATATCAAATTTTAGAGTTTTTGTGAAGGGACTAAAAGTGATAGTCAGTGCTAATGTAAGGAAAATGATCTTTAATTTCATAGGGTATTAAAAGAGTAGATAACGTGGTGGTATGCTAAATTCTAATAATGACAAATATATTGTTTCAAACATTCAGTTTTTGCTTCTGAGTTAGTTGATGAAAAAGTAAGAACTTTTAAAAAAAATTTTGGTTAAAAATAATTTAGACAAATTATACAAGTGATACATTCCTGTTGTAAATATATATATATATATATATATATATAGAGAGAGAGAGAGAGAGAGAGAGAGAGAGAGATGAAAGACCCTCTTCTCTCAGCCAACCTTCCCTAGAGGTTATACCTTACCAGTCCTTTTTCTATGCTATTACATGCACATGTATAGATGCATATATTTATTTGTTGCTGTTTTGTTCTCTTTTCATAGGACTGAATTTGTGTTATGTAAGAGAGTTCTCAGAGACCCTTCCTTCAGTTCCCCTGATAGTCTGAAATTTAGAAGAAGGAAATTTGTTTTAGTTCAATAACCATATACTGAGTACCTTCTCAGTGCTATTACTTTCTTTGGGTTGTGGGAAAGCAAAAATAACTGTTCACAACCCCAGGTTGCTCAGTTAATTCAGAAACACATATTAAATACATAATTATAATTATCATGTACATGATTTTACTGTTTATAGAAAAAATACAGAGTAGGTAGGAAGAGGATTTTCAAAGGTTAATGGAAATTCATTTGCAGTACAGGAATCGGATGGTAGTATTCCGAGATCAGAAAGAGATCACTTGTAATTGTCCAGACATAAGGCAGACTAGAATTACTGGACTGTAGGGTGTAGCAGGAAGCTGGTGGAAGATGACACCGGAGAGGAGAGTAGGAGCTCCATAACGTAAAAGGGAGCCTGACCTTTGGCCTGCAGACAAATGTGAGCGGCCAAGCAGGAAAGTGATACGGTTAGAATTTGTTGTGTGTATGTTGTTCTGACTACAGCAAAATCAGATCCAATTTCTTTTTTCTTTTCCATTACTATAGTGGCAAATCACTAGTTTTATTATTATATCTAATATATTTAAATGTTTTTTCAACAGAATGAACTAAAATTGTCAGTAGTTTCTTTGAAAGAAATACAAGAGAATTTGAAAACAAAAATTGTGGATTCTCCAGAGAAAGTTAAGAATTATAAAGAAAAAATGAAAGATACAGTCCAGAAGCTTAAAAATTCCAGAGTGAGTTTTCTTTTTATTTTAATGCTTTTCTGTCCCTCTTTTATTTTTTCGTAACTCTTGTTTAATCATGTGTTAATTTTCTAATTTCCAAATTATCTATACATCTCTCCCTCTTAGACTTTTTGCCTTTGTCTCTAATTTTTAGCTCTTCTCTAAAGTGGATATAAGAAAAGAAGTATAATTTCAAGACATTTTTTTAATTATGCAACAAATTTTTTTTGCCCTGGGTGATCAAAAACAGAAGTGATTTGTCCTCATAAGACTTAGTCACTATATCTTAAGGAAGAATGGTGTTAATTTTATAATCAGTTATATAATTTTAAATTATATAGTATGAAAAAATATAGGATATGCATGTATGGAGGCAGGAAGTATATGGGAATTCTGTACCTTCTGCTTAATTTTGCAGTGTACCTAAAACTGCTCTAAAAACTGTGTTTGTTTGTTTGTTTGTTTTTTAAGCACCAAAAAGAGAAATAAATAAAAAACAGCATGTGATGTGAAGTTGTTCAGTCATGTCCGATTCTTTGCGACCCCATGGACTGTAGCCTACCACGCTCCTCGGTCCATGGGATTTTCCAGGCAAGAGTACTGGAGTGGGTTGCTGTTTCCTTCTCCAGAGGATCTTCCTAACCCAGGGATTGAACCTGGGTCTCCTGCACTGTAGGCAGATGCTTTACCGTCTGAACCACCAGGGAAGTTAAATAGCATAGGGTGCTTCAAAAAGCATAATTAGAGTACTCTAGTTTAGTATTGTGAAAGTTAGAGGTAAAGATGGGAAGGAAGTAAAAATTTATGCTTACATCTGAAGGATGAACAGAGGTTATCTTAGTAAATATATGCTTTGAAGAGCATTCAAGACAAAGGGAACAGCATGTGCCAATTGTATGAGGTAAGTAGTAGAGAGGAAGTTATATTCAAGGAAGAAAGTATGATGTATAAGAAGGAGAATGGTACGAGATGATGATGGAAAAATAGGCAACGGGCAGGTTTTTCAGGATGCTGGATTTTACCATTAGAGCAGGAGTGCACCATTGGCTAATTTATGAGTTGGGGATGTTGGAACATGGTATGATTTATGTTTAAAAAAATTATGAATTAACAGTGGGAGATAGATTTAGGAGGGGATAGAAGTAGAACTGGGTAGACAATTTAGCATCCTTTATGAGGAAAGGTTTTTTGTTTTTTTGTTTTAGCTCCTCTGGTGTTATTTTATTTTCATCCTTTCTGTGTTAGAGATACACACTGGAGTATTATAGGTGAATTCAAATGTTTTCTGTGATTTGTTTTTTCCTTTTTATTTATTTTCCATTTGTTTTTATTAGTTGGAGGCTAATTACTTTACAGTATTATAGTGGTTTTTGCCATACATTTACATGAATCAGCCATGGATTTACATGTATTCCCCATCCCGATCCCCCGTCCCGCCTCCCTCTCCATCCCATCCCTCTGGGTCTTCCCAGTGCACCAGCCCTGAGCACTTGTCTCATGCATCCAACCTGGGCTGGTGATCTGTTTCACCCTTGATAGTATACTTGTTTCATTGCTATTCGCTCAGAACATCCCACCCTCGCCTTCTCCCACAGAGTCTAAAAATCTGTTCTGTACATCTGTGTCTCTTTTTCTGTTTTGCATATAGGGTTACCATTACCATCTTTTTAAATTCCATGTATATGCATTAGTATACTGTATTGGTGTTTTTATCTTTCTGGCTTACTTCACTCTGTATAATGGGCTCCATTTTCATCCATCTCATTAGAACTGATTCAAATGAATTCTTTTTAATGGCTGAGTAATATTCCATGGTGTATATCTACCACAGCTTCCTTATCCATTCGTCTGCTGATGGGCATCTAGGTTGCTTCCATGTCCTGGCTATTATAAACAGTGCTGCGATGAACATTGGGGTGCATGTGTCTCTTTCAGATCTGGTTTCCTCAGTGTGTATGCCCAGGAGTGGGATTGCTGGGTCATATGGCAGTTCTATTTCCAGTTTTTTAAGGAATCTCCACACTCTTCTCCATAGTGGCTGTACTAGTTTGCATTCCCACCAACAGTGTAAGAAGGTCCCCTTTTCTCCACACCCTCTCCAGCATTTATTGCTTGTAGACTTTTGGATGAGGAAAGGTTTTAAAACTATTAATTGAAAAAGAGTTTCTGAATTTGTTATTTAAGTCATTTCTGATAATTGAGAATTAATGAGAATAGACAAAGATTAATAGAACAGTAGTGAGAGCCCAGAAATAGATCTGAGTATTTGAGGTCTATTTATTGAATAAGCAATTTTGGTTCAATTGGCTGTTCATCTAGAAGAAAAGTAAGTTGGGTCGATACCTTGTACCATTTACAAAGCTAAATTCTAATTGGATTGAAAATTTAACAGTTTTAGGTGAACATTGATATTATCTTGGATAGAATTTTAAAATTAAGATTGAAAACCCAAAAGCTGCAGAAAAAAGTAGACCTGTGAAACATATATATAATGCATATGATAGGTAAAGGGATTATATCCATGATGTGCACAGACACAAAAGAGTATTTACAAATTAGTAGGAAAAAGACAGCTTAATGGAAAAATGAGCAGTGCTATGATTAAGCATTTCACTAAAGACAAAATCCAACTGGTTAATAAAGTGGGAAGAAGGGGTAGACTCGGAAAGAAGCCTTTGTATTATTGCAGTGCTTATGGTAAACATATGCTCATTTCCTAATTTTAGAAGAAGAATTAACCTTTTTGAACGAATGACTTGTAGTAATAGTTATACAAATGAGTAGGAAGATTGTAATTGGTAATATAATTGTCCAGGAGTAATTGGGAGTAGTTTGAGTATTAGCAGAAATGAACTCTTTTAAAATCATTACGAATAACCTTTGGAAGGTACTTCAATGAGTGATTTAGTAAAATTATGGCATGTTTCCTTTGTTCAAGGATATTTAACAATTAGGAAGCCTAATTATATGTGCTCAAACACATGTCAGCAATAGTGCTTTGTTACTGACCTAGAAACTTTAATTGTTCTTTGCTCTTAAGCTTTCAGTATTAAGTACAGAAATTAAGAGCAAACAAATTGACATTACTGCAGTTTCATAAAGGAGAGTGTCAAACTGGTTTCTGTGTTTTTTTTTTTTTTCTTTCAAAGCAAGAAGTGATGGAAAAATATGAAATCTATCGAGACTCTGTTGACTGCCTGCCTTCATGTCAGCTGGAAGTGCAGTTATATCAAAAGAAAATACAGGACCTTGCAGATAATAGAGAAAAATTAACCACTGTCTTAAAGGAGGTTTGTATTGTGTGGAATTTTTCTGCCTTTTTATTATGTAGTAGTTTACTATAGTCCCGTGGGTTTGCTTTTACTTTCTGTTACTACCTTCTTACAGAAAAGCAGGATCCTTCTACAGTATAATAGACGTGGCAATGTATGCTCAGGAGTAAGACGGTTTGTTTTTAAACATAGCAGCAGTAGACCTATTGTTACCTTCAGATGAAATGAATAATAATTAACATAGCGTATTGCCATGTATATTTTGGGAGAAAGCAATGGAATTTTAAACCTGTTCTGACAGTTGGAAATGATCTTCTAGTCAGTAAGCATAAAGTGCCAACTTACTGCCTAACACTATAGCTAGGGTATATAAAGAGATACTTTAAGTTTCTCAGGCTAGAAACGTGAAAATCCTTTTCACTTCATCATCCCAATCCAGACTGTCCCCAGGATCACTAACATAGATTTCGATGAAAGATTTCTCTTTTGAGGAAAGAAGGGATTGGAAGGTGAGATTGTCTCTAGGGTCTCCCCTCTCCTCCTTATTCCTGCACCTTTAATTCAGACCCTCACCCCCTCAAACCTAGCCTGCTGGCTGATCTTGATGTGTTCCTCTGTCCTGGTCCTTGCTGATAAAATGACACACCTCTCTAGGCGTCACATTCTTTCTCAGTATCCCTTGTGCCTTCCTGTTGTCTCTTTTGTTGAGTCAGTGTTTAAACAGTTTTATCACATTTTGAAATTGTATTTTATTACACCTCATCCTCAAAGACAGTCCTTTATTTTGTTTGTAAATTCTAATTTGTTGTATTGACTTTAAATACATCTCGTAAAATATAGAGCCTGAACTTGGAGGACCAAATTGAGAGTGATGAGTCAGAATTGAAGAAATTGAAGACTGAAGAAAATTCCTTTAAAAGACTGATGATTGTGAAGAAGGAAAAACTTGCCACAGCACAGTTCAGAATAAATAAGAAGCATGAGGATGTCAAGCAGTACAAACGCACAGTGATTGAGTATGAACTTGTTTTCAATTTAATGTGTTAGAAAAGCCTAATTCATTTTATTTTCCCTAAGATTCCAAACCTCCTCTAGTTTCAAAAAGGTATTCCACCTTTGGGTGACTAAAGCAGTTAGTTATGACTCATGATGCTGCTACATCTGAATGTATAGAGATGTTTTAGGTATTAGTTTTTTAATTTATTTTCCTGATAATCACAATTCTAAATCCTTTGCATAATTCGATAGAAAGGTTCTAGTGCTATTGCTTATTTCTTTGCATTTCAGAGCCAGCGATCTAGAGTTGTGTTAGAATAAATCAACTAGTTCATGTTACTGTTCAGCTAGTCTATAGCATTATAGCATATTTTGAGAAAGACTTTTATTTAAGTACAAAGTAGTACTTTGCAAGAATTTTGTCACCGTGGTTGCTGGCTAGTATGTTTGGATGTTTCATTGGTAGAATCTTCTTCCCATCAGTTCTAAAAAGTGTTTTTCGAGTAAATGCCCCAGATATGTCTATGAGATGACACTATTTCTGTTTCTAAAAGGTATATTAGGATGGTCTGAAGATTTTCTTTCCTCTTCCTCATGCAGATGAAGAAAAAGGGCAGAACCTGAGGGTTTTAATTTGTCACTTGCCTTGCAAGAAAGTTGTATTAATTCACACTCTCACCAACAGTCATGAGTGAGTGCAGCTGGGAGAGGTGACTTAAAAATCTCATTTTTAAATAACAGCTTTGTGTGAAAGAGCTTACTCTTCCACACAAAGACCTGATTATAGCACCACCTTGTGATTCTCATCTGTTTGCTTTTAAATCTTGAGGTGTAGGTGTATCAGCCAAATATTGATACAAATAATCTCTTTGGAATCAAAATTAGAGTTAAATGTTTGTTTAAATGCTTAAGTGGAATTATAATTTCACCCATCTCTGTTTTCCTTTAGAGACTGTAATAAAGTTCAAGAAAAAAGAGGTGCTGTCTATGAGCGAGTAACCACAATTAATCAAGAAATCCAAAAAATTAAATTTGGAATTCAACAACTAAAAGATGCTGCTGAAAGGGAGAAACTGAAGTCTCAGGTGAGGATATGTTTGTTATAGCCATGCTTTCCGGGAAACAAACTCACTCAGAAGGACGATGCAGATAGTGGAGTGCAGTTTATTACACCGGTGGGCCCAAGGCAGAGTCTCCTCTTAGCCAAGGGCCCTGACCAGCATTTGTGAAAATCTTTTATACTGCTGTGTCCAAACCCACCAGCCCAAATCCCTTGAGGCTTACAAAGGAAGGGTAAATACAATCACAATAACTCCATCATTCACGTGTTCTGTGTTCAAACAGTTAATAATCAATAAGCCTGTGGTTACATTCCGATAGATAGATACTGTCCGGAGGCAGGGGTGATTAGTGTCTGTTTTCTCTTAGGCAATGAGTAACCTGGATGTGATCTTCAAGATTCCCTTGCCTAGAAGGGGTCTTATCCTTCCATTGTCATTCCCACAGGCGCTAAGTACAGAGTTCAGAGTCCATTGGAGAGGCGGCCTAGCACGATTGGACAGGCCTGAGATGGAGTCCAGGCCCTATGAATTCCTTCTTCATGTTCATAAGAAATAATTTCAGATAATCTCGTGGGTTTAAAATGTAAATTATGTCACCCTCATTTTGAAGATTTTGTCAGTTCTTCAGAGTAAAAATTGGCCCCTCAGGTCTGTTGCTTTTATTTCCATTTGTGGTATCTTTCCCATTACCCTGGGATAGTTTGCATGTATGTCTCCTCACACCTTTTCCTTATTCACCTTTTTTCCCTGTCAGCACCTAGAATCGTGCTTTGCAGTAATAGTAGGTGCTCCATAAAGTTTCTGAATTTTTTTGATAAATTAACTTAGATGGTGATTTAAAGTAAAGTCTTTCAAAAAAATTTTTGTATCTTTTTTCTGATAAAAGAATCTCAAAAGTGTTTCTTATGATCAGTTTAGATGTATTTGAATTGTTACCTGAAACAAAGTAGCTTAGGTCTGTTCCTGTATTTTGAGATTTTTTTATGATAATTTTATCATAATTACCAAGTTGCTTTGCCTGTTTCAAGTATTTTTATTTTATTGTTTCATAAACAGTCTCAAGTTTAATGTGGACAGGCATCTTCTACATTTTTATCTTCCAAAATATCAGTATAGCCAAACATGTTACCTGCTTCTCTTTTGACTGCCAAAGACCCAAAGAAGTAGTCTATTCCTACTCTGTTTATTGCATTATCATTTTCTCTTTAACCTTTAAAGTTTGTCCAGTAGCCTCAAGGTGGTCCCAAACTGCTCTACCAGGAGTCACTAAAAATAGCCCTTTATCATGTAAAATCCCTTGGCCTCTTTTTTTTCATTTTGCTTCATCTTGCCTACATTGATATCCTAAAACCTCTGAAACCTGAAAGATATTTAAACATGCTGTCATTCCCTTTCACCATTCACATTTAATTTGCAAGGATTCTTAATACTAAAAAAAAAGAATCACAGTAGACAATCCCCTCACCTGTTCTCAGGAATTTTTATCCTCCAGAACATTAGATTATTAGCACATGTAAGTGTATATATACAGCTGAGAATTACCTCGAGGCTGCTTTAAAAGGAAGGAAGGAAAGAAACGAAAGAAAGAAAAAGAAAATAGTTGGGTTTCCTCTTCCATGGTCTGCCCAGTACACTGTCCTGATTTTTTTCTTTCTTTTTACATTCCAATTACTTTTCTTTTACATTCCAACTACTTTCCTTCAATTGGATATTTGCCAAGCCTTTGGCCCTCAGTTTATCTCTGGAATGGGGATTAGAAAAACCTTATTTAATCCTACTTCTTAACCAAATCATATGAGCAGATTTATTATCACCTCGTCAGATATAATTAATGAACCAGTTACTAATGTAAGTACCTTTTGTCTGTGGTCATAAAAGGTGCCTGTGCCTGCTTTAAATTCCTTTTAGTTTTGTGCGTATGTGTTTCACCAATAACATTTTAAGTTTCTTAACAATAGTGATCAAATATTTTACCTTAGTATGTCATGCCAAACCATGCCTAGAAACCATGCCTTATATTGTAGTATGCTTTCCATAAATATTTGTAGCATGCTGTTTCTTAAAACTAGCAGTGTATTAGAATTCAATAAAGAATTCAAAAGAATTAAAGATGAGCAACCCCTCATCCAAATATATTGAATTAGAACCATCAGCAGTGGGGCCTATGAACCTAAATTTTTTAGCATAACTCTTGAGAACCACTCATGTATTCTGCTTCATTGTTTTGGTATTACAAAGCTCATTGCCAGGCAGGCTGTTCTACTAGGACAGCTTTAGTCATTAAAATGTTACTTCTTGTTTTGAGTTTTAAAATTTTCATTTCTGTACTCTAGTGGGCCAAGATCATCTCTCTGGAACAAATCTGTACCCTCTTCTACTTAATAAAATTGTACTTAAGATGTTTGAGGATAAAGATCATGGTTCTTTCAGCCTGCTCATCAGGTTAATTAGTGCTAGTTTTCCAGCCATTCTTTATATCATTTAATTTTCATTCTGTTTACTGTCCTCTACTCTGTTTCCTGCTTTTTTTATTCTGCTTAATATGTAGAGTTCAGTACTAAACGTAGTCTTCCAAGTAAGGGTATCACCAATCCCAGAGCACAATGCTTTTGTTAAATGAAGCATAATATCAAGTTGGATTTTTAGCAGCAACAAAACACTCGATGCAGTTAGTTGTTCAACTTGGTAAGTTGTTCTAACTATACCTTTACCCAGAAGACATTGTCATATCCATTTGTTCCAAAATAGCTTGGGAGAGTCTCTAAGTCCTGTGATGACATTGAGACACATTTTGTCAAAAAACCCCTTTAGCTTACTTTATAATCATCTTTCATGAAAAGGAAAGAAGGATGTGTTAAAATTGCCAAATTTTTCTTTTCGTAATTTTGTTGGATCCTAATGATCCTTCTTTTTTATTATTCTTCTTTTTCTTTAAATAATTCTTTTCCATAGATATTTCATCACTTCTAGCTTCAATTGTCATCTTTATTAGAAAGCTTTCAAAAATCTATTTTTCCTATTCTGTCCACGTCAACTCCTTATTTTAGCTGCCTGATGGATATTTTCAGTGGATAAGCTTATCATTACAAAATAACATTTATGAAATTTAACATCTTTCAGTGTCTTTCCTCTTCCTCACCTTCACTTTCTCCTTCTCCCTCTGCCTCTGTCTCCTTCCCCTTCCCTTTTCCTCTCTTTTTCATTTAGTTTCCTCATATTCTTCAGTGGCATCATCATTTTCAAAATATCACAAAGAGTTGCAGTTTTGGATTTTCTTTAGATAATCCTGATATCCAGTCAGTCACCAAGTTAACGTCATGACTTGTAAAAACTCACTGATAACTATTCATAATAACTGTTTTCTAATCATATTTCTATCACATACTTTTCTAATATTCTTGAATTGCAGCAAAAACTTGCTAAATTTGTTCCTTAAGATTCTCCTACATCAAATCTGCCCTGAATCCTAAGTATGGCCAAATTTATGCTGTTAAAATATCACTCTTATTGCTACACTTTCTTGTTTAAAACCCAAATTCCCTGTTTTCCTGTAGTTATTCCTGCATTTAGTCAACCATTCAGCAAATGCTCTATATACCTACAAGATTGTTGTTGTGGTTCATTCGCTAAATTGTGTCTGACTCTTTGCAACCCCATGGACTATAGCTCACCAGGCTCCTCTGTCCATGAAATTCTCCAGACAAGAATACTGGAGTGGGTAGTCATTCCCTTCTCCAGGAAATCTTCCTGACCCAGGGATCAAACCCAGGTCTCCTGCATTGCAGGTGGATTCTTTAACATCTGAGCCACCAGGGAAGCCCCATATCTCCCAGAGTTTGCTCAAATTCATGTCCATTGATCTGGAGATGCTATCTAACCATCTTATCTTCTGCCACTGGCTTCTCCTTTTGCCTTGAATCTTTCCCAGGATCAGGGTTCTTTCCAGTGAGTCATCTCTTTGCATCACGTGGCCAAAGTGTTAGAGCTGCAGCTTCAGTCATTCCAATGAATTTTCAGGGTTGATTTTCTTTAGAATTGACTGGTTTGATCTCCTTGCAGTCCAGTGGACTTTCAAGAGTCTTCTCCATCACCACAATTTGAATGCATCAGTTCTTCAGTACTTAGCCTTCCTTATGGTCCACCTCTCACATCTGTACCTGACTACTGGAAAAAACCATAGCTTTGACTAGGCAGATCTTTGTCAGCCAAGTGACGTCTCTGCGTTTTAATATGCTGTCTAGTTTGTCATAGCTTTCTTCCAAGGAGCAAGTGTCTTAATTTCATGGCTACATTCACCATTTGCAGTGATTTTGAAGCCCAAGAAAATAAAATTTGTTGCTGCTTCCACGTTTTCCCCTTCTATTTGCCATAAAGTGATGGGACCGGATGCTATGATCTTAGTTTTTTTGATGTTGATTTTCAAGTCAGCTTTTTTATTTTCCTTCCTTGTCAAGAGGCTTTTTAGTTCCTCTTCACTTTCTGCCATTAGAGTGGTATCGTCTGCAAGTCTGAGGTTGTTGATATTTCTCCCGGTAGTCTTTATTCCAGCTTGTGATTCATTCAGCTCAGCATTTTGCATGATTTTATCTGCATATAAGCTAAATAAGCAGGATGACAATATACCGCCTTAACTTGAGTAATTTTGAACCAGTCAGTTGTTTCATGTCTGCTTATTGTTGCTTCTTGACCCACATAAAGGTTTCTCAGGAGGCAGGTAAGGAGATCTGGTATTCCCATTTCTAAGAATTATCAACAGTTTGTTGTGATCCACAAAGTCAAGTGAAGCTGAAGTAGGTGTTTTTTCTGAAAAACTGTTACTTTCTCCCTGATCCAACAGATGTCACAATTTGATCTCTGATGCTCTGCCTTTTCTAAACCTAGCTTGTACATCTGAAAGTTCTCTGTTCACACACTGCAGACTCCTTGCTTGAAGGATTTTGAGCATAACCTTGCCAGCATGTGAATTAAACTTAGTTGTACAATAGTTTGGACATTCTTCGGCATTGCCCTTCTTTGGAATTGTAATGAAAACGGACCTTTTTCAGTCTTGTTACCACTGCCGAGTTTTCCAAATTTGCTGACATACTGAGTACAGCACTTTAACAACGTCATCTTTTAGGATTTTTAAATTGCTCACCTGGAATTTTGTCATCGCTACTAGCTTTGTTCATAGGAATGCTTCCTAAGGCCCAGTTGACTTCACACTCTAGGATGTCCAGCTCTAGGTGAGTGACCGCGCCATTGTGGTTACCTGGGTCATTATGACGTTTCTTGTGTTGTCCTTCTGTTTTCTGTGTATTCTTGCCAACTGTTCTTAATCTCTTCTGCTTCTGTTGGGTCCTACCATTTTTATCCTTTATTGTGCTCATCCTTCTATGAAACGTTCCTGAAGAGCTCCCTAGTCTTTTCCATTCTATCATTTTCCTGTATTTCTTTGCATTGCTTATTTAAGAAGGCCTTCTTAACTCTTCTTGCTATTCTCTGGAACTCTATTCAGTAGGGTATATTTTTCCCTTTCTCCCTTGCCTTTCTCTTCTCCTCAGCTGTTTTTAGAGCTTCATCAGACAACCAGTTTTCCTTCTTGCATTTCTTTTTCTTTGGGTTGGCTTTGGTCATTGCCTCCTGTACACTGTTATGAACTTCTGCCCATAGTTCTTCAGATACTCTGTCTACCAGATTTAATCCCTTGAATCTTTTCATCACCTCCACTGTATCATAAGGGATTTGATTTAGGTCATACCTGAATGAATGGCCTAGTGGTTTTACCTACTTTTCTTCAATTTAAGCCTGAATTTTGCAGTAATGAGCCATAGTCAGCTCCGGGTTTTTTTTTGTTGTTGTTTGTTTGTTTGTTTTACTGACTGTATAGAGCTTCTCCATCTTTGGCTGCAAATAACATAATCAATCTGATTTTGGTATTGACCATCTGGTGATGTCTATGTGTAGCATCATCTCTTGTGCTGTTGGAAGAGGGTATTTGCTATGAGCAGTTTCTTCTTTTGGTAAAACTCTGTTAGCCTTTGCCCTGCTTCATTTTGTACTCAAAGCCAAACTTGCCTGTTATTCTGGATATCTCTTGACTTCCTACTTCCAATCTAATCCCCTTTGTTGAAAAGGATGTCTTTTTTAGTTCTAGAAAGTGTTGTAGGTCTTCATAGAACCAGTCAGCTTCAGGTTTTTCTGCGTTAGTGGTTGGGCGTGGACTTGGATTACTGTGACATTGAACGGTTTGCCTTGGGAACAAACCAGGATCCTTCTGTCATTTTTGAGATTGTACTCAAGTACTCCATTTTGGACTCTCTCGTTAACTGTGAAGGCCGCTACCCCATTTCACTAAGGAATTCTTGCCCAAGTATTAGATATAATGATCATCTGGATTAAATTTGCCTATTCCTGTCCATTTTTAGTTCACTGATTCCTAAGATGTTGATGTTCACTCTTGCCATCTCCTACTTGACCGCATCCAATTTACTTTGATTCATGAACCTGACATTCCAGGTTCCTTTGCAGTATTCTTTATAGAGTGGTATCATCTGCATGTCTGAGATTGTTGACATTTCTGCCAGCAGTATTATTTTTTATTGAAGGATAATTGCTTTGCAGAATTCTGCTGTTTTCTGTCAGACCTCACCACAGGGACACATGGACCCTCCCTTTTGAAGCCCCTCCCGCCTCCCTCCCCCTCCGCCCCTCTAGGTTGATACAGAGCCCCTGTTTCAGTTTCCTGAGCCACACAGCAGATTCCCGTTGGCTGTCTGTTTTACACGTGGCAATGTAAGCTTCCGTGTTCCTCTTTCCGTACACCTCACCCTCTGCTCTGGCAGTCTTTATTCCGGCTTATGATTCACCCAGCTCAGCATTTCACCTGATGTGATCTGCGTATAAGTTAAATAAGCAGGATGACAGTATACAGCCTCGGACTTTGCCTTCACCACCTGACGTATCCACAAGGGAGCATCGTTTCTGCTTTGGCCCAGCTGCCTGCTCTTCCTGGTGCGATGCGTGGTTGTTCTCCGCTCCTGCTCAGTAGCATGCTGGACGCCTTGTGACCGGGGGCTCGTCTTCTGGCATATAGTGTCTTTCCCTTTTCACACTGCGCCTGGTGCTCTCCAGGCACGAGCGCTGCAGTGGACTGCGGTCTCCTTCCCACCGAGCTGTGTGTCCGCAGAGCTCCTCACTGTGACCCGGCCGTCTCGGCGGGTCTTGCACAGCATGGCTCATGGCTCCTGTGAGTCACTTCAGCCTCTCTGCTGTGACAGAGCTGTGAGCTGTGAGAGGGATCTCCTAGGCAGTAGCCTTTATAGTTGATTCAGAGAGTAAGTGTGAGCAAAGAAGCCAAGATCCTTGCCTCCTAGGATTATTCAAGTTTTGTGTCTAAGCTAATCGTTTTCATTGTTTAAGGTTTAATGAAAAATATATTCTCCCTATAACTTTCCGTGGCTCCTTTCAGATACTGTTGATTTCTCTCCTCAAATACTATAGCATTATTAGTCTATTCTGATCTGTTCTGTTCATAGCTACTAGCAACATGTGGCTATTTACACTTACAGTTAAATTAATTAAAATGAAATAAAATCTAAAATTTAGTTCCTGGTTTATACTAGCTATATTTCAAGTGCTGAGTATCCAAACTAGTCTGGATTGTATGTTTCATAGGGTAGGAAAGCATAACTGCATGTCCCACTGTACTGTTATACTACGTACAGCGCTATGGTAGAAGGCAGTCAATAGTATGTTGGTCGATGAGTTAATACATTCTTGATGGATAAATGGCTATATTGGTCATAGAACTCCATGGATATTATATAATCCTGATATCTCTGATTTGGAAAGTGAGATAATTACCTAGACCAATGCTGTCCAATAGAACCTACTGCTGGGGATGTCCTGGACTACTGAGGATGTGGCCATTAGGTACATGTAGCTACAGTGCATTTGAAGTGTGGCTCGTGCAGCTGAGGAGCATGCAGCTGTTTAAATGTGAACTTAAATAATCACATGTTCCTAGTGGTTGTCTGTTAGACACTGTGGAACTAGAGTTTGAGATTAAAAATATTTAACTCCAGGCAAGCCATTACAGTGAGACTTACTTATTATGCAAGCTAATATAAAATTCCACTTGGATACAGAGTTTAATTGGAAACTGAAATACATAGCTTTTGTGAGGGCTCTGATCTATTGCTGTTAACAAACATCCTGTGAGGATTGGCTTAGAACTTCTGATGTCCGTTCGCTTCTGTCGACGTGCCAGTGGAATTGGGCTTTAATATTTTATTCATTCATTGTGGCTCTACCTGCCAGATTTGGTTCCTCCTTGAGAATATAGTTGTCCCTGAGTGAGAAAATTGTTCCCCTGAATGTGTCTAAATGGTTGGTTCAGATATTTACAGATTATGCATCTTTATTTAGCTACACTTTGTTTTAATAGTTTCTCCTGAGTAATGTCTTTCTACCAAATTTTTCAGCTTTCTATTAATATGAATAAATACATATTCCTATATAGAATCATGAAATTAAATTGATCTGTAGCTGCTGATTGTGCCAATTTTTAAAAATGGTGTTTACATAAGCGAGCAACTAATTCACCTTATTTTTCCTATAAGCTTTAAGAAATAAAGGTGTCAAAATTTTTTATTTATTTCCCTAATGATGTATATTCCATCATAGTTGTAGTAATTTTATGTCTGATTGGATGTTGGGAATCTTAAGTGCACTCTTCTATTTTTGTATTATGATTTAATAATGATCCATGTTTAGATCTTAGGACAGTGTTTAGCCTTCACCATCTCTTCATATTCTCACTTAATCTAGAGCAATAGTTCTCAAACTTGCATAGGTGGCAGTCTCTGGAAATAGTGTTGTTCTTTTTTGAAACATTTTGAATTCATACTATGTTTAATTATGATCTATATAATTTGCTCAAAATCAGTATCTACACTAGAATTTAAACTAAGATAAGTACTAGCTATACTATGGGTTTAAGAAAAGTTTAATGGGAGCAGCAGTTAAAATTGAGAATATTTATAACCATTATACCCATTTATTGCTTTTTCCTTCCATTGGAAAAGCCCTGCTGTTTTATTTCAGTGGTGGAACACCTTTTATAATCTTTCAGAATACTACTTTTTCTTGTATCAAGATTTGAGAATTGTTTTGTGTAGGAAAAATCAATAATAAATGGATCAAAATTGCACTTGATAAGCATGAGATAAAAGATAATGCATGCAGACTAATTGGTTTATTATTTTATTCAGTCTATAAAAAGTGTTTTGTAGTTTTTTCTTAATTCTTAACATATCCGTATAGGTTTATATGAAAACTCATTATTGCTTATAGTAAGACTGCCTGATCAGTTTATTAAAACAAAGCTATTGGTATATTTTTCAGTCCTGTAGTTTACTTATTAAACCTGTTCACATGTAATTTAAATGATGATCAGAGTCAAATGCAGAAGTTATAGCTGTTTACAGAAATCTAGGTATCTGCCTGGTAAACGTGAAAAGCTCCGAAGTAAAAACTTTTCTTTGGTTATTAAAAATATGTCCTTAATGTCTTAGAATTCAAGCCATTGTTAATGTCTCTGCTTTGTTCTTTCTAGGTAGCTGACTTTTGATGCATCTGTGTGGCTTAATAAGAGTAGACACACATGTGTCTGTATGTGTATGTGCATAAGATAATGTAGGCTTTAAAATATGAATAAATATGAATAGGACTGTTGGAATTCTTATATCTCACTTTTAGTTTTGGTCATTTCATGGAATAATCCTTATTGTATTTCATTTTCTACTTAGGAAATATTTCTCAGCTTGAAAGCTGCTTTGGAGAAATACCACGAAGGCATTGAAAAGGCAACAGAGGACTGTCATGCTAAAATAGATGAGAAAACAGCTGAACTGAAGAAGAAAATGTTCAGAACTCAACCTGATTAACAGAATTACTCATCTTTTTATAAATAGCTTGTCAATTTTTAATTTTATATTCTGAAAGGGAATAGTTAAGTTGAAGTTAATGAAAGTATCAAAAGTACCAAATAATGTTGGCTCAGTCATCTTTTATATACTCTCATAGATTATTATTTTGTAAGATAATACATTTATTGTAGATGTCCATGAACTTAAAATTGTGCAGGTATTCATGTCTCTGCTCCTTGTTGTAAGTAGTCATTGAAATAAAACAATTGCATTTGAATTTTTCTTTTCTGTTATTTTCATGGCTTTTGTTGCTTTGCCTGTCAACATACAGAGGTATAGTATTATTGAGCCCTGACTTTGCACTAAGCATTGTGGGATCTCATTTGATCTTCACTCAGGCAGCTCTAGGTAGACATTTTTATAACTACTTGATGGGTGAAGTAACTGTGAAGGTCCTGAAAGAGTAAATAGTTGAGCCAAAATTTGAACTGTGCTTTGTATAATACTGAGGTCTGGAATGTTTTTACTATACCATACTTCTAGTGTAATTATTTGAAAGAGGAAGTATGAGTGTAGTGGTCTTATGCTATGACATTTTTATGAGGAAAATAAAATGTGCAAACTGCTTAGAACAGTGCCATGGTAGACAATACATATTAATTAATGGTGTTTAGAGTTCCAGTTATTTTTCTCTTTGACAGAAATATAAAATACTACAGTAAGTAGAGAGTAGGCTTTCAGTAAGAGGAAAAGCCCTAGGAGGAGTGGAAAGGGCTAGGTGTCCAGGGGAGGAATAGTAGGGGCACAAAGTTGAGCTATTGCCCTGTCCCTTTCTTGCTTTTTAAAAAAATAAGTTCGGCCCATAGAAAGGTCTGTTGATGAGGCTGGGTAACAGCTGTAAACATGACCATGTCTCTCATTTTATATTTAAAAATTTTTTAACTCACCAAGACCTGTCTCCACCTTTAGCTCTTGTTCTTTTTTTTTTTTTTTCCCCACAGCCAAATTTCTAGAAAACCTAATTTATACATGCCTCTATTTATTTCCTTGCCCATAAGGGTATTGTTATTTCTATCCATACTGGTTCACTGAACTTTCTAAAATCATTTTACTAGTTCTCAAAATCCCCTGGACCGTTTTAATCTTTATCTTCCTTACATTCTACCTGCACAATACTTCTCCCCTGTGTCTCAGTAACACTGCTCTCTTGGCTCTCTTGCCTGTCTGCTCCTTTTAGGTGTTTTCCCATGAGGGTCTCATCCTCTGTTCTTCCCTAGACTGTGTGTGTTCTCTAGGCGTCTGCCCTTGACCATCCTTCTCTTCTCAACCTCTACCCCTCCTTGAAAATTTTCATCTACACCCACCACTTCAATCATGAACTAAACATCCATGCAACTTTTACTGCATTATGTACATTGTTAACATTTGTCATATTTTTCCTGAATTTCAGAGTTGGATGTTCAATAGCCAATACAGTATACCCTGACAACACAGCTGGGAACTGCAGAGGTCGGTCTCCTTTTATGTGGATTTGTTTCAGTAGAACTTTTGAATAAATGATCCACAGTTGGTTGAATCCATGGATGCAGAACTGTGGATACAGAGGACCACTATGGCCCTTGAACATCAGCAGACACAATCTGAGACCACGAGTCCTGGGATACTGCAGATACCAGTCCCCTGCGGATACTGAGAGGTGACTATAGATATTTTTAACCTTGTGGCATTCTGGTGAAGCCTAACGGGCCTTTTCAGAGTAATATAATGTTTTTCGTGCGTAAAATACAGGATTGCAGGTGGAACCAATTAAACTCTAATATGATTATCAAAATACTCAAAGTATTTTATGGAAAAGGAACTTAGCCAACTTTCTCTCATGCCACTACTCACTCCTTTATATCCATTTAGTTAGCAAGAACTATGGATGGATGTACCCAAGTCTCCACCTCTCATATCTTTGCCCATGTTGCACTTTGTATCATCTTCATTTCTTAGCTGATGTACTTGCACTAATCTTTTTTACTAGGTTTACAATCTCTAATCCACCTCTTCAAAGGTATTAGGTTATTCTAAACTGTCTAATTAGATTATGTCAATTATTTTTACAAAACCTTTTAGATTTTCAAATTGTTCTTGGGTGTCATAGTAAACTCAGTATTTTAAGTTTGCAAAGGAAATAGAGTAATTGTTGCTATCTGTTGGACACCAGTGCAAACTGCTAGCTCAAGGTAGTTCAGTTTCAATGTTAGATCACACTAAATTCCTTTCAATGGTACCTCTTTACGAAGCTGGGTTTGGGGTTTTGGTTTTTGGCATTCACTGGTTTCAGTTTAGTTCAGTTCAGTCGCTCAGTCATGTCCGACTCTTTGTGACCCCATGAATTGCAGCATGCCAGGCCTCCCTGTCCATCACCAACTCCCGGAGTTTACCCAAACCCATGTCCATTGTGTTGGTGATGCCATCCAACCATCTCATCCTCTGTCGTCCCCTTCTCCTCGTGCCCTCAATCTTTCCCAGCATGAGGATCTTTTCAAATGAGTCAGCTCTTTGCATGAGCTGGCCAAAGTATTGGAGTTTCAGCTTCAACATCAGTCCTTCCAATGAACACCCAGGACTGATCTCCTTTAGAATGGGACTAGTTGGATCTCCTTGCAGTCCAAGGGACTCTCAAGAGTCTTCTCCAGCACCACAGTTCAAAAGCATGAGTTCTTCAGTGTTCAGCTTTCTTTATAGTCTAACTCTCACATCCATACATGACTACTGGAAAAACCATACCATTGACTAGATAGAACTTTGTTGGCAAAGTAATGTCTCTGCTTTTCAATATTCTGTCTAGGTTGGTCATAACTTTCCTTCCAAGGAGCAAGCATCTTAATTTCATGGCTGTAGTCACCATCTGCAGTGATTTTGGAGCCCAGAAAAATAAAGTCAGCCACTGTTTCCACTGTTTCCCAATCTATTTCCCATGAAGTGATGGGACCGTATGCCATGATCTAGTTTTCTGAATGTTGAGCTTGAAGCCGACTTTTTCACTCTCCTCTTTCACTTTCATCAAGAGGCTCTTTAGTTTGTCTTCACTTTGTGCCATAAGGGTGGTGTCATCTGCATATCTGAGGTTGTTGATATTTCTCCTGGCAATCTTGATTCCAGCTTGTGCTTCCTCCAGCCCAGCGTTTCTCATGATGTACTCTTCATATAAGTTAAATAAGCACAGTGACAATATACAGCCTTGACATACTCCTTTTCCTATTTGGAACCAGTTGAAGCGACTTAGCAGCAGCAGCAGCTGTTGTTCCATGTCCAGTTCTAACTGTTGCTTCCTGACCTGTATACAGGTTTCTCAAGAGGGAGGTCAGGTGGTCTGGTATTCCCATCTCTTTCAGAATTTTCCACAATTTATTGTGATCCACACAGTCAAAGGCTTTGGCATAGTCAATATAGCAGAAATAGATGTTTTTCTGGAACTCTCTTGCTTGCTGCAATACAAATCAAGTATAACATGAAAATCATTATGGAATAAGAAATGAGAGTGCCAATATCCAATCTGATTTGTACAGTGCCGAATTGGCATGCACACTCAGTTAATATTTGCTATCCAACAGAAGAAAATACTCTTTCAGTTTTGTTTTGTTTAAATGAACATTGCTAGGGCATAAATACCTATTAAGTTGTTTGAACCTAACTACTTGATAATGGAACTGTTCAGCTTTTGGGTTTTGTTGTTTTTTTGGCCAAGGGGCATAGTAAAAGAATTTTGGATACACTAGGAAGCACAAGCTGGAATCAAGATTGCCGGGAGAAATATCAATAACCTCAGATATACAGATGGCACCACCCTTATGGCAGAAAGTGAAGAGGAACTAAAGAGCCTCTTGATGAAAGTGAAGGAGGAGAGTGAAAAAGTTGGCTTAAAGCTCAACATTCAGAAAACTGAGATCATGGCATTCGGTCCCATCACTTCATGGCAAATAGATGGGGAAACAGTGGAAACAGTGTCAGACTTTATTTTTTGGGGCTCCAAAGTCAGTGTGGATGGTGATTGCAGCCATGAAATTAAAAGACGCTTACTCCTTGGAAGGAAAGTTGTGACCAACCTAGACAGCATATTAAAAAGCAAAGACATTACTTTGTCAACAAAGGTCCATCTAGTCAAGGCTATGGTTTTTCCAGAGGTCATATATGGATGTGAGAGTTGGACTGTGAAGAAAGCTGAGCGCCAAAGAATTGATGCTTTTGAACTGTGGTGTTATAGAAGACTCTTGAGAGTCCCTTGGACTGCAAGGAGATCCAACCAGTCCATCCTAAAGGACTGGGTGTTCATTGGAAGGACTGATGTTGAAGCTGAGACTCCAGTACTTTGGCCACCTCATGCGAAGAGCTGACTCATTTGAAAAGACCCTGATGCTGGGAGGGACTGGGGGCGGGAGGAGAAGGGGACAACAGAGGATGAGATCATTGGATGGCATGACCGACTTGATGGACATGGGTTTGGGTAAACTCTGGGAGTTTGTGATGGACAGGGAGGCCTGGCGTGCTGTGATTCATGGGGTCTCAAAGAGTCGGACACGACTGAGCAACTGAACTGAACTGAAGAGCTTCTTGAACTGAGAAAGTTTTGGGACCTGTCACTTACAGAAGAAATTTGCATGAATTTCAAGACCTTTTGTCCTGTAGCCTCCCATGCCTTTTCTCTCGCTAGTTCTCATTTGAACTTTATCCACGAGTAGCACCTATTTTCGCTTTCTTAGCACCTCACACTTCCATGTGTTTTCATGTTTCTTTGCATAGATTTTTGGGTTTTTTTTGGTATGTCCAATTGAACATACAATACTCATTTTTCAAGTCTCCAACCCAAACAATAGCCGTAATGCCTTTTTAAAGGTCAGGCTTTCCTCTCTTTTTTTGTTATTACTTTCACTATAATTTGTATCATATTGTAATTTTTTTACACATCCTCCACTTGCCTAGGATTTTTGTTCTTGAAGCCAGTGACTGTCTCTGTTTCGTACTAACAGGATAGTATAGTACCAGGCACCTGGTAACCACTTTGTTTACTTAAGAAATAGGCTTTTTTTCCTCCTCTTTGACCAAATAATATATCCACTGAGGCCAAGTTCTCTTACTCGAAGAAGAAACATTTATCTTTCATGCATTTTTTTTTACACCAAACATCAGCATAGGTTCTAGTAGTTCAGTATCTTCACTCATCTTTTTTTGTCCCCAAACAGATAAAAGCCTTAATCAAGAAGCTATCAGTATAATCCCCATTAAAACCATTATTTGACTGTTTTGACTGGAGGGCAAATTATAAAATTTAGAACTTTTTTCTAACACCTTCTTGAAAATGGCTACTTGGGCTTATATAACCTTGAAAAGTTTATTAATAGAGGGAAATTAATGCTCTGAAAGAAGGCAATGGTACTGTGTATATGTGACATATGCTAAAGTCTGATCTTGAAGGAAATTCTGTATATAGACTTCAGTTATGTTTTATGAGTGCAGCAACTTATTAGCTATATGTAGAGCAAATATTTAATTTCAAGTTCAGCTGACATATTTCAAGGAGTTAATCCATTTTATGACAAAGCAAGGGAAATTGAAATATGCACTTTGCAGGCTGAAGTTAACACATCTGATTTTAGTTTTAACGGGATGTTTCCTATTTTTAGTAAGACCAGAAAAGTTTTATATGAAATTCCATTTCAAGTTCAGGGCCTGTCCCCTGTTTCAATTAAGTCAGCTCTCTCATTTTGATTGAAATATGCTTCTCATCTTCCTATCCTTATTGCCACCAGGGGGCATAACACAACTTGCATAACCAATGATATTAAATAGAATAACTCGATTTTAAGATTTGAAACAGCAGAGCTGGAAATTTTTAAAGTGATAGTAACAACTCAAAAAAAAAGTATCAGAATTTATAGACAATCTATTTAGAAATTGAAGTAGGTTCTAAATAGTAACTTTAAATTATTTTAAACGTTTGCTAAGAGGATGACTGCCAAAGCTCCAGTTCTGACCCTATTTCGTTCTTTCTTTAGATTACCTCAGTTATCCTCCTAGTACTTGGTTCAGGATTTCTAGCTTAGATTCCATGCAGCTCTTAAAACTGAACTTTCCTCACATGAATTTGAGATACCCATACAAGAATGAGCAAGTCACTTAGGAAATTAACCTAGACCACCACCTGGCCTTATTTTAGTGTGACATTGTTAGTTGACATTGTTAGTTTGTCTTCATAAGATGATAAAGTCATTCTCTACTACTACCATCCTCCTCTAATCCATTCATATTGCCAATATATAGATCTCCCTAAAATACAAATTTAATCATCTCTTTGCCACTGCTTTACAAATATTTGATGCTCATTTCAGGATATGATCCATAATACTTTGAAGGATAATACCCTTTGACAGAGGCAATGTGGTGTAACACAGTAGTTCCCAAATTATACTGTGTATAACATTCGCCTGGGGTGCTTGTTAAGTATGCCTTGATTTGGAGGGGTCTCTGGGAGGCTGCACTTAAAACAAGTGCGCTCAGTGCTTATAACAGTGATCTTTGGAGATCACTTTAAGAATCTCTGCTGTGTGGTTAAAAGCGTACACTTTAGAGTCAGTATTTATATTTCTTATAAAATGGGAATAATAAATACATCTTTAGCTCATAAGAATTGAGTGAGTTTTTAAAACCCAGCACAGTGCCTACTCCACGGCAAGTACACGGTAGCTGGTGCTGGTATAAACATAACCGGTAGTAGATTGCTCCAGGGAACAATCTTTCTATTTTCTGCACTACCCTTATTTGCAGTCCTTTATACCTACTTGGTGATGAATGAATGTTTGCTGAATTAAAGGATCTTGTCAGCTTGGCCAAAATGAGCAGAGGATTCTAAAGCATATAGTTTACCGGGTAGGAAATCAGCTTTGTATTTTTAGTACAAAGGATATAGATCGTGACGATTTTATCTTGCTGCTGCTGCTGCTGCTGCTAAGTCGCTTCAGTCGTGTCTGACTCTGTGCGACCCCATAGACGGCAGCCCACCAGGCTCCCCCGTCCCTGGGATTCTCCAGGCAAGAACACTGGAGTGGGTTGCCATTTCCTTCTCCAGGTTTTATCTTACCAGGGGAAAAAGGCAAGTACACTCGTAGAAAACATGCAAGCTTCCCTTGGCTCCACAGGGTGTCACTGCTGGCTCCTCGTTCCAAGTAGAGCACAGGTGTGAGGATTGTACATTTAAAGGATGGTTCTTAAACCTCGGGTTTCATCAGAATCACACGAAAGGCTAAGACAGACTACTGCCTTGGAATTTCGCATTCAGAAGGTCTGGGGTGGGGTTCTAGAATGTTCATTTCAAATTCTCTGGTGAAGATGACACTCCTGGTCAGGGATCCCACTTAGAGAATCACTGCAACAGAGAAATCCATTCACAGATGGGGATAGGCTTTTTTCATAGGTCTTCTATAGCAATTGAAATACATTGATGTGCTTACAAGTCACCTAGAGATCTTGTTAAAATACAGATTCTCATTCAGCTGGTTTGGGTGGGATCTGAGATCCTGCAGGGCTTCCCAGGTGGCTCAGTGGTAATAAATCTGCCTGCCAGTACAGGAGACTCTGGTTTGATCCCTGGGTCAGGAAGATCCCCTGGAAGAGGGCATGGCAACCCACTCCAGTGTTCTTGCCTGGGAAGCCCGGTGGGCTGCAGTCCATGGAGTAGCAGAGTCAGATACAACTGAGCACACATGCAAAAAACTGAGATCCTGCATTTCTAAACAGCTTCTGGGTGAAACGTGCTGCAGGACTCCTGACACTGAATACCAAAGTCAGTATCACTCCCTGCCGCTCATCACTGGTTCCACATTCATATCACCAAGTCCTTTACTTTCCAAGGAAGTGACGGTGTGTGTAAAGTGCATGGCACAGCAGCCTGTGCAGAGGCAAGCACCTTACATTATGTTAACAATTATTAGGACGAGCTCTTTAGTGTAGTGGTGAAGAATGTGGGGTTTGGAGAGACTGAAATTCCATGTTTGCAGCTTACCAGCCATGTGAACTGGGTCATGTTATAGAATGTCATGGAGCCTGAGGTTCCCCATTTGTATGTTAGGGATTATAGTAGTCTTTACTCCACATAGTTGTTGTAAGAATTAAATCAGAAAATAAATGTGAGCTTCTTATCATTCTTTGTAAATGGCTATTATTACTAGTAAAACCCAAGAAATAGAGATGACACAAATAGCTGCCAGAGGTGCTAGGTGAGCTTTTTACAGTTTGAAAGAAATAGAATCTAACCAGGAAAAAAAGCATATGTTACTCGTGACTGTGACCTACCCACTACTAATGTTTATTGCTCTCAGGTATGTCACCAGGCATACCTGGGAAAGGATTCAGAAAACAGTGAGATGCTTAAAGCCATCTTTTAGACTAGACTTGAAAAAAGAAAAGAGTTATGGAAATATTAATATCTTTTAAAAAGTTCTCAGTAATCAAATGTATTTTATCTTAGAGGCAAATTTGTCCTAATGTAAATCAAGGCAACTTTATGTAAGTGCTCATTCAAGTCAGAGACCATAATTTTTTAATCAATAGAATTTAGCATACAATAGAAGCAAACTAATATTTGTTGAAGAAACAAATGGAGAAACCCTACTGTATTCAAAGGTGTAATCATCTGTCCCTCAGGTTCTCTCATTTTCTATTTTTCTTAGAAGGGTTCCTTTAGTTCTCTCACTGTCCTAGTTTTTAACCTTGCATGTCCCACATTCCAGGAAACCCCTCAGTTCAGAGCAAACCAGAATGATTGGTCTCCCTAAATATGTGAAAGATATACATATATCCTCATACACACATACACACACACACACATACATACACACATACATGCACACACGCATACACACATGCATACATACATATACATACATGCACACACATATACACACATGCATACACACACACACACATACACACATACATACACATGGGCCTCCCAGGTGGCACTAGTGGTAAAGAACCCACCTAGGAGACACGAGACGCAGGTTTGACCCCTGGGTCGGGAAGATACCCCTGGAGGAGGGCAGGGCAACTCACTCCAGTATTCTTGCCCAGAGAATCCCATGGACAGAGGAGCCTTGTGGGCACAGAGTCAGACACGACTGAAGTGACTTAGCCCGCATGTATAGCTATCCATGTGGCCCTATTTGCTCCCTTACTCATATCCATGATTGGGTTTCATTTACTCTCACAGAATTTAGGTGTCCACTTCAATCAATAATACAATGGTCATTTACTAAGAGTAATTATACCACATGCAATATGAGTGTGGTCACTGGAAGAGGTCAAGTGAAAAAGACAAGTTTCTGCTGTCAAGAAGTATCCATGGACAATGTCAACTCTTAAGGGCTTTCTCTCCACGCAAATATTATGCTTTTCTTTTTGCCCAAATCCTTTATTAGTTATCCACTGCTATGTAACAGATTAGGTTATCAGGCTCCAGAGAGTTCTGAAGAAAACTCTCTTGTCTTTTGCTCATACAGAGAAGGGGTAACTTTTTTCTTTTTCTTTCTTTCTTTTTTTTTTGCTCAACTTTTATGTTCAGGGTGATTAATCTTCCAACTTCTCAGAAAGGTGGGTGGGGAACAAAAATCAGCTCCACATGCCTTACCCACACACAGGGCGTCTGCCCAGAGGTACACCTCTCTCCCCCAACACCTGGTTCATCTGCAGAAGCCAAGGCATTCCAGGATAAAAGCCCTTCTCCTTTCTACACACTCAGCCCCAAAGTCACCCTTACCGCCTCCCCTCTGTAGATAAGTGAAAAGGAAAAAAGAAGCAAACCTTGGGATTTGGAATTCCCCCAGGGGCTCCCTGATTCTGTTAATAAAGTTTTATTGGAACACAGCCAGGCTCATTGTTTACATACTGTCTATGCCTGTGGTCAAGCAGAGTTCAGTAATTGTGACAGACGCCAGGTTGTTAGGGGAAGCACGCTGAAACCACCCACCCTGTCCAGGCACTCTAGTAACCATCTGCATGAGTTATTTCACAACAGGAGGTCCTAGTAAGGAACATGGAGCTAACAAACCACCACCAGCCAGAAGAGAAGTTAAAGGAGACGCCACACGTCCTATCACCTCCTAGAATCCTTCTCACTGGCATCCATCTTGCCTGAGCAATGCGTGCGTCACCAAGAAGGACCCTGAGCCAGAATGACTGATTAGCGACAACCCAGAAAATAATCCCATCCCCATAAAACCCAAGACTGGGAGCCAAATGACAGAACAGTCCTCCTGGGTTCCCTTACCCTCCTGCCCTCTTCCAGGGCGCCCCTTCCCAATAAAATCTCTTGCTTTTTCAGCACAAGTGTCTCCTGGGATAATTCATTTCCTAGTGTTAGACAAGAGCCCCCTTTTGCACCCTGGAAGGGGTCCCCTTTCTGAAACAATATGACCTACATTTCCAAAAATATTTACTATTTTGTCCTTCACAGAGAAGGGTTAAGCCCCTGATCTGGTAAATAAGGTGGATGCATGGGAAGCATGCTTATATCATATGAAGTGAAAGTGTTAGTTGCTCAGTCCTGTCTGACTCTGATCCGACGGACTGTAGCCTGCCAGGCTCATCTGTCCGTGGGATTCTCCAGGCAAGAATACTGGAGTGGGGTGGCATTCCCTTCTCCAGGGGATCTTCCCAACCCAGGGATCAAACCCAGATCTCCCACATTGCAGGCAGATATTTTACAGTCTGAGCCACTTGGGAAAAAGAAAACATGCACCTCATCTCTTTTCTGTCACTTTCTTCACGTTGCCAGACTGTATTTTGCAACTTCTTACCTCATCCTATCTTAAAAGAATGACTAACAAGCTATGTAGAATATTTTAAAATAATCTCAATTAATGTAGGTCCCAAATAATGCTATCAGCCCTGAAGTAATGTTATCATTCTATCTTTAATCGGTCAGTACAGAGATGTATCTTATTTCATAAGAATGTTTACCAAAAATTACCTCCTAGACCATCAACTACTGAAGGACAGAGGGAATGTCTTCAGATTCCTCTATAACCCCCTTCCCCTGCCCTCCTCCATCTGCTTCTCGTTCAGTGTCCTGCTCAATGAGGTCACTCCATAAATGCTGACTTATGGCTGGTGATATTAGCATGCCTGGATTTACCTGATTACATTTTGTAAGAAGTAATTGTGGCATACCGACAGGTGTGGAATGGGTGTGGGGCAGGCAAAAGGAGCAGAGGGAAGCAATGGAAAAAGATGGTTCTAAAGGCATTTGCTAATTTACAACTCCCAGGGCTGCTGAAACCATTTTCAAATTTTGCAGCCTTTGACATTTTTGCAATTTTTCCCTGTCTTTGCTGCTGTTCTAGTATCAGAGATAAGAAATCCCTCAAACCTTGCTCAGTTCTGGAATAATGAGATTGGAAAAGATTTTTTTCGTCTTTTTAACATATTAAAAAGAAAGATCTAGCCAAAGCCCAGCAGTTCAACAAATATTACTCATGTCGCAGCAAGAAGAAAAGGAGACTTTTGAATTAAAAAAAAAAAAAGCAGAAAAGACGAACACAAGAGGCATTGTTTGCATATCAGAAAAATTAATCTACATAGGAAAGTGTAAGAACCTGCAATTCAGAAAGCAAAGAATTAGGACAGCCCAGCTGAGAATAATTTTGTAGCCGGTTAATTTAATTGCATAAATCATTCCTTTGTTAGCAATAAAGAGATATAATTAAAATGAGATTGCCTCTAGTTTCTATTCTCTAGAAACTAAAGGAATTGATTTTGGGTAAAGCATTCTTCCAAATACCAGATCGGCAAATTACATTTACCTTTTTAGAAAAGCTAAATAATTTTGCAGTAATATCATGGTGGGTTTAATTAATTATAGATCTGCCATATGATCTTAAAGAAATAATTTATTTAATGTCCTTAGAACAGAAGTTTGCAATCATGTGTATATCCCTTTGGTAGGTGGTGAGCAGATTTTTACAAACAGGTCAGAAGTTTAACAGGCAGCTGTCAGGAGGAATTTGAGGTAGTATAACGATTGTTTAGGGCTTTGGTTCACTGTCCTTGTTTAAAAAAAAAGCCACTGCTTAGTATTACATAATTTAACTGAGCTCATTTAGATTGGCTTTATTCTAAAATTGCTACTGGTAATTATTTGCTGTCTCTGAACCTTTGGGATTTAAAGAGCCTATAATTGGCTATTAAATAGGGGGAAATCAGATCAAAGAGGAATGCAAAAAGTCTCCTACTATAAAGCCCAGGTCTGCTGATCAGTCAATTGAATGTCAGAGAGAATTGCAAGCTATGACAGAGAAGAGGCTCATTTTTATGGTAATGAATTTGAATTTTTTAAAATGTACTAAACTACACTTGCTTGCTCCAGATTTTTGAAATTCATTGGCATTACCCGGCAACAGGGATTTACACAGAGGTGGGAGGGGATTCTGCCAGCCTTCAGAGGGCCTGGTTTCAGGGAAAACCGTGCCCCTGCACTAGGCCTGCCTTGCAGTTTTCATACCACATCTTGCCCCTCTGAGACTGGTGACCCATTTCAAACTCTAGTTTCATGCGATGCTGACCTGAGGGCAGTGAGAGAGCTATCATTGTGGAGGGCTACCAGAAAGGGTTTCAATTGTATTCCTAAAATTTTCTTTTTTAAGTTAGGCTTTGGAACGCAGACATGAGTTTGAGCAAACTCCAGGAGTTGGTGATGGACAGGGAGGCCTGGCGCACTGCAGTCCATGGGGCCGCAAAGAGTCGGACACGACTGAGCGACTGAAATGACTTGGAACACGGATGTTCATTATTATTCACAATGTTGTAGGTCACCTTGTATTTCTGGAAAAGAATCCCTCTCTTAAAGGAAAACAGACATGTTGTAAAATGCTTCATTTTTGTACTAGATAAAATGTTTGATTTTGCTGTTGGAGGCTTACATTATTGACCTGCTAGAACAAGAAGTTTGTTGATTTTGTTTTAATCACCAAGTCATATCTGACTCTTTGCAAACCCATGGACTGTAGCCTACCAGGTTCCTCTGTCCGGGTGATTTCCCAGGCAATAATACTAGAGTGAGTTGCCATTTCCTTCTCCAGGGGATCTCATCCCAGGGATGGAACCTGCTTTTCCTGTATTATATGTGGATTCTTAACCACTGAGCCACCAGGGAATTCCAAGAACAAGCAGTGCATACCACTGTTTATCTGGATTCCAACGGCTCATGAGCAGGCTGCCAGAGGAGCAATATAGCCCAGGACTCAGGAGAAACAAACTTTTCCTGCCTGATTTCCACTGCTCAGTGAAGATCTTATCAAAGGAGCTGGTCAGTGAGGAACACTATTCTGACACTTCCACATTCAGTCCGTAGGGCAGTACAGATGATCTGAGCTCTCTCTGCTCAAAAAGTTGCAGAAGATTCCTCTCTCTGCTGGACAGTCTCTACTAGGGACATGTTCTATCCTAAATGCTTTGTAGACTTTCCACCTAATGTCATGACTTTCAGTCTCACATTTCTTCTCTTGGCTCACTGCCTGACATCATGAAGACTGGCTACTCCCTTGTCAAGCCTTTCTATGTGCTCAAAGCTGGCATTATCTTCTCTTTGTGACTAAGACCATTGACTTGAGTGGGCTATTAGTGCAACAATAAATAAAATATAATGTTGAGGCTAATCAACAGATGTCCTGATTTATTTGGAAAGTCTGGACTGAAAATTCATGTGAAAGGCATATTTTAGTGTTAAAATGATGGCATCAACCAGAATTGTTATCCAGTTTAAATAATATTCAGTGTTAGGACTAAAAACAGCTGTTTACCCTCAATTAGTTTCAATTTATCACCTGATTCTGGATAATCTCAGTTCATTATCCTCAACTTTAGTCCTGTTTCTATATATTGTCCCCCAGACAAATGGGGATTCTGACTTGCTCCACCAATAATGTGGTTTTGGTTATACTTTGTCTTTAGTAAGTTTATTCATGCTTGGTACAGATGATGTTGCTAATTAGTTGAGTATATCAAGGGATATCCCAAGATGTAATGCCTAGTCCCATGTACTTAAAATGTAATGCCTGTCCTAAAAATAAATCTAAAACTACCTATTAATGTCATCAGGTGTAATAAGAATACTTAGATATCTCAAGCCATCTGCTTCTGGGACATTATGACATTCATCCTCAAAACGTTCAGGAGTCACAAGTCATGAACTAGCTTACAGATGGGGGACTTTAAGGTCAGAGCAGCTGAATATCATCACACATTCAGCTCAGGAAAAGAAGCAAGTGACCAGCAGCTCCTAGCAGCAGCCTCTGGCTTTCATACCTTGAAACTTTGACCCCATTCAGTCAGCTGACCTGTACCAGGTAACAGTGAGCTGATATCACCTAAACTATTTTGCATCAGTACCATATAAAGCTCTCATTACTGTAGTGTTTGAAAATAGATTCAAAATACCCACCAGCATTTTATTAACTGTAAGGAGTTTTAAGGGCTTTATTTTTGCAAGTACTGATAAAGATTAGTAAAATTACATGATATAACCTGTCCCAAGATAAGGTGTTTGGCCTGCAACCTTGGACTAAGCTCATCAGCTCCTCTCCATAGTGTTCTAGACTATCATATCAGCCGTCTCGTCCAAGTCCTCTAACTCCTTTATCCACCTCATCATGTCTTATTATCATTTCTCTGTATGAATAACTTCATCATCGTCTGTGAGTTCTTGGGCTCATTCACTGTTTAATCTCCAATATCTGGCACAGTGCCTGGCATAAAGACAACCAATTATTGTTGTCATTATTAACCAATAAGGAGTGGGAGACTCCACATCCCTGGCTTCCAGAGCATCCTATTCATGTCCTTGGCTAACTATACAGTTATTATCAAGAGGTATGTTGAATGCATTATACCATGCTTAGCACAGGCCCTTTCTCATGCTGGGTATTTAATAAATTTTGCAGAATGAAAGACATCCTGCACTATGACAGGCCTTTTAACAGCCACCAGGAGATGTGGCTCTCATCAAGAAGCTTCCATAAACCTCTTAACCTTATCCTTCAGAGGGCAGACAGAATGAAAACTACAATCACAGAAAACGAATCAAACTGATCACATGGAAGGCAGCCTTCTCTAACTCAATGAAACTGAGCCATGCCATATAGGGCCACCCAAGACAGACGAGTCATGGTGGAGAATTCTGATAAAACATGATCCACTGGAAAGGGAATGGCAAACCACTTCAGTACTCTTGCCTTGAGAATCCCATGAACAGCATGAAGAGGCAAAAAGATAAGACACTGAAAGATGAAATCCCCAGGTTGATATGCTACTGGAGATCAGTGGAGAAATAACTCCAGAAAGAATGAAGAGATGGAGCCAAAGTGAAAACAGTGCCCAGTTGTGGATGTGACTGGTGATGGAAGTAAAGTTCAATGCTGTAAAGAACAATAGGAACCTGGAATGTCAGGTCCACGAATCAAGGTAAATCAGAAGTGGTCAAACAGGAGATGGCAAGAGTGACCAATGACATTCTAGGAATCAGTGAACTAAAATGGACTGGGATGGGTGAATTTAACTCAGATGACCATTATATCTACTACTGAGGGCAAGAATCCCTTAGAAAAAGATGAGTAACCCTCATAGTCAAAAAAAGAGTCCAAAATGGAGTACTTGGGTACGATCTCAAAAATGGCAGCATGATCTCTGTTCATTGCCAAGGCAAAGCATTCAGTGTCATAGTAATCAAAGTCTATGCCCCAACCAGTAATGCTGAAGAAGCTGAAGTTGAATGGTTCCATGAAGACCTACAAGACCTTCTAGAACTAACACCCAAAAAAGAAGTCTTTTTCATCATAGGGGCTGGAATGCAAAAGTAGGAAGCCAAGAGATACCTGTAGTAACAGACAAATTTGGCCCTGGAGTACAAAATGAAGGAGGGCAAAGGCTAACAGAGTTTTGCCAAGAGAATGCACTGGTCATAGCAAACACCCTTTTCCAACAACACAAGAGAAGACTCTACACATGGACATCACCAGTTGGTCAATACCAAAATCAGATTGATTATATTCTTTGCAGCCAAAGATGGAGAAGGTCTATACAGTTAGCAAAAAAGAGATCAGGAGCTGACTGTGGCTCAGATCATGAACTCATTATTGCAAAACTTCAGACTTAAATTGAAGAAAATAGGGAAAACCACTAGGCCATTCATGTATGAGCCAAATCAAATCCCTTATGATTATAGAGTGGAAATGACAAATAGATTTAAGGGATTAGATCTGATAGACAGAGTGACTGAAGAACTATGGATGGAAGTTTGTGACATTGTACAGGAGGCAGTGATCAAGACCATCCCCAAGAAAAAGAAAGGCAAAATGGTAGTCTGAGGAGGCCTTGCAAATAGCTGAGGAAAGAAGAGAAGCTAAAGGCAAAGGAAAAAAGGAAAGATATACCATTTGAGTTCAGAGTTCCAAAGAATAGCAAGGAGAGAAAAAGCCTTCCTCAGTGCAAAGAAACAGAGGAAAACAATAGAATGGGCAAGACTAGAGATCTCTTCAAGAAAATTAGAGATACCAAGGGAAAATATCATCAAAGATAGGCACAATAAAAGACAGAAATGGTATGGACCTAACAGAAGCAGAAGATATTAAGAAGAGATGGCAAGAATACACAGAAGAACTGTACAAAAAGATCTTAATGACCCAGATAACCAAGATGGTGTGGTCACTCATCTAGAGCCAGACGTCCTGGAATGTGAAGTTAAGTGGGCCTTAGGAAGCATCACTATGAGCAAAGCTAGTGGAAGTGATGGAATTCCAGTTGAGCTATTTCAAATCTTGAAAGATGATGTTGTGAAAGTACTGCACTCAATATGTCAGCAAATTTGGAAAGTGCAGCACTGGCCACAGGACTGGAAAATTTCAGCTTTCATTCCAATCCCAAAGAAGGGCAATGTCAAAGAATGCTCCAACTACTACACAATTGCACTCATCTCACACACTAGCAAAGTAATGCCCCAAATTCTCCAAGCCAGGCTTCAATAGTATGTGAACCATGAACTTTCAGATGTTCAAGCTGGATTTCAAAAAGGCAGAGGAAGCAGAGATTGAATTGCCAACATCTGCTAGATCATCAAAAAAGCAAAAGAGTTCCAGACAAACATCTACTCCTGCTTTATTGATTACGCCAAAGCCTTTGAGTGTGGATCACAACAAACTGGAAAATTTTTCAAGAGATGAAAATACCAGACCACTTTACCTGCTTCCTGAGAAATCTGTATGCAGGTCAAGAAACAACAGTTAGAATCAGACATGGAACAACAGACTGGTTCCTAATCAGGAAAGGAGTACATCAGGCTGTATATTGTCACCCTGCTTATTTAATTTATATGCAGAGTACATCATGCAAAATGCTGGGCTGGATGAACCACAAGCTAGAATCAAGATTGCCAGGAGAAATATCAATAAACTCAGATATGCAGATGACACCACCCTTATGGCAAAAAGTGAAGAGGAACTGAAGAGCCTCTTGATGAAAAAATGAAAGAAAAGAGTGAAAAAGCTGGCTTAAAACTCAACATTCAAAAACTAAGGTCATGGCATCCAGTCGCATCACTTCATGGCAAGTAGATGGGGAAACATGGAAACAGTGACAGACTTTATTTTTCTGGGTCCCAAAATCACTGGAGATGGTGACTGCAGCCATGAAATTAAGACACTTGCTCCTTGGAAGAAAAGCTATGATCAACCTAGACAGCATATTAAAAAGCAGAGACATTACTTTGCCAACAAATGTCCATCTAGTCAGACTATGGTTTTTCAAGTAGTCATGTATGGATGTGAGAGTTGGACTGTAAAGAAAGCTGAGCACCAAAGAATTGATGTTTTGAACTGTGGTGTTGGAGAAGACTCTTGAGAGTCCCTTGGACTGCAAGGAGATCCAATCAGTCAATCCAAAAGGAAACCAATTCTGAATATGCATTGGACAGACAATCTTGAAACTGAAACTCCAATACTTTGGCCACCTGATGCGAAGAACTGACTCATTGGAACAGACCCTGATACTGGGAAAGATTGAGGGCAGGAGCAGGAGGGGACAACAGAGGATGAGATGGTTGGATGGCATCACCAACTGAATGGACATGAGTTTGAGTAAACTCCAAGAGTTGGTGATGGACTGGGAGACCTGTCGTGCTGCAGTCCATGGGGTCGCAAAGAGTTGGACATGACTGAGGGACTGAACTAAGCTGAATTGAACTTATACATCCTTAGGAGTACTCTTGGAACATTCTCAGAACTTAAAGCTGAGAATAAGGAATGACCAATTGCAGACAGATACTAGAAAAACTTTTTACATGGTAATAAGAGCCATATTGTTTGGAGGCATTATTCCAGAGAAGCCAGTGTAGGATAAGAGCAGAGCGCAATATCCAGCAGAATCTCCAAAATTAAACTAGACAGAAGAGGAGGAATCTGGTTGTCTCTAGAACAGGGATATTTTTCATCTCTTGGCCACAGCAAACCAAACAATTTTTTTTTCTAATTTCTTAATGAGAATGAATTGAAGAAGAACATTCAACTCCTATATGCTCTGCTTGATGAACAGAGTTCTTCCCAAATTAATCATACTCCTTAAAGTGAACATTTTTATTTGTAGTTTATACCTTTGTGCTTTCATAACATCTTAATGTATATATTTCTAAACTCCAATACCATTGTAATTTAGATTAGGTTGCTGCGGGAATTCCCTGGTGTTCCAGGGGTGAGGACCACGAATTCTCACTGCTAAGGGTCCAGAGGCTGAGGGCCGAGTAACAAGCTGCATGGCATGGTCAAAAATATAGAGAGATTAGGTAACTGCTACTGTGACTCTAATAATAAAAATGCTGTCTTTCTCAAGTGAGCAAATTAGGTAATTTGTAGTTTTGCTTAAACAAGCTTATCTCTCTGGGTAAGCTACATAAAATTCAGTGGAATCATTTGGTAGATAATGAAATCCATCAAATGACTTGCTCCACCAAAGCGTTCCAGGGTGTTCTGGTGAAAGAGAATGTAGCTGGGGCTTGAGAACAGGAATTCTGCCATAACTGCGCATAGTTCAAACACACCTATGTGTTCTCCCAGGCCTTGTAATAGTCCCATAGTTTCTCCAAAGAGCTTTTGCCATCCCAGCAAAACCTTAAAATTAGGGTTGGCAGGTAAAATACAGGGCAATTCAGATAAGTCTGAATTTCAGATAAACAAGGGCAATTCTTTAATATAAGCATGTCCCACATTTATATTTACTGTTTATCTAAAATTCAAATTTAACTGGGCATCTTGCAGTTTTTATTTTCTGAATCTAGCAATCCTAATTAAACTACATTCATCATTAAAAGAAAACTGCTGTTTCTTTCAGGTCTTTCTACCCATAATCACATGAAGCCACAGAAGATTAGAGAACGAAGTGAAAGAAGTTTCCTTGAGCGCTTACTAAGCGCCTATGGCTGTCACATGAGGCATAGATGTTACATTACTTGGACTTCTTAAGGAGAAGAGTTAAGAATCTACTGAGGGAGGTGGCGTTTGTGAAGCTGGTGATTAGCTTTTCATGTATGGTCTTTTGTTATCCCTATCTCTGTTGGTACAGCGGGGTGGTGTGTTTTGCAGCATGTATTTCCTTTGATAAAGCCAGCTACTGATGAGGCTGTGAATTCAATTTTGAGGAGTATAGGTCCACTCACTCTCTGAGTTTAGGGACCTCAGTTACATTATTAGTACCTTTGATAAATCATAAACAACCAGCTGATTGCTTGGTCCTAGGAATTTAGATATCTAGGCATTCAGTTTAATTAAGCATTTCATTGGGAAACACATAACACAGACTACAGTCCCTAGAACTGTGACAGCTATATTGCAGTTTTATAGCCCCAAATTTAATCATCAGGTGCTGATTAATCCTGCTCTAAATATCTTCCATAGCAAGGTAGTGACCCAGATTCTTTATGCTTCTAAAGGGGAAGCGGGATTGGGGGAGGGGTGGTGGGTACAGTGCTAAAAACACAGATGGCCATCCTTTTATTTTTGCTCCCCTGTTCTCTGGGATTTTTGATCTCAGCTGAAAGCAAACTTCCCCCTTTAGCACCTGTGTTCATAAAGCCATCATTTAATATTTTCAAAAAACTTTCAAAAAGGAATGCCCTTTTAAAATTATCCAACTTAGAGTTTGTAAAGACTGGGTTCAAATTTTCATAGCTCATCTTCAGTCAGTGAAACATAAGAGCCCTCCTGGGACCACATTCCCATTCCGACCTTCCTCCTCATTTTGGTCCTCTTCCCCCAAACTGTCCAGGATTTCTCTCCTTGAACCGTTCTGCCTAGAATGTCCTCACTTTGTTTAGGCAAATGGTCTTTATACTTTGTTCAGCCCCCAGCTCAGATGCCACCCTCTTCTGAAGTGGGCTCTGTGCTTCCCCTCAGACTGTACCAGGTGCTATTCCTCTGTGACCCCATGACTGCTTTGACCTGTCTATATCACTAGATGTATGTACATTTCAAGATATTCATTTTCATTTGCTTCTAAAAGTGAAGTTTGCTTGCACATGTGTGCTAAGTTGCTTCAGTCAGGTCCTACTCTTTGTGACCCTCTGCACTGTAGCCCTCCAGGTTCTTCTGTCCTTGGGAGTCTCCAGGCAAAAATACTGCAATGGGTTGCATGACCTCTTCCAGGGCATGCTCCTGACCCAGGGATCAAACCCAAATTTCTTGTGTCTCCTGCATTGGCAGGCAGGTTCTTTACTGCTAGCGCCTCCTGGGAAGCCCGAAGTTTGCTTATACAAAATGGAAAATGAAAAAATATAAAGAAAACTATAAGTCATCAGTAACTCTACCATTCAGAAATACAGTGTAAATTTTTGGGTGTATTGCCTTCCGGACTTCTTTCCATGTATATTGTGATAGGTTAATTACAAACATTTTGCCAATTCTCTACCCATGCCTGTGTTCTCGTCATTTGCAATGTGACTTTGAGGCTCTTTCTGTCAAGAGGTGAGTTCTATTTTCCCATCTTTTTTTTTTTTGTGGAAGGGTTGATCTCCTGACTTTATTTGAAAAATAAAATATGGCAAAAATACCAGTTCTGAGCCTTGTACACTTCCACTTTCTCCCAGAACCCTGATTTGCCGTGACAGCAAGCCCAGGCTAGCCTGAGGAAGAATAAAAGAACATTTGGAGAGTAGATGATCACTCCAGCTGAGGCCATCCTACATCAGCCAGCTAGTCAAAGATGCCCAAACAAACCTAGCAGGTAAACCTAGATGAAATGGCCTAGGCGAGCCCAGCCTAAAATGACTGCAAAATTATAAACTAAATAAATGGCTAAGTCACTAAGTTTTGAGGAGTCCTTTGTTATGCAGCAATAGCTTACTAATACATATACTGTATATGGACATGGACCTACATATGCAACAATATGTTACTGATACAAGCATACATATGTACACATGTATACATATACTTGTATACACATACACATAGGAGAGAATACAAGAATCATAACAAATTTGTATCCCACTCTCCCCTCAACATTTTAATCAAAACCATACTACTAAAAAATCTTGCCAAACATTATATTATACTTGGCATAAAAATGGTATATTATAACTGTTTAATAGTCTATCTTTAGAATGCAACATATGAAACTTTACACTTTCCTATTATTCTGTATCTGTATTGTGTTTTAAAAAACTTTCATGCTAGAGAGCAATGTAGTGGGCATATTTAAAGTAGAGGTAGAACTACTTAGCTAAGGCCATATGAACATTTTGAAGCTCCTTGAAATATGTTGACTAATTTTTTTTCCAGAAAGATTTCATCTATCTACACAGTCACTGGTACTGCCTGGGAAAGTTCATCTTACCGTGATCTTGCCACAGTTAAGTATTACTTTTAAATAAATTGCAAATACGGTAGCAAAGAAATGCATTTTATTCTATTTTATTTATTTTTTATAAGTGAAGTTGGATTATGTTCTTTTAAAAAATTAGCTATTTGCATTTATTATTTTGTGAGTCATCTCTTCGTGCACATTGTTCATTTTTCTTTCTTTTTTTTGGATAATTTTGTATTGATTTGTATGCTTCATATACTAATAACATATATTACCAATAGATACTCTTTATTTAATGACTACTAAGAAGCAAGCTCCTCATATAAAGTATCTCATCTAAATTCTCACAAAAATCTTTTCAAGGCAGATTCTAGTACTCTTCCTTTTTATAAATGGGAAAAGTGAAACTGGAGGAATTTAGTATCTTGCCCAAGATTATACATAAAAGATCAAGGTTCCAGAGTCTGGCTTTTCCCTCAAGAGACTGATGCTTCAGTTTGTTCCTCACGATTTTGCAAGAATTTTTTGGTCTTAACTTGTAAGTTATGGTATTACATAGAGATTATCTCTTTACAAGTTCATCTGTCTCTCCCCTCACAGTGTAAACTTCTTATGGTTGGAATCATATCTTTAAAGCCACTGCACCTAACAGTCCCTGGACATAATACACACTCCATAAACATTTGTCAGACTGAATGGTTTGCTCTCACATTGACACTGATACTTGATGGCCAGAGTCTTTGTCTAAAGGGCTATTACATATATTAAAATCCCCCTTCCCCAACGACATATTATAAAATAAGCAGTCTAATTACATTAGATCATTTTATCTCGTCAATTTATTTTCCCCAGAATTAGGTAGCAAATGATGCCAGAGCCACAGTTCATTATCATGACTGAAAGCAAATAACATCAGGTTTCACCATTCCCCAAATGGCTATCATCCAGACTCCCTGAGCTTGAAAATCATTCACAATACTCCTCAGTCCTCTTCCATATGACTAGAATTTGGTCCAAAGTACATTGATGTCCCTTTCCTCTTCCTCTTAAAATGTTAGGGGTCGATACAACTATTCCCTGAAAAAATAGTTCTGGAAAACATAAAATTTAAGTTACTGAATACCTGGTGGCTCAGACAGTAAAATCAGCTGCTTGCAATGCTGGAGACCCGGGTTCGATCTCTGAGTTGGGAAGATCCCCTGGAGAAGGAAATGGCAACCCACTCCAGTACTCTTACCTGGAAAATTCCATGGATGGAGGAACCTCTTAGGCTACAGTCCATGGGGTCACAAAGAGCGAATTCAATTCACACGACTGAGCGAATTCACTTTCACTTTTCACTGCATACAAGATCTGTGTACAACTTTTAGGTCTTTTTCATATAGCAATCACTTTGAAAGTAAGATCCAAAGCTATCTATAAGAGGATATTAAGCTAACCTAATCATACATTGTGCTTCCTTGATGGCTCAGTGGGTAAAGAATCCACCTGCAATGCAGGAGACACAGAAGATACCGGTTTGATCTCTGGGTCTGGAAGATCCCCTGGAGAAGGAAATGACAACCCACTCCGGTATTCTTGCCTGAGAAACCCCATGGACAGAGGAGCCTGACAGTCTCACAAAGAGCTGGACATGACTGAGTGACTAAGCATGCACACAATGATTCATTGAACTGATGATTTGTTTTACAGGACCAACTTAAAAATTGTGCATGATTCCCCTGCTGTAAAATTTTAAATTCACTCTAACTTGGGTCAGTTTTGGACTTTGTAACTTTTCTGAATGCCAGATTATACCTGTTATTTCTGTGAAAGCTTTTCAAAATCTTTGGTCAAAATAGAAAAATTCCTGATCTGACTCCTGAGAGCCATTCCAATTTGCAGCCATCTTGTCGGTGGGCACAGTGAAATCACCTTGGAAACAGGAAGGATGACGTCATATAATTACACAGTGAAACAGCCACTTGGTTAACAAGTGGGTTCTCACAGATGATTACTAAAATTCGTATATATGTGCTTTCTAAAGCAAACCAAAACTAAATAAGCAAGACTCTCTTCTTTCCTGGTGGGACCTTTAGCTACCTTGGGGACAGATTGACAGAACTGCTAGCTTCAGCCTAGAGAAGAGTTGGAATAGCCTGGAAATGCTGAGCTGTGCCTGCATTAAATGTGCTGCATAGAAATGTGCAGCACCTGCTACTAGTATTTTAAACCCCCTGGAGGGAGTTTCTTAAAAGCTGAGCAACAACTTGCTGGGCTCTAAACTAGGTCAGGGACCACAGAAGGTGGGAACTTTCTTTTAAGATCAACTTCTCGTTATATTTAAAAAGAGTTTCAAAAACAAAGTGAGAAGGGCATGTATACAGGATTTCTCAATTGGAAAGGCCACCCGGTTACACAATTCTAAAGTCTATTTAATGATACCCCAATCATTTTTTTCCCTAGGTTACACAGGGGTTATTAACCAGTTGATTGGAATCTTGTAGCAAATACCTTTTCTCTTAAAAATCAACACAATATCAGCTTAGAAATACGCAGCTAGGTCAGCTCGGGGGTATTGTATAACTAAATAGCCTAGAAAAAGCATTAAAATATGTGTGAATTTATTAGATGGTCAATGTGATGTTTCAAAATGATGGGCAACTGCTGATGTGGATGCCAGAGATTACTTACCTATTTTAAGGAGACAGTGCCTGATAGCTCAGTTGGTAAAGAATCCACATGCAATGTGGGAGACCTGGATTTGATCCCTGGGTTGGGAAGATCCCCTGGAGAACGGAAAGGCTACCCATGCCAGTATTCTGACCTGGAGAATTCCATAGACTGTATAGTCCAGGGGGTCACAAAGAGTCAGACATGATGAAGCGACTTTCACTTTCAAAAGCCAAATTCCTTTCTTGTACCTTGCATAAAAGTAAATGTCAAAAGAACTAAGCATTAAAAGTCAGAATTTTAAAAAATATTGCACGATCTTGCGTTCTGTTCATCATCAATCCTTAGCATTGCCTTACCATATTTATTTCTGAATTCTTTATCCTTTATCTTCTGATGTGTAAGAATAGGTTTAGGTGGGCTTCACAGTCAGCGCTAGTGGTGAAGAAGTGGCCTGCCAATTCAGGAGAGGAGACGCAGGTTTGATCTTTGGGTCAGGAAGATCCCCTGAAGGAAGGCATGGCAACCCACTCCAGTATTCTTGTCCATAGGATAGCACAGAGTCCAACACAACTGAAATGACTTAGCACACACTTTTAGTTGCTAAGTCTTGTCTGATCTTTTGCTACACCATGGACTGTAGCCCACCAGGCTCTTGCGTCTATGGGATTTCCCAGGTAAGAATGGTGGCGTGGATTGACATTTCCTTCTCAGATGGGTCTTCTCCACCCAAGGATCAACCCCGAGGCTCTCCCTGGACACCCCCACCCCGCGACCCCACCCTGCGACCCCACCCCGCTCCAACCCAGCATTGGCAGGCAGATTCTTTACCACTGAGCCACAGGGGAAGAAGCCCTTAACAATTATAGTTCCATCTGATTTGTTAGTATCAAAGAAAGCTGTTTAATGTTCATCTCATAGCCAACAATTCTATAAATTCTTTTAGTTCTAATAGTTGTTATTATTTTATTTTGGATGAATCTCTTGGAATATATACATCTGTCTTCTTGTTTGTTTTATTTCATTAGCTGCTGATTCTAGAATACTATTTAACTGGTGAAGACAGCAGGCATTGATGTCACGTTTGACTTTAAGGAAATACACTCACTATTTCAGCGTGTAATTTTACATTTGTTATTGATGTATATTTCATGCTCTTTGTTGTTTTCAAACATTTTTATTCTACTCCTATTTTACTTAACATTTTTATTATGAATTGGTATTTACTTTTATTAAATATATATGTATATATATTCCCCTTTCTTTTCATTTGTTTATTCCTTTTTTAATTGGAGGATAATTACTTTACAATACTGTGATTTTTTGCCATGTGTCAACATGAATCAGCCACAGGTGTACACGTGTCCCCGTTCCCGCTTGAACCCCTTTCTCACCTCCCTCCCCACCCACCTCTCTAGGTTGTCATGGAGCACTGGCTTTGGGTTCCTTGCACCATATATCACACTCCCACTGGCTACCTGTTTTATATATGGTACTGTATATGTTTCAATGCTATTTTCTCAAATCATCCCACTTCCTTCCTTCACTGTGTCCAAAAGTTTATTCTTTATGTCTGTGTTTCCTTTGCTACCCTGCATGCAGGGTCATTGGTACCATCTTTCTAGATTCCATATATATTCATTAATATATGATGTTTGTCTTTCTCTTTCTGACTTACTTCACTCTATACAATTGGCTCTAGGTTCATCTACCTCATTAAAACTGATTCAAATGTGTTCTTTTTTATAGTTTATAGAGTAATATTTCATTGTATATATGCCCCACAACATTATCCATTCTTCTATCAATGGAGATCTAGGTTGCTTCCATGTCCTGGCTATTATAAACAGTGATGCAATGAACATTGGAGTGCATGTTTCTTTTTCAGTTTTGTTTCCTTAGGGAATATGCCCACTGGTGGGATTGCTGGGTTATATGGTAGTTTTAGTCCTAGTTTTAAAAGGAATCTCCATACTGTTCTCCATAGTGGTTGTATTAATTTGCATTCCCACCAACAGTGTAAGAGGGTTCCCTTTTCTCCATACCCTCTCCAGTATTTACTGCTTGAAGATATTTTGATGATGCCTATTCTGACTGGTGTGAGATGATACCTCATTGTAGTGTTGATTTGCATTTCTCAGATAATGAGTGATGTTGAGCATCTTTTCATATGTTTGTTAGCCATCTGTATATCTTCTTTGGAGAAATGTCTGTTTAGGTCTTCTGCCCACTTTTTGATTGGGTTGCTTGTTTTTCTCATAATGAGTTGCATGAGCTGCTTATATGCTTTGGAGATTAATTCTTTGTCTGGTGTTTCATTTACTATTATTTTCTCTCACTCTGAGCGTTGTCTTTTCACCTTGCTTATGGTTTCCTTCATTGTGCAAAAGCTTTTAAGTTTCATTAGGTCCCATTTGTTTATTTTTGCTTTTATTTCCATTACTCTAGGAAGTGGGTCATAGAGGATCTTGCTGTGACTTTTGTCAGAGTGTTCTGCCTATGTTCTCCTCTCAGGGTTTTATAGTTTCTGGTCTTATATTTAGGTCTTTAATCCATTTTGAGTTTGTTTTTATGTATGATGTTAGGGAATGTTCCAATTTCTTTCTTTTGCACATAGCTGTCCAGTTTTCTCAGAACCACTTGTTGAAGAGACTGTTTTTCTTCATTGTATATTTTTGCCTGCTGTGTCAAAGATAAGATGTCCATGAAAGTGAAAGTGAAAGTTGCTCAGTGATGTCTAACTCTTTGTGACCCCATGGATTATACAGGCCATGGAAGTCTTCAGGCCAGAATACTGGAGTGGGTAGACTTTCTCTTCTCCATGGGATCTTTCCAACCCAGGAATTGAACCGGGGTCTCCTGCATTGCAAGCTGATTCTTTACCAAATGAGCTATGAGGGAAGCCCAAGATGTCCATGCTGCTGTTGCTGCAACTCTGTGCGACCCCATAGATGGCAGCCCACCAGGCTCCCTGTCCCTGGGATTCTTGGCAAGAACACTGAAGTGGGTTGCATTTCCTTCTCCAATGTGTGCATGCTTGCTACGTTGCTTCAGTCATGTCCAACTCTGTGCAGCCCCATGGACATAGGCACATGGATTTATCTCCTGGCTTTCTTTTTTGTTCCGTTGGTCTATATTTCTGTCTCTGTGCCAGTACCATGCTGTCTTGCTGACTGTAGCTTTGTGGTATAGTCTGAAGTCAGGACAGCTGATTCCTCCTGTTCCATTCCTTTTTCTCAAGATCATTTTGATGATTCAGGGTCTTTGTGTTTCCATACAAATTATGAAATTCTTTGTTCTAGTTCTGTGAAAAATACCATTGGTAATTTGATAGGAATTGCATTGAATCTATAGATTGTTCTGGGTAGTATAGTCATTTCACTATACTGATTCTTCCAATCCAAAGACATGTTATATCTCTCCATCTGTTTGTGTTGTCTTTTTTTTTCTTTCTTTCATCAGTGTCTTATAGTTTTCTGCATATAGTCTTTTGTCAGTTTAGATAAATTTATTCCTAAGTATTACTTATGTTTATTTGTAATTTTTTGTATCTAAATTGATAAATGACATTGGTCTATAATTTCTATTTTATGTTTCTTCCACCTTTTCAAATCTTTGATAATGTATAAAAGATCTTCTCTTATTACTTGTCTATTCAAATTTTTATCTCATCAGGGATAAGTTTTGGAAAATTTAGATTCTCTTAGAAATATGTCTATGCCATTCAAATTTTTCAAATTAATTGTTACACCATATATTTTTTAAAAAATTATTTTAGTTTTAATCATGTTTGTATTATTGTAGCACCTTTCTTTCCTTTCCAGGGCTTCCCTGGTGGCACAGATGGTAAAGAGTCTGCCTGCAGTGTAGGAGACTCTGGTTCGGTCCCTAGGTCAGGAAGATCCCTTGGAGGAGGGCATGGCAACCCACTCCAGTGTTCTTGCCTGGAGAATCCTAGGGACCGAAGAGCCTGACAGGCTACAGTCCATGGATTGCAAAGAGTTGGACATGACAGAGTGACTTCACTTTCTTTTCTTAATTTGTATATTTTTGCTCCCCTCTTTTTTGCCTTTTATTTCCCCTTTGAAATGTGTTTACATGTTTTCTCAAGTTGCTATAGATTTGTCATTGTCTTTTTATTATTTTCTAGTTTTATTGCATTGTTCTTAAGAAAGTTTTGGAGTGCACTTTCTTTGTGTGCACAAATATATATTCTCCTTCAGTTGGATATGAATTCCTACGTATCCAGTAAAACAGTTTCCTTCATTGTGTTATTCAAATTACTTTCTTATATATTGAGCTATGGGCTAGGCCCTGTGGGAAGTTCCAGGTTCATTGTGGCAATGAAAACAGAGATCCTCCCTCTTTCAGACTAGAGGTGTTTTCCCTACAATTTTTAATAAATTTAATGAGGTAAATTTTACACAAAATAAGCTGTTCCTGCTTGAAGCACAAAGTTAGGTGAGTTTTAACATGTTGTGTGTACTGGTGAAACTACAACCACAGTCGTTATACAGGACATTTTCATCCTTCCCTAAGCTTCCTTGTGTCTTTACAATCTAGCTCATCCACCTGGTCCCAGACAACCAGCGATCTCTGTTCTGTCACTAGAAGATCATTTTGCATTTTTTAGAATTTTCTATAAATGAACTCTGTGGTGCTGGAGAAACTCTTGAGAGTTCCTCAGACAGCAAGGAAATCAAACCAGTCAATCGGAAAGGAAATCAATCCCGAAGATTCATTGGAAGGACTGATGCTGAAACTGAACCTTCGATATTTTGGCCACCTGATGTGAAGAGACGACTCACTGGAAAAGACCCTGATGCTGGGAAAGATTGAGGGCAGGAGAAGGGGGCGGCAGAGGGTGAGGTGGTTGGATGGCACAACTGACTCAATGGATATCAGTTTGAGCAAACTCCAGAAGATAGGTAAGGACAGGGAAGCCTAGCCTGCTGCAGTCCATGATGTCACAAAGAGTCGGATGTGACTGAGCATCTGAACAACAACGTAAATGGACTCATAGAGAATATGCGTCTTTGTGTTTGGATCTTTTCTTGGAGCATAATGATTCTTCAGATTTGTCCACATTTCTGTATGTCAGTAGTTCCTTCCTATTTATTTTTATGAGATATTCTATTGTACAAATATGGGTTTGCTTATTGATTCTCTTTAAATGGACATTTTGATTGTTTCCAGTTCTTGCTATTATAAAGTTTCTGCGAACTTCTGTGTACAAGTGTTTGTGTGGACATGTGTTTTACTTCTTTCTGGGTAAATAATTAGGAGTGGAATGGCTGAGTCCTGGAGTAGCTACATTAGATTAATCTTTTAAGACAGAACAAACTTAGATTTTGGCTTTGGACCAACATGTATATTTTTTCTTTATAACAATAGAATTTAATCCACATATATTTATGCGTCCAACTAAACTATAAAATCTCATCTATGTTATTTTGTTTGTATATGCTTTCATTTTTCTACTTAAATATTTTCCCTGATTTTTTTTTCTGGTGTAGTATTTTACAAACTGTGTTCTATAAAATAATATTCCTATTGAGAAGCTTTACAAAAAGTAGTTTTCATAATCAAGGAAACTGAAGAAATGCTTCTTCTTAGGTATTTACAATACATATTAGTATTTTAAGAGGTGTGAGAAGTCCCAATTAAAATTCTTCAGTGGTTTCCCATCACTTTTTAGACGAAGGCCCAGATCCTTAGCATAGTCTGTTCAGTTCAGTTCAGTCACTCAGTCATGTCTGATCTTTTGTGACCCCATGGACTGCAGCATGCCAGGCTTCCCTGTCTATCACCAACTCCCAAAGCTTACTCAAACTCATATCTATCGAGTCAGTGATGCCATCCAACCATCTCCTCCTCTGTCATCCCCTTCTCCTTCTGCTTTCAATCTTTCCCAGCATCAGGGGCTTTTCCAATGAGTCAGTTGTTCCCAACAGACGGCCAAAATACTGGAGTTTCTGCTTCAGCATCAGTCCTTCCAATGAATATTCAGGACTGATTTCCTTTAAGATTGACTGGTTTGATCTCTTTACAGTCTAAGAGACTCTCAAGAGTCTTCTCCAACACCACAGTTCAAAAGCATCAATTCTTCAGTGCTCAGCTTTCTTTATGGTCCAACTCTCAAACCATACTTAACTACTGGAAAAACCATAGCTTTGACTAGATGGACCTTTGTTGGCAAAGTAATGTCTCTGCTTTTTAATATGCTGTCTAGGTTGTTCATAGCTTTTCTTCCAAAAAACAAGTGTCTTTTCATTTCATGGTTGTAGTCACTATCTGCATAGTCTGTGGACTCCTGCAGTCTGATTCCTCCCAACCTCATGTTGTTTTGTCTGACCCGATTAGTTCTGTGACTAAGCCAGTTTCCTTCCTGTCTCAGGAGTTTTCAAAACTGTTCCTTCTGCCCAGAGTTCTTTTTCCTACTTCTGCATCTGAATAACTTATTCTTCTGGTTCACAACCAATACCACTTCATCAGGGAAACCTAGACTGTAGATGAGGTCCGTATTGTACACTCTCAAAACATCCTCTGCTTTTCCTCTGTAGAGCTGGTTATAACAGCAAATAATTATTTGCATTATAAATTGATCATTGGTTGCTTTCCTGGATGGGCTGTAAACTCCATTAAAGCAGGAACTTGTCTGTTTTGTTCATCAATACAGGCTCAGCATCTGCCTGTTTTATACAAATATTAGGTAATCTGTAAATATGTATTGAATGAATCAAGAATCAAAAAAACTTCATTTAACCCTACATTTCCTAAGCTTATTTGATGTATCTTTTGCTAATACCTGTGGAATTAGTATTCAGTCAACAACACTCTTGGGAATGCAACTCTGTGTGGTATGTATACCTGTGTGTATGTGTGTTGTTAGTATTTATCTTATTCACTTTCTCAGTTCAGTTCAGTTGGCCAGTTGTGTCTGACTCTTTGTGATCTCAGTGACCGCAGCACGCCAGATTTCCCCTATCCATCACCAACTCCTAGAGCTTGCTCAAACTCATGTTTGACAAAACATGGTCCACTGGAGAAAGGAATGACAAACCACTTCAGTATTCTTGCCTTGAGAACCCCAGGAACAGTATGAAAAGGCAAAATGATTCATTTTCTGAGTAGATATTTATGATGAGCCAGGCCCTTTAGTGTTTAGAAGCACTGCAGATTCAGCCAAGTTTCTCTGCCCATGTTGTTAACCTTTTGGTGGGGTCAACCAGACAATAAATATCCAAAAGTAAAAGATATGTCAAATGGTAATGAGTGCTGTGAAGGAAAAGAATATAGCAGGATAAAGAGGCTGAGGAGCAAGACTTTAATTTATAAAGGTGATCAGAGAAGACATCTTCCACAAAACATTTGAATGAAGACCTAAAGATGAGTCCACAGTGCTGCCCCTGGGGCTGAGGATGCCAGGCAGAGCAAACAGCAAGTGCTAAGTGCCTGAGGTGAGGACTCATTTGGCAAAGAGTTGAGTCTGCTGACAGCAAGAGGGCTGCCAGGCAAAATGGTGGGTGATGAGGTCAGAGAAAGTGGGAGGAGGGGCTTGAGGTTGTGCAGAACTTTGAAGTTTCTGCTGAGAGCTTTGTATTTAACTCACAGAGAGATGTGAAGGTATTGAGCAGAGCAAGGATATGATGTAACACATTTTAGAAAGGTCACTGGATCTTGTGTGGAGACTGTCATAGGAAGAAGAAAACTTGTTAGAGAAGTCTCTTGCAAAAATATGGATGCAAACATAGCTAAGTAATGACACCTGTAGTGGGAAATGGCAGGATTCTAGATATATTCAATGTAGAGACAGCAGGATTTGCTAATGGATTAGGTTTGGGGTGTAAGACAAGAGTCAGCCATCCCTTGTGGGATTTGGGGCTTCAGCAACAGTTCAAATGATGTTGTCACTTATTGAGAATGTAGATTGTGGATGAGGAGGCCTGAGTTTGGTTTGATCTTGCTAAGTCTGAGGGGTCTATTAGAAATCTAAGTGGAGATGTAGATTAGGTAATGACAGACCTGAGTCTGAAGTCAGGGGAAAGATCACACCTAGAGGTATAAATTTGGAAGTCAGCAATACATTGATATTATTTAAAACTACAGGCTTGGGTGAGATCATCAAAGAAGTGAGAATAGATCAAAAAAGAAAGAGTCCAAAGACTAAGCCTTTGGTTCTTCAGTGTTTTATCTTTCACAGTCTTTAAAATAAACGACCTTGCTATCTAAGAAAATAAAATTGCCATAAAAAGCTTTTCCCTGTATCATCTAAAATTTTTTTTATTGCATGAGAAAAATTTCTCTTCTCCTTTCTTATTGGAAACATACTTTTAAATAATAATATAGATCAGCATATGCTCATGTTTTTCTTGTCTTTTTTCATTTTATGTGGATTCCTTCCTAAATGAATAGAGCATGTATATGTATCAGAGATTCACCTTACTGCACAGCAGAAACTAACACACTGTGAGTCAACTATACTCCAATAAAAATTAATTTAAAAAATACCACATGACATGCATTTTCAGGATCAGTACATAAATGATTCCTTAGTCCCTGTGTATTTGAGAGTGTCACACATGTGTTATAACTCACTGAATATGTGATCCTTGTACTCGGCAGTTACTAGTCTTCTGGCCTTAACTGTTAAAAGTAGAGATCCTGTGTTTGTTGGCCCCTCTTTACTTTTTTGGTTGTGGTTATAGGTGTTGGCCTTTCTTTCCCCTGACTGGATACTCATGGGGTTATTTCTTCATTAAATCAAAAAAACTTACCACATTCTATTGAGGTCTTGACTTCTGCAATTTTTTTTTTTTCAGATTTTAGTATTAGTGTTACACTTTCTCCATAAAATAAATGGCAGAACTTCTCCAATTTTTTATGGGTTAAAATAGTTTAACCAATATTGAATATGAACGATAGAATTTTAATGATTTTCCAAACTCTTCTATGGTATCTGGGCCTTTTCAAATTTTCCAATTATTCACAAGTCATTTTTATTTGTTTATATTTTATTAGTAAGTTACATGTTTTCTCCAGGTTTTTAAACATGGCTCCACAGAGTTGCAGGTTATATTCTTTTAAAAAATATATACATTTATTTATTCTAAATTTTTGCTACAGTACAGTTGCTTTACAATGTTGTGTCAATTTCTACTGTATAGCAAAGTGAATCAGTTACACGTATACATAAAAGTGTCAGTCTCAGTTGGGTCCAGCTCTTTGGGACCCCATGAACTGTAGCCCGCCAGGCTTCTCTGTCTATGGAACTCTCCAGGCAGGAACCCTGGAGTGGGTAGCCATTCCCTTCTCCAGTGTGCCTTCCCAACCCAGGGACTGAATGGAGGTCTCCTTCGTTGCAGGCAGTTCCTTACTGCCTTAGTCATTAGGGAAGCCCATGCATATGCATATGTCCCCTCTTTGGATTTCCTTCCCGTTTAGGTCCGTGCAGAGCACTGAGTGGAGTTCCCTGAGCTACACAGCAGGTTCCCATAAGTTATCTACTTTATGCATAGTAGCAATAGTGTATATAAGTCAACCCCAGTCTCCCAGTCCATCCCATCCCCCTCCTTTCCCCTTGGTATCCATATGGTTTGTTATGCCCGATGTCTGAATCCCTGAGCGGGAAGAGAGAAGGCTTCCAAGACAATGCAACTCGCAGGAAGGGAAGTTTATTATTGACTCGAGCCAGGACTCTCCGCCCGCAACCAACGCAGTGGTGCGGGTCAGAGAGCCCGGAGCCCAAGCTGTTACACAAATTTATAGGGTGAGAAGCGGATTGGTTACACGTTTCCAAAGCAATTTCATTGGTCAATACTTTAGCATGCGCGGGACTTCCCGCCCCCCCCCCCCCCTTCCTAATTTCCTAATTGGCAAACAGCGGTCAGTATTAAGTGAAAGCTAATTGGTCCTAATTGGCTAATTGGTTGTATCCAGGTGGCCTGATAATCTTACCAAGTAGGAAGGCCTACTGCTAATCTAAGCTGCGTTACTTCTGCTCGCCTCACAGGTTGTTTTCTGTTTCTCTCTTTCTGCCTTGAAAATAAGATCGCCTATACTGTTTTTTCCCTAGATTCCACAGACGTGTGTTAATACATGGTATTTGTTTTTCTGTCTATGACTTGCTTCACTCTGTATGACAGTCTCTAGGTTCATCCATATCTTTACAAATGACCCAGTTTCATTCCTTTTTATGGCTGATTAATATTCTATTGTATATATATGAATCACATCTTCTTTACTCATTCCTTTGTTGATGAACATTTAGGCTGTTTCCATGTCCTGGCATTTATAAATAGTGCTGCAGTGAACACTGAGGTGCATGTGTTTCTTTAATCATGCATGTTATGTTCTTTTCTAATTTTCAAAATTTATTCATCTCTTTTTCTTCTCTAAGTTTTATATTTTTACTCTATCCTTCCCTCTTAAACAAAACTGCTTGTATTTTTTCTTCCATTGTTCTTTCAACAAGTTTTAAGAGTTATTAATCTTCTCTAACATTTTTGTGTTTAATTGTGGCATTTGTTTTTATTAATTCTCTTCTACTACTTTCTTTTGAATCCTTTTGTCCCTTTATAAAGTTTTCAAATTGAATATTAAACTCCTTTGTTACTTTTATTAATATGCAGTATTTTTAAATAAGCATTTTATTTTTAACTTTAGATGAATATTTAAATAACATTTACTAAAATTTTCCTTTGATCAGAAATTTAGCTATTTCATATAGGCTATAATATGACACATACTTTTTCTTTCTAGAGATTATAGTTTCAATTTTTACTTCTTTTTGAATCATGGCTTGGTAGAACTACTTTTCTGAATTTTTAATGAGTTTAAGTTTTTATGCCATCTTTATTTCTAATTGGATTGAAACAGTATAAAATCTGTCCTCTGGGAGTCATTAAAACTTGTTTTATGACAGTTACATGGTAGGTTTTTGTAAATATTCTATGGACATATGAAACAAATTTACATTCTTGTTTGTAAAGATGTAAATTTCTTTCCCTCTTTCTCTCTCTCTCTCTCTCCACACACATGCACACACACACACACACACACACACACACACAGGAGTTGCATGTGCATGAAGCAGTTTGTTAGTTGCATCATGCTCTTCCATGCCCTTACATGCTTTTGCCCACCAGATCTGTTTGACTATGTGCTCTTTGTGCAGACCACTAATAGAAAAATAGGTAAAAGTTATGGACAACCTTTTCACAGAAAAATAACTCTGAAGCTGATAACAATATAGAGAAATGGTCACCATCTTCAGGATTGCTGTTTGTTGTTCTAGTGCTAAATCATCTCTGACTCTTTTGTGACCCCATGGACTGTAGCCCACCAGGCACCTCAGTCCATGGGATTTCCCAGGCAAGAATACTGGAAGATCCTTCTCCAGGGGATCTTACCAACCCAGGGACTGAACTTAGGTTTCCTGCCTCGGTAGGCAGATTCTTTATCACTGAGCCACCTGGGAAGTCCATCTTTAGGAATGGGTAAATACAAATCAAAATCAAAATGACTTATTTTATACCCATTTGATAGGCAGGATGTTTTTTTTAAATTCCACATTATCAAGTGTTAGAAAGGATGTAGACAGAATAATCTCTTATACAGTGTTTTATGCTTTGAAAAATAGCTTGTCATCATCTTCTAAAGTTAAGCAGTCCCATGCCCTATATGCCTAGATATGTATACTCAAGAGACACTATTGTCATATCCACAGCATGTGACATGTCATATCCACAGCATGTATAAACATGTGACATGTTTATAGCAGCACTAGTTACAACAAACTAAAAACCTATAAAACCCCAGAGTCATCAGTGGGAGAAAAGAAACATGAATTATGATTCAGTGCAATATTCTATAGCAATCAATCCTGCAAGGTCCAACAAAGTGAATCTATCTTAACAATACAATTTCAGTAAATAAGTAAATTTCCAAAGATTTCATAAATAAAATTCTTTTGTATGAAATTAAGAATGAGTGTGTGGGACTTAAGAACATATGGATGGAAGGAACTTAGATGGAAAGGAATGCAAGTGTGTGCATTCAGGACTCACAGTGATATTTACGTCAGGTCAGGTGAAATGGGAAGGTAGGACAGGGAAGGGATGAGACGGTTAGATGTACACTACAATTGCTTTCTTACCAACTCTTTTGGGTGGGATTTCTTATGTGTTTGTAGCAGAAGTAAAAATAATGGATGAAATATTCAACTAGCTTAAAAAAAGTAAGCTATGGATGGACCAATGAGAATGTATCATGAACTAGGAATTACGAATAATCCACTTTTGTGAGCACAAGCTCAAATAAAAATAATGAATTCATGTGGGAGAAGGCGAGGGTGGGATGTTTCGAGAGAACAGCATCGAAACATATATATTATCTAGGGTGAAACAGATCACCAGCCCAGGCTGGATGTATGAGACAAGTGCTTGGGCCTGGTGCACTGGGAAGACCCAGAGGGATCGGGTGAAGAGGGAGGTGGGAGGGGGGATCGGGATGGGGAATGAATGTAAATCCATGGCTGATTCATGTCAATGTATGACAAAAACCACTACAATATTGTAAAGTAATTAGCCTCCAACTAATAAAAATAAATTAAAAAAAAGATAATAAAAAATAATGAATTCAGCATTAAAAAAATCAACATATGGTTTCCCTCTTTGATTTATTAATTAACTTAAAATAGCAGCTTATCTAAGTATTGACACTAACTTCTTTTGTTTGTTTGCATTTGTCTGGTACCTTTTTACCTACCTCTCTATTTTTGGTGTTCTTTTACAGAATTGTTTTAAATGTGTGTCTTGTAACATAATGTTTCTCAGACTTTTATGTGCATATGAATTGCATAATGGAGATTCTTTTTAAGCTACAATTTTTGTTTAGTGGTTCTGGGGTTGGACTTGAGAGTCTGCATTTCTCATTCAGGTGATATTCTACACACTTGGGGTAACAAAGCTGTTACCAATGAGCTGTGGCTCTTTGTTGTATTTTTCCTTTAGGCTTGAAAAAAAGTTTTAGCCTCTGTATTTGAACAAGGAACTTCAACATATTCACATTTAGCAAAAACAATGAATAATTTGGCTTAAATCTTTCCATTCTACTATATTTAGCATAATTTAACATTTTACTTTTTGTGTTATTAATAGTTGAATCAACTTACTGTTTATTCACTTATTCTCTTGCTTGGAAGTTCTAAAGTCATTTTCTGTTTAACTCATGGTATTCTTTTTTTCATTCTTAGCACCTACAATTTATTACTTCATCAAATACTAATGAAAGCCTACAATTAGTTGATGAGTACATTTTTTTTACTATTCATTGAAAACAAAATGCCAACTATTTCTTCCTTTCATACAGGATCCATCCACTGATTATTCTACCTCAATAAAATGAGATCTTTAGATTATTTTTTCCTCTCTTCCCCAACAAAGGGATATCCTTATAACTCATTCACCTGTCCCTGTGATCTATAACTTCCAGGTATTGCTGACGTAGTGTTATACCTTTCATTTCAAGCCATTTTTAGGTTTTCCCTCACAGCATAAGCCTTCTATTCTAAGAATTCTAATGTCGCAGTGATGCTGCTCATTATTCATCACTCTGTCATTATACTTTTAGATTCAATTATATATATTGTAAGTTTCATCCCTCACTTCTTTTCCTCTCCTTTTCATCTCTCCCAGCTTAACTTCTTTCTTGGAATTTATTCATGGTTTAAAGTCCTTTTTCATTAATATTTCTTTCAAATAGATACATGAGTGACATATTTTCTAAATTCTTGTATATTTTATTCTGATAGATGACTGTTATCTTGGCTGGATACAGAATTCTCGGGTTGCATCTACTAACTTTTAAAATTCAACACTTGCAAGGGAATTAATTCCCCAGTGGTCCAATGTTGGGACTCTGTGCTCTTACTGCCGATGACCCAGGTTCAATCGTTGGTCAGGAAACTAAAATCCCACCAGCCACACCACGAGACCAAAAAATAAGCAATTAAAATTCAACACTTGCATTTCAAATTCTAGGAAGTGTCTGGTCTTTAATTTACTTTCTATTACCATTATCTTCAAATTATATTCAAATCGCCATTTCTCACCTCCAAGAGTTTTTCTTCACTAGGAAGGAGTCTGTGCTGGGTGCTTGGTTTGTTATTCTTCTCTTAAGATATCTGTTTTATTCTTTTCCTTTTATGTCATTGCTGTATTAGATCTTGGGGGTCAGGTTCAGACACTATGCACTTTCCATGGGGTCAGTGCTGGTTAGTGAAGCTAAAATACTGATGTTATCCCTACAGACTAGGACCAGTGTTACAATGGCCAGCAGGTCACCTCTCCATTTCTCAGCTCCAAGGACTAGTGCTCTTTGAACTTAAATGCCAGGTACTGCCACAGCCTCTCAGGAGCTGGGGAGACCAGATGGTCCCAACACCACTTGCTCATGTTTGCTGTGTTCTTTGACTTGCGGTTCATTCTACAGAAAGACTAAGCTCTACAAAGACAGGAATCTGGCAGTTCTACTGACTATGATCGATCACTTCCATGTGATCATCAACACCAAGATCCCTACTATTTTCAATCTGGAGATTGTTAGATCCAGATATCATGAGTTATTGTCAATCAGATTGGGCAGTTATCAGATTACATTAAATTATGTCACATATCCAGGCACTCAGGGTTCTAACATGGTATGAGCATAGAATAGAGTTTTGATAAGACGTTTTTCTGAAGGAGTGCCTATGTTGGTTTCTTAGAGATTAAAACCAAGAAAACTATTGTACTACCATGTCAAACTGTAAAAAATAAATAAATAGAGGTTAACTGTAACAGTTGGCTGAACAAATCAACTCTTACTCTTCTTTGCTGTTTCTAAAGTAGTAGCTAGTGGAAGGTAATTGTTTCTCTGTTTTCAACAGAAAGGTCTGTATTGATATTCTTGATAGGAAGTTATGGTTAGAACAGTTTTGGAATGAAAAACAATCCATATTGCCTGGGCAAATTCATTGATTAATTTATTGTGGCTTCAACTGCACAAACACCTATTTAGTATCTGTTTTGAGTCAGCTGCAGTAATAGCTTGGATTTAACACATATGTCCACCGTCTGGAGAGAGTTCCTTAATTTGAACAGTTAGGGATATTGGTATAATTTTGGCTCTCATCACTCAGACTTCATAAGTCTTTGTATTTTGCCACTCTCAATATTTATATGGCAACCAGTGACTGATTGATCTTCTGTAGGATGCTATGGTCATTCACATTTGCTTATCATAGGCACATAGAGGGCAATCCCCAGATTTATGGCTGCCAATAAAAGTTGTTACCAAAAGTAAAATTTCTTTTTTTCTGTGTGCTAATTTCTAATAACTCTTGTGCATGAGAGCAATTACTGACAAAAGTCAGCTTCTGTTAATAGAGTTTATCACACTTCATCATATATCCTTTGTCACTGGAAGCATTTTGACAAGCCCAGGGTTAATTAAAACCAAGAAGACAATAAAATACACCTAATCAAACATTACAGGTACAGAAATCAATTAGCAGATTTATAGTACTTTGGAGGTTTCCATAATGTATAAAATTCAAAGAAACTGTCGTTTCCATTTCCTCAAGACAGGGTAATTAAATTTCTAATTGAAATTATTTTTCACTAGGTAATGTACAATTCACCCAAGTTTGATTTGCATTAAAGTGGGGTCTACAGAGGTTGAAAGAGCCTGAGAAATTAAAAAGATCATCGAGTCATTTCCACTACTGTTATTTTGTCTACCTTAATGTTGGGAAAGTTGTACTGGATTGAAAAAAGGAAAGAGGGGCACCAGCACTTTGCATGATAAAGAGAAAAAGTGAAGTCGTCTTATATATCAAGGATCTCTGTCCTGACACAATGTAAAAAAAAAAACAAACCACCTAGGAGAATGCATATAATTCACTAGATTTGTCAGCATTGTTAAATAATAAATCCGACTTATCTGTTTTCTCTAACTTGACTGATTATTTTGACTGGACTGATTGCAATGATTTGTTGCTTTGGTATCACGTAGATGTGGCTTTAAATAAATCACAGATTTTTGTAGTTTGATTATCCAGCCAGCTCAGTTAAATGGTGGTGCTGCTTGCCTCACCTGGAACACGTTGTCTCGATGGGGAGTGTGCAGGGGGATCAGGTAGGTGATGTGTATTTGTTGCATGTTTACAATGCTGTGTTCTAGCTCCTTGTGGACTGACGACTGGTCGACATATTTTTCCTCCCTCTCTGGGAACCTGTCCTTTAGGCAGTTGTCAGTGTTATTAACAAAATATCTTACCACTAGCTAAACATAGAAATGATCATATTCTTTACCCTTGATTCAAAATTAACCCTGTTTAGAAATTTCTGTTTAATGGAAATTTGATTTAAAGATAAAAAGCTCCTTTTTCCTTTAAGTAAATACTATCTCCAAATGTAATTATTATGTTAACAACAATATAAATAACTTGTATTTATTTCCTGAATTCAGAACCAAACCATACCTATTTTTAGGGATTTACTTTTAAACCATGAACAAATCAATGTTTACTTTCCTTTTATAGAATGATTACTATAGAACAAGCCTCAAGAATAAAATTAAGCTTTAAATATTTCTTTTGATTTGTGGGGTTATGCCCCATAATGTCAAGAAAAGCTAGATAATTTGAACAATTTTATGGAAAAAATCAGTTGAAACATTTTTGTGGTTAACATAGACAACAGCTAATTATATTTTTCTGTTAAAAGCTAAGATATATTGTTGACAAAGTAAAGCAAATGAAAACTTGGAATGTGCATAAACCAATTTTTAGTTAAGTAAAGGCAGAATTAATAATATTTTCATAAATAAAGCCTAGTGCTTTTTCTTCTTGCCTAATGCTACCTGTTTTCTGGCCAGTTCGTGATTTTCAACAACTTCGTTTGAGTGTTAATGGGTATTCAACTGACATGAAAGAGGCAATCCCGTGGTAGCTGGTTTATACTGCAACATGTTGCTAAGTTTAGGGTGGTGCCGTTTTCTTCTGCTGTTGATCAGCGGATGATGCATCAAGAACAAACCTAAGGCCAAAATTAGGTGTTTAAACTTGAGCCCTCCTAGTTGTTTTCCTACACAGTCATCTCTCGGTATGCAGGGGATAGTTTCCAGGAGCCCATCAAAATCCATGGATACTCAAGTTCCTTTTATAAAAAGGGTAGTATAATCAATACAGCTTGCTCTCTGTATCCGCAGGTTTCACCTGCACAGGTGAGAAGAACTATCTTGGAATCTTTGGATTGGAATCCTGGAATCAGTTCTTCATTGGCTCTTCTTCCTTCTTCTGCTCCTAAACTGTGAACATATATTTAAGACAGTCTTCAATTCTTATTCTTACTTTCTTATACTCTGTTCATCTGAGAATTCTTTTATTCTGTGGTTTCAACAAGCTTTATTTTGCAGATAACAAATCTCTATTTCCTATTCTTAAGCTTTGGTCCTGCTATACCCCCAGCTGCCTAACAGACTCTCTGCTCTGGTTTAGTATTTTCTAAAACCCCCAAATGAACATCCCTTTGCCAACTCAAACTACTTCTGTTATTGGTGCCTCCATTCTAAAGACAATGGTTAGATATGATTTTTAAGATAAATAGGCAAAAAATGTGTAATGATTTAAGTTTAATTGAAGTTTTCTCTTTACACAACAGCACAGAGTGGAGAACAAGCCTGTAGGTAACCCTTCTCTAAGATGTAATTTTGGGGCATTGAGGCTTGTTTCCGTTGCTGAGAGCTGAATTTTGTCTGCTGGGGTGTTACGGATGGGACTACCCTGACTTTAAAGCACTGCATAATCTCTGACATCTTAATTGCTAGAGCTAAGTGTGATGGCCATACTTATCTGCCAGGGAAACTGGAAAATGTAGTCTAGGAAGAAGAATTTTCCCAGGAAGAAAAAGAAAAAGCAGATAGATTTTGATGTGAAGCCCTTAGTCTCTGCCACACCCACCTAAATTAAAAATTGTCGATTTCAACTTTATGTTATTCCCCATATCAGGTCAAAGACTAAGTCCTGTTATACTCTCATTTAAATGTTCTTTTGATACATTTTCCATCTAATCCTAATACTATCTCATGATATAGACCATGGATAGGAGCCTGGCTCCTATCACCTCACATCTGAATTATGATGTTAGTTTTCTAGGTAATCTGCACAACTACAGCCTCTCCTCCTTCCATCCATCAAATAAACCCTTTTCACATTCATTTTCCTTGTGTACAACTTTCATTGCTTCATGTCACAGTTCAATACTTTCAACAGCTCTCTTGTTTAACAGATCAAATCGTATCTTCCTGCTTTCCTTTTAAGAACTGATGTAAATTAGAAACTTCTCTTCCTACAAAAGCCAATCTTGGTCACCTACTTTTTAAAGCTTTTGCAGTACTTGTCTATACCTGTCAGTTTAGATATAATATGAACTTGTGTTATTTAATATTACTTGTGCTATTTAATATTACTTCATGTGTTTTAGAGCTGTCTTCCCTACTATGTTGTAAGCTTCTTGAGAAAAAAGGGGATATCTGGTATTCTTTTGTTTTGGACCCTTCTAAAGAGACTAGCCTTATGGCAGAAAGTGAAGAGGAACTAAAAAAACCTCTTTATAAAAGTGAAACAGGAGAGTGAAAAAGTTGGCTTAAAGCTCAGCTTTCAGAAAACTAAGATCATGGCATCCAGTCCCATCACTTCATGGCAAATAGATGTGGAAAACAGTGGAAACAGTGTCAGACTTTATTTTGGGGGGCTCCAAAATCACTGCAGATGGTGATTGCAGCCATGAAATTTAAAGATGCTTACTCCTTGGAAGGAAAGTTATGACCAACCTAGACAGCATATTAAAAAGCTGAGACATTACTTTACCAACAAAGGTCTGTCTGGTCAAGGCTATGGTTTTTCCAGTGGTCAGGTATGGATGTGAGAGTTGGACTGTGAAGAAAACTGAGTGCTGAAAAATTGATGCTTTTGAACTGTGGTGTTGGAGAAGACTCTTGAGAGTCCCTTGGACTGCAAGGAGATCCACCCAGTCCATCCTAAAGGAGATCAGTCCTGGGTGTTCATTGGAAGGACTGATGCTGAAGCTGAAACTCCAATACTTTGGCCACCTCATGCGAAGAGTTGACTCATTGGAAAAGACCCTGATGCTGGGAGGGACTGGGGGCAGGAGGAGAAGGGGACGACAGAGGATGAGATGGCTGGATGGCATCACCGACTCGATGGACATGAGTTTGAGCAAACTCTGGGAGTTGGTGATGGACAGGGAGGCCTGGCGTGCTGCAGTTCATGGGGTCGCAAAGAGTCGGACACGACTGAGTGACTGAACTGAGCTGAAGGAGACTAGCATGTTGCTCAGTGCATACAAGGTTGGCTTCCACTGAATACTTAATGATGAGGCTAGCTCTGAGAAGGAATTTGTTATTATACTGATTTTATGAAATTTTACTCCTGAACTGTGCCCAGATCTTTGTTACAAACTGCCATTTGTTCATGGAAATCAATACTTAATTTTAATTAGTGACAAAGTCTCTCAGCATAACTAGATATTAAATAGAGACATTTATTTATAAGCTTGGGGAAACTAATTTCAATTAATTCTTTCTTTCATAATTTAACCAGTTTAATCAGTTTAAATTTTGATCCCTGTCCTGAAGTGACTCATGGACTGGAAGGGAAGTGAGGATTTATACACTTTGTATAGAGAGAATTCTAAGGTGGCCCTCCAGATTCCTGCCCCCTGGTGTACCTGCCCTTATAGCTTCTTCCTGTGAGTGTGAGCGGGGTCTGTAAATATGATGTGAGAGCACTTCCATAATTACTTTGCATTATATCAACAAAAAGAATTGTGTATATATATAATTAAAAGTCCTTAATCAATTGACTCTGAGTTAATGAAATGAAAGATTATCTTTGGTGAATCTGACCTAGTCAGATAAACCCTTAAAAAAGAGACAGGAAGCAGCACTCCTGAGGGCCTGGCAAAAAGCAAATGCCATGCTGTAGCCTGACTATGGCCACACGGAGGGGGCCGGGGGCAGATTTGAAGAGCTGAGTGAGGTCTCCAGGGAACAAACGAAAAGAAAGGGGAGACTGCTGCTATGGTTGCAGCTCTACAACCATAAGTAACTGAATTCTGCTAGCAACCCAAATGAGCTTGAAATAGGATGAGAATGCAGCCCTGCCATAACCTTGATTTTGGTCTTCTGAAACACTGCGATTATTACTTTTCTGACCTTGAGTCAGTTAACATCTAACCTTGAGGAAATGTGGATAGACACCCCCTGGTCTATTTTCAAAGACTTGCACAGAAGACCGTTCCACCCAATTATCAGTATTTTATGAGTAGGTCACTCCTTCACTCTTACTTGCTTTAGCATGCATATTGTGCTGACTTAACATTATCTCCCGGAATCCACTGGGTTAAATGATCCAAGACTTGGAGGAAAGCCAAGGAGTCTTTTTCTCTTTAAGAGGAAAGTGGTTTAACAGAGGCTGCTACTTAGCAAAGTCACCACTCTATTGCAAAACAGGCATGTTTCCAAAGGGCATTAACAATGCTAATGAGAAAACTGGGAGTGAAAAAAAGAGAAAATGAAGAATTCACTTCACCATAGGCAGTCCTGGAGTGCTAGTTGAGATACAGAACCATCACTGACTGATTGGCCCTGTGAAGTTCTCTAAGCCTCAGTTTTCTTATCAATAAAATGGAAACATGAACTAGATAATCTTTGAGTTCTCTTTCAGTTTTGATGTCAATGATTCACCTTTTCAATGACAAAATGGAGGGAAAAAGCAAGAGATCTGTGGAAAATGTAGTACCCTCAACATCTGTATGAGGATAGTGATGAATAATTATATACTCTGAAGACCAGTTCCCATGTGGAGCAGCGTATCAGCAGTTCTGTCTTCCCACTGTTAAAATTCCTTAATCTGAAATGCTGAGCTCCTCTACCCACTTTCTCTGGTCTTTTATATTCTTAAATTCATTATTTCCTTTATTCTTTATGCTTTCTTCAAATTGAGCTGTTCACACACACACACACACACACACACACACACACACATTCTATACTTTCTCATCTGTGCTTGGCTTTTGTGATACTCCTAACTGGATTACTTTACTTTTCATTTTCTCCTGACCAATCTTGCTCATCCCTAAAGGTCTAACTCAAAAGTTACGTCTCCATAAAGCTTTCCCTGCTGGTTCTTCTCTGTCCAGTTATGACTGAGCTTTGAAAACTCCCTTGGGGACTACCATCCCCTGAGCACAAATCTCCCACCACCTCATATGCTAAGTGTGCATTCCTCATTCCTCAGACTACAAACATAGAGATGTAGGAAGTTGAACAGAGTGGCTGCTGAATCCAGGCCATAACCTGGAAGGATAGCTCATATTAACTGGTTTGCCTAATACCATCTTGTCTTCTTATAATTCTTTTTTCTGTTACTAGAATGCAGCAAAAGTAAAAACGAGTTCTTTGATAACATAACTAAGTTCTCAGGAGCCCTTCATGGTTATATGATTTCAGAAACCAGATGCTATAAAATTAGCCATATGTACTTGCAGGAAACAGGTTTGATGCTTGGATCAGGAAGATGCCCTGGAGGAGGAAATGGCAACCCACTCCAGTATTGTTGCCTGGAAAATCCCATGGACAGAGGAAACTGTTGTCCATGGGATCGTAAAGGAGTTGCACACACCTTAACAGTGACAACCTCCATGGGGGTTTCATATGAGCCTGAATGTTGGCCAAAGTAAAAAGGCTCAGAGAGCCTAACTGAACTGAGGAGAATCACATCCAGTTTGGGCTTCCCAGTTGGCACTAGTGGTGAAGAATCTGCCCCCCAATGCAGGAGATTGTAAGAGACTTGGGCTCAATCCCTGGGTGGGGAAGATCCCCTGGAGGAGGGCTTGGCAACCCACTCCAATGTTCTTTGGCCTGGAGAATCCCATGGACAGAAGAGACTGGAGGGCTACAGTCCACTGGGTTGCATAGAATCAGACACGCCTGGAGCGCCTTGGCACACACCCACTCTCGCTTCCGGTTAGACTTGGACACCTCTCTCCTGACTTACAGTTCAGTAGAGGGTTTTTCTCCCCTTCCTTTCCTCTATAGGACAGTGCTTCAGGGCCCATCCCTGAAAACTGCTCAGGGCTGCTATGATCCCTGAGGCAAAAGCATCTTTGAATAAAAGGAACGCTTATTTATTTCTTTACAAGTTTTATTCCCAGATGGTGCCTCCAGACTTATACAATTTCAACACCTTTTTATTCCCTCTCAGTCCATGGCTGGATTTGCAGTGCTTTTCCATTTATAATATCCCAGTTGAAGACATAACTTTTCTGTTTCCCTTCTTTTTCAACTTGGAGCTGGAATCTAGAAAAAAAAATAGTTGTGAGGAGTTAGGGGGAAACTGCAAAGACTTACAAACAGACAGTCTAAAAAAGGGGAAAAAAAAAGCCCAAGGAAATAAAAAAATCAGAGTAATGAGAAGAACGGTGGAGAGCACTGTGAATGTTACTCAAAATGTAAAAGTTATGAGCTGTACTAAGCACTTACCTGTGATGATTCATCTCATTGTCATGACAACTCAGAAAAATTAAATAATGTGCCCAAGATCCCATAGTTAACAAATTATGAAAATGAGTTTTGGATCAAAGACTGACTTCAGAACCCATGTTCTTTGTAGCCTGCTTGGCTGGGGGGACACTGGCTAGCAAAAAGGAAGGCTTTATATGTATCAGGCAAGGGGCTGACTGGGGACAGAGGGAAAATGATGGGTCCATTTTCCTGTTCTTGAAGTTAAAGCAGAATATCCAAGCTAGAAGGCACACTGGGGCATCCTCTGATTTCCAGTGACTGTGGCAGAAACCTGGAGAAACACAACCAGAGGGGATTTAATGAACTTAATTTAAAATATGCTTCTGTGTTTCCACTTTCTTTGATTTTCATGAATATCCAACTAGGTATATTGGTCCAGAAGCTTTCTTTCAAGCGTTCTTTTCCCTCCTTCTTTCCCTCTCTGTCAAATATGACATTGTCTCTTCTGAAAACTTGGAGTGTCACATCCACTTGACTGGGCCCTCGAGGTCAGCGTTCTCAAACAGAAGTAATGGCGAAGTGTCTCAGCAGAAAACAAGGAGTGGGATCAATCTCAGGCCCCATTTATTTGGGCGGTAATCTCAGATTTCTGATGTTTTCATAATGCATATGCCACAACCCATCCCAAGATTTCTTAGCCACCTAAAACTTAATCTTTTGACTCACTGGGATGAGGAGAATAAGGGGAAAGAAAAGTAAAAGTAAACAGGTTTTTTTTTTTTTTAGTTCACTCATTCATTCACTCAAAGCTCTGCTAGTCTATGGCAGAATATAGATGAAGTATATGCAGCCCCTGGTCTTGAGTTCATAAGAGATATTGACCTAAAATTAGAGAATAAGATGACAGATTTAAGGCAGTGAAATGAAGATGACAAAGTATATAAATACAGTATAGAAAATAGGTGATAAGGATTGTCAGGAAGGAAAGAGAGCAGCGTGGGCTGAATGAGAGCGAGAGCGGGGCAGCTGAAAGAGCGCGGGGACTTAGATACCAGAGCGGGGGTGTCCCTGGAGCTTCGGTGCAATTTGTCTGAGGACTGACTTCAATGCATGTAACAAGTGAATGATTAAGAGGTGGTCTCCAGGCACAAAACTGAAGCCAGAAGAAGGCAGGCTGTATACCCGGTTGTTAGAGAGGGCTGTATGGGAGGGCGTCACCATGGTGATAGAGAGGGCTGTATGGGAGGGGGTCACCATGGTGATGGACCAATGGGGATGTTGCTTCTCAGAGGCCCCTGGTAGTGTTTACGGCAGGCTCTGGAGCCAGACTGGCTGCCTTTGAACCCTGGCTTCATAGTTTATTCTCTGAATGACCTTGAGATGGTTACTTGACCTTCTTGTTTTACAACTTCCTCACCTTTAAAATGTCAATGATGAGAATGGTGCTCACCCTAGGAGGAGTCAATTGCATAAATACTTGAGTTTACACAAGTAAAATGCTACAAGTGGTTTCTGGCATTTGGTAAGTGACCAAAACTGTTAGTTTATCTTCTTTTTTTATACTAGTTTTTGCTAGTTAAGGCCACCTCTCTAAATATAGTTTGGAGGTACACTTTGAGAGTGATTTTCAAGTCCATTCCTTATCGGCATCTTTGTCATTAGGCACCTCCATACCATAACCCATTCCAGACAGCCAAAGAGAGGAAAAGAGGAAAGAAAGCAAAACAAGACTAGAGGGACTAAAATAAGCTCCCATAGTCTTTCTCTGAGATTCTCTCTGGGCGTCTACTTTTAAAGAAGAGCTCATGAAGGTAGTTTGAAGAGGAGAGAATGTGCACATTGACAATCTTGTTATACGAAATTTGTTGACTCCGTCAACACACTTCTGGTGCCCCCCTCCAGTTTCCCCCGATTTTCCTTATGAAGGATATGAATTCTGTTTTGTCCTCTCCATCCTGGACTCCAAATACTCTTTTTAAATTTTTCTCACGAAAGCAGAACTCCTAGGCTACATCCTCTGTAACTGCAGCAATGCGAGCAAGCTTTTGTTCCTGGGATTGGCAGCCTTTCTTTTTCGCTTGTGCCCCTGCCTGTCTGCAGGTCTCGGAGCGGCTCTCTGCTGTCGGAGATTGCGCAGAGCTGGTGGATTTAAGCCATGGGGCTTCTTTTATGAGCCAAGTGCAGAGAAAGGAGCCTTTCAGGCTCCAGCCTCACAGTCAGGTACTCCCTGGTGGGTTCCTTACAAAGCACGGGATGCAGGCTCTTCCCCTGGAGTTGGCATTTGTTTTCTCATAGGGCATGCGTGCTCCTGGCAATGGGAGAAGGAAAAAGTGATCCAAGTAGGCAGCTCCCTTTGCAACCACTGCAGGTTGCTTTAGTGCTCCACCCATAGAAGTCACCGGTTTGACCCGCTCCTCCCTAAAGCCAGCCTGAGTTCTTTATTAGTGAGCATGAAAAATGCTTCAGTGCTAGCACCAGATGGTATCCAAACCAATTTGGATCGTCAGCTGAGGCCTACTCATTTCCAAGTATTTGGTCTAACATCAGTGTTATTTCCCTTAGTACCCATCTAGCCCTAAGAGATGATCTTCCTGAGATGATTTTGATGAGGAATAATATTTTCCTCTACACAGGACCACAATCATTATTTCTTGGAATCTTTATTAATTCATTCAACAAGCTCTTATTGAGTTCCTGCTCTGTGCACTAGATGTTTTAGGGAATAACAGAGAGAAATCGACTTCTGTCAAAAAATGATTAGTTGAGAATGTACAATGTACACGCAAAACATTAGACTACTCATTATTAAGATGAGGTGCTTGCCTTTAAAGAATTCATAGTCACTGAGAAGTTAATAGAGTTGCATGTGAGTACCGAGGAGAGCCAGGCCACCCTACATCCTGACACAGCTCTTTGCATTTTTGCTTCTTCTTGTTTTTGCCCACTCAGTCATGTCCAACTCTCTGTGACCCCATGGAATGCAGCACATCAGGCCTCCCTGTCTACCACCGACTCCTGGAGTTTACTCAAGCTCATGTCCATTGAGTCGGTGATGCCATCCAACTGTCTCATCCTCTATTGCCCCCTTCTCCTGCCCTCTTTCAATCTTTCCCAACATCAGGGTCTTTTCCAATGAGTTGACTCTTCGAATCAAGGTGGCCAAAGTATTGGAGCTTCAGCTTCAGCATCAGTCCTTCCAATGAATATTCAGGGTTGATTTCCTTTAGGACTGACTGGTTTTATCTCCATGAAGTCCAAGGGACTCTCAAGAGTCATCTCCAGAACCATAGTTTGAAAGCATTAATTCTTTGGGGCTCAACCTTTTTTATGGTCCAACTCTCACATCAGTACATGACTACTAGAAAACCATAGCTTTCACTATATGGATCTTTGTCAGCAGAGTGATGTCTCTGCTTTTTAATCCACTGTCTAGGTTAGTTAGTTATAGCTTTCCTTCCAAGGAGCAAGCGTCTTTTAATTTCATGGCTACAGTCTCCATCCATGGTGATTTTGGAGCTGGAGAAAATAAAGTTTGTCACTCTTTCCTTTTTTACCCCATCTATTTGTCGTGAAGTAATGGGACTGGATGCCATGGTCTTCATTTTTTGAATGTCGAATTTTAAGCCAGTTTTCTGAATGTTGAGTTTTAAGCCAACTTTTTCACTCTCCTCTTTCACTTTCGTCAAGAGGCTCTTTGGTTCCTTTTCATTTTCTTCCATTAGGGTGATGTCATCTGCATATCTGAGGTTATTGATATTTCTCCCAGCAATCTAGATTCTAGCCTGTGACTCATCCAGTCCAGCATTTCCTATGATGTACTTTGTATATAAGTTAAATAAGCAGGGTAACAATATACAGCCTTGATGCACTCCTTTCCCAATTTTGAACCAGTCCATTATGCCATGTCCAGTTTGCTGCTTAAGCCATAAACAAAATTTTGTTTGGCATTCCATACTCTCTTCTCCAAGAGAACTTGTCAATAGCATTACTGTATCACCTACCTGTTGCTGCTATCACAGAAGGAGAGCATTAGGGAAGGATGTAGACAGAGCCAATCATTTGATTCTCTCTTATCTTGCTACCCAAAGAGTGAGGCATGGACCAGAAGCAATGGCACCTCCTGGGAACTTATTGTAAATTCAGGCTCTGCCCTAGACCTGATGCATTAGAATCTGCAGCTTAAATAAGATCCCTGGAGATTCATATGCCTGTTGAGGTTTGAGAAACCTGCTCTGCTAGTTTCTGGTTCCTCAGTTATTTCAACAAGGATGGTGTACTCAATGAAAGGTCATCACATTCAATTTTTTCTTTATTGATTATCAGTAACTCTGTAAGTGCTAGTCACATAATCATTTTGTAAAAAAGAGGGGTAAGTAATTCCTTACACATGGGCTACTGAGTTTTGGGCCTGACCTGAGGGCCCACAGGTGATTGGACAGGAATCTGAGTCTAAGCCAAAAATGGTTGCTGATAGACCAGGGACCTTTGTTGTATCCTAGCAAAACAACTCTTTGTAGTAGGACTGCTTTATATTGCATAACTTAGCCACTCAGAGGCATTTCCTTAGGGAAGTATACACACTCACACACACACACACACACACACACACACACACACACACACACACATATATATATGTAGAGAGATAGAGGATTGATGTTCACCATAGGGAAACTAGAAAGATACATAAAAAGAGGCAGGTAGAAACCTTTGGTTAAGAGTCAGTAGATAGGGAATATAAGAGAAACTGACAGGGCAATACCAACATTTTTGTGTTTACTTAGAAAAGTGCTGAGATCTGCACAGATATGACCTTTAATCCTCACCACTCCACAGGAAGGCAAATGTTTTTATCATATTTTTTTAATTGAGCCATCTAGGACTCAGTAAAAGGAGGTGATTTATCTATGCTACTCAATTATAGAAGAGTAAAGTCAGAATCTGCACCCAATTCTAACAGGCCCAGAGACATCAATCTTTTCATATTTTTCCTTCAACTATTGCCTCTGTCTTTGCCCCAGTCTTTACCTGGGCTATTTTGGAGTCTTGTCTTCAAGGCAAAATTGTGGACACAGCTCATCCTCAAAAGCCACCTAAAAGAAAAGGCTCAGTGGATCCAAGAGTGCTTTTTCCTCCATGCATTCACATGAAGGCAACAGTGTGAACTAGGAGAGAAATCCTGGCTTTCCTTCTTTATTCAAGTCCTTTTGAGGAAGAAAAGCCTGAAACTGAATAAAAAATGATGATGTAAGTTAGCATTTATGAAATTCAGAAACTTCATGCAAGTGATAGAATTTTAGTAGGGCCATAGAAGAAGGGCTTTAGATAGCTGATGAAGAAGAGGGATCATTCTTAGGTTGGGGTTCCAGTGTGAGCACAGAGGCAGCAATGAGCCTGTAGAGGTGCAGGAGGGAAAGTGAATCATCTGTTCTCATTTCTCAAAAGAGTGTCTAAGTCAGGCTCAGTAAATGCGTGCTATGGTCAGACATTTGCAAGGAATCTGCAGGTCTCGTAGGCACTGGAGACAGATTGCAATGGGTCAGGGAAGAGAACCTAGATAATGAGAGAAGAGCCATGATTAAATGGATCAGTGAGGATGGCCTGACAGAAAGTGTAGATGAACCAGGGGAAGTGCCCAGGAGTTGTGTCTAAACACAGAAGAGTGGGTGGACTTGGACGTGTGTTAATCAAAGTCACATCTCCTTTCCACTACTGCTAGGATGGTAAGGGTTTTGAAGCCAGTTACTTCCTAAGTTCATTTTTGGAACAGGCAGGGATTCTACTACCTGAGAAGTCTTAGAATCTGTAGCTATGCACGCCAGAGACTGATGGTGCTCAACAAGCAACCATGTGCGCTCCTACATTTCCTAGGTTCTCTGCAGGCGATGGGCTTCCCTGGTGGCTCAATGGCAAAGAATCCAGCTGCCAATGCAGGAGACATAGGTTAGATCCCAAGATCGGGAAGATACCCTGGAGAAGGGAATGCCAACCCACTCTGGTATTCTTGCCTGGAAAATCCCATGGGCAGTGGAGCCTATAATCCATGGGGGTTTCAAAAGAGTCAGACAGGACTTAGCAACCAAACAATAATGACAACTAGAAGCTATAACGTGGCCAGTGCTTGGGTTTTGTCCAGTGGAATGCAAGCAGATTTTAAGCACTTCTCTGCCTGGCCCTTGAAAACTTCTCAATATTCTTCAACTCTCCTGTCCTTCTCTAATGATTTGGACATCTCATGTTCCAGACAGTGTGGCTATAAGATGGAGAATAGCTTATGGATACTGACTTTGAAATATTCATTTCAGTTCAGTCGCTCAGTCATTTCCGACTCTTTGCGACCCCATGAACCGCAGCACGCCAGGCCTCCCTGTCCATCACCAACTCCTGGAGTCCACCCAAACCCATGTCCATCAAGTTGATGATGCCATCCAGCCATCTCATCCTCTGTCGTCCCCTTCTCCTCCTGCCCTCAATCTTTCCCAGCATCAGGGTCTTTTCCAATGAGTCAACTCTTCGCATGAGGTGGCCAAAGTATTGGAGTTTCAGCTTCATCATCAGTCCTTCCAGTGAACACCCAGGACTGATCTCCTTTAGGATGGACTGGTTGGATCTCCTTGCAGTCCAAGGGACTCTCAAGAGTCTTCTCCAACTCCACAGTTTGAAAACTTCCTTTAGAGCTGCTGAAAGTTTGATGTTTATGATTATATAGCCAAGTCCAGTTTACTCTATATTGTTTGCTTCACCCACTATAATATTACCCACCCAGGTAATAAATGCCACAGGGTGGTCACCAGTATACTCCCAGTGATTACTTAACACACATAGGTGCTCATAAATATTTTCTGAATGAATACATGAACCTTGTATCAGTCACTAAGACCAAATTGGTTTGGTTTTAAAATCTTAATTTTCTAGTCTCCAAGAGAATAATAGTTTTTCTTTTCTTTCTCTTTTCCCTTCAAAGTTATCTTGAGGTCTTCTTTTTCTGGAGTGACCTGTTTTTGAGAGAGAGTTGAAGAACGAGTGAAGGTGTTAGAATGATTTCTCCACTCCCTGACCCTGCTGGTGATTGTTCTAGAGTCCATCCTCCCTGGAGATATCCTTGCAAAAGAATTAAGTAAGTGAACTAAAAAGCCACAGCAGAACATGCTGTGGTCCTGTCTTTTGCCCATTTAAAGAGTGCAAATCCAGGAAGAATTTCTTAGAAGAGTATTGTAAATCTTTGCACCTACTCAACATTTTATTTGTCTGATAAACCCACCCAATTGTGTCAAAACTTCTGAGTTTGAAAGAGATCATTCTGTGTTGTAATGAACACATCTGGTACAGCTTGAAGTCCATGAGGCTCTAACTTGTGCCAGAAATGGTGGAAACTCACAAAGTGCATTCTCCACAAAGGACAAGCGTTCCTGCTGGGTGGCCCCTTTTCTTTTTCCTTAGGTGCAAATCTTACCCACTTAGCTCCTCAACTGGAACAAGATGAGGGTTTGTTTGTTTTACAATTAAGTGCTAAGTGAAACCTTTTAGAAGTGTAGACTTCGGGGACCAGGTCTACACTTTCCCACCAGGTCTCTGCCCCCCCAACCTTTCTGCTAAATACTGCTAAACCAAACGCTTGCTGAGAGGACAGACCCCCCTTGGATCTATTTGGAATCAGTGGCCTAATATTTTTTTGAACTTCAAACTGATTATAATAACAGCCACATGAACTTTTGTTTGTAGAAAGTGGGGAGCCTGGGAGCATATCCATAATAAAACTGCATCTTTTCACTAATTAATACATGTCACAATTTGAGTCCCAGGAGAGAATTGGTATATTTAGTCCAGAGAGAACTCATTGAACCAAAATTTGATCATTTTTTCCAGAATCTATTCAGAGTGACCCCACAGTATTAGAGATGTGAAAAGCTGTTTAACACCCTTGGATAGTTAAGACATTCTCTTTCTGAAATATGAACTGAATGCCTCAATATTGGGGGAAAACTGAAAGCAACCAAGTTCACAAAATGACGGCATCTGTGGCAGGAGGGGATTGAGGGAAGTGCTCGCCGTGGGGAGAATGCCCAGATTGTACCTGCCATTCTACTGCTAGTTGTGTGACCTTGGGCAGGTCTCACATTTTATAAAAATGGTTGACCCACTAAGTGATCTTTGAGGTCTTTTTCAGTTCTAACAATCTAAAGTTTTCTGGAAATCTTAACACAAAGCAGTAATACATTTGCATAGCAGAATAAAAAGGGGCTCAAAAAAACAATACACACTCCTATGTATAAAATAAACAGCAAAGACCTATTGTACAGTACAGAGAACTATATTCAATATCTTGTACTAACCTATAACGGAAAAGAATCTGAAAAAGAACATGCATATGAAGAACATAATAAAATATACCATTATCCCCCCACAAAAACCCTTCCAGGGCCCTGATTAGTCCCTACTTGTGGAGTCACTGTCTATGAAATGCTCCTTTTTCTCCTTTATCTCTCCTGTTCTCTTTCTCTCTCATTGTCCCACATTCACACAAAGCAGGACTGCTCATTGTTCCCTTGCTTGTTTCATTCTTCTTTCCACGGTTCTGCAAGGTGGAGAAATCGGACACCAGGACTTGAGAATTAGTAGAAGTAAAGAGTCTTCACAGCCTGTTTCCATCTGAAACTATTCATAGTAGTTGGAGTCAGGAAGAAGTCCTACTTGACCTCCCAGCATCCACAGCATTGAATTTGCGAGCCAAACTTACTGGTTCATTGTGCACTTTCCCTCAGGACTCCAAGGTGAGGGTGTCTCTGCTTTGAAAGAGCAGTGAGACATTCCTGAGTTCCCTGGCCAGGCCCATCTCAAGTCTACCCAGTCTCACCCTGATTTTTACGAGATTGAGCTCCCCAGGTGGCTCAGTAGTAAAGAATCTGCCTGCCAATGCAGGAGCCACAGGGGACGAGAGTTTTATCCCCGGGCAGGGAAGATCCCCTGGAGGAGGAAATTGCAGCCCACTCCAGTATTCTTGCCTGGAGAATTCCATGGACAGAGGAGCCTGCTGGGCTACACAATCCATAGAGTCATGAGACTCAGAGACAACTGAACAACTAAATACACACACACACACACACACACACACACACACACACCCCAGACGTAAGTAGCCTGACTTAACCTATCAAACTCAGGTTCAACCTCTGGTGTTCTCTTCAACATGCCTTTAAAAATTAAACAAGGGAGAAAACACAATCAACTTCTTCCTGCCTTTCCTGGATGCCTTCACCCTTAAGTATGCCATCCAGGGTAAAACACTGGGCTCCAAGGAAGGAAGGGAAAAAATATACAGAGTTGGTTGACTTAGAGGGCAGCTGCTGGAAGTATGGGCATTTGGAGGAGCAGGTGGTATTCTGAGTTGGGCATGGTGAGTTCCATCTCTCATTTAAATCTACCTTCTTTTGAACAGTTCTTCCAAACCCCTCAGCCCACACACACTTGCCCCATCACCTGCTCCTTGCCTAGATTGTGAGCTGGCACTTCTGTTTCCCTTCCATTCATTGAGAAGACTTGCCACAGAAATCATTTATGCAGTTGGGAAGCTCAGCCAAGTGGCATCACATGTAGTAGAATCTGTCCCTGTTTTTCTGCACAGTGGGGGTTTAAACTTTTACGGGGGTCGGGGGGTCATTTCCCTCCATCGCAAAGGAGTATTTATCAGGGAGAAGGAAATTAACACTTAAATGGTCAAACAAATTCCACCAAATTCCAGCCTGTATTGATTCTATCATTCACAGGTTAGGATTTTTAAAAATTTTTTTTGGCTTAAATATAGCATCACGAATACACAGCTGCAGAGACTGTGCCAAATAGCTCAGCCGGCTGCACACAGTGCCATCAACAGAAAACCGTTTTTCTTTTCTCCTGCTTGAGGTGTTATCACCAGGAGCCATGTGGATACTCTCCGGGCCAAACAGACATCTCTCCAGCACATCCACAAAAGCAGCTGCAGTGGGTGGTGGACTTTGCCTGTGGAAGGTCTCCCGGTGGGAAGCCAACTGTGAGGGCTGGGGTAGAAAGGGGAGAGGAAGACGAAGTACATGACTACTGGAAAAACCAGAGCTTTGACTACACGGACCGTTGTGGGCAAAGTGACGTCTCTGCTTTTTAATGCACTGTCTAGGTTTGTCATAGCTATTCTTCCAAGGAGCAAGTGCCTTTTAATTTTCTGGCTGCAGTTACTGTCCACATTGATTTTGGAGCTGAAGAAAATGAAATGTGACACTGTTTCCACTTTTTCTCTATCTATTTGCCATGAATTGATGGGACCGAATGCCATGATCTTCATTTTGAATGTTGAGTTTTAAGCCAGCTTTTTCACTCTGCTTGAAACTTAAACTCTATAGGGTCTGGGGGACCAAAATATGTGCCTTAGACACTGCAAAATTATTATAGATATGATGAAATAATTAAAGAACAATGTCAGTATATGTTTATATGATACCCATACTTAAAACTCTCTGTGGTTGCATATTGTATAAAGAATGAATTTCCAATCTCATCACACATCACACAAGGATCTTCACAGCAAGACCCAAGGCCTTCTTAGTAGCCTTATTTTCTGCCTCCGTGACTTGTATGCTATTCTTTGTCCACACAAAGCTACCTGCCTCTGCCCAGACAAGGCAAGCACTTGAATGTCTCTTTGATTTTGCACGTGTTTCTTCTCTACTAAGAGTACCTGAATCTTTCTCTGACTTCTTGTAGACACCTGTTCATCCTTCCCATTTAGCTCCAGGGTGTTTCCCCTGCCTAGGCCTTGCTGATTTTCCCTGACAGCTAGCATCCTGCTCTTCTGAATCCCCTGGCCTTCACATATCTTGATTTCCCAGCATTCACCCATGTCCCCACCTCAGGGTCCTGCTGGTTTCTCTTCCAGGAAGTGGCACAGAAAATGCATACTGTTTTTACACTTTGTCATCACTATGTCAGAGAAGACTTTACATGTCAATACTTGCAAGTGTACCTCATTTTTATGCAGTTTCCAGTATTTATTTTAGTACCGGTAAGGTTAAAAGTATAGATGCAATGTGCTATAGCAGCTCAAAGAGTCCAGAGGTCACCATAGACTAGGAAAAACCAGAGAAGTCTCAATAGCGGAGGTGGACTCGACTGGCTTAGCAGGATAGATAGGAGTGGACAGTGGAAAGGCGTGGCGTAGGCGGCAGTGGCTCTCTGAATGGGGACACTGTGGAAAAGGCTGAAGAAGAGTGTTTGGGGTGATAAGCGGATGGCAGTCTAGGGCTAGTGCTGAGCAGTGGGGAGGTACTAGGTGACGATAACTCGGGCACAAACTGAGGAGGGCAATAAACAACCTAGGAGTCTGGGTTCACCCTTCAGGAGACGATGGTGGAATAAAGGGATGGCCTGGTGTGATTTAGTGTCTGGTCGTATTGGGGGTGCACTGTGGACTGGAGGGGAAGAAAATAGAAAGAGACAGGGAGCCTGGAAGTGACCCCTGCGAGATACTCTCCCTATCTCAGGGGAGAACTGAGAGAGGGAGGCTGGCGTTCCTCAGCGGGGTAGGGCAAGGAAGGAACAGGTAGTTTTGCTGGACACCATCCCTCTGCCCGCCCCTGTGCTGGACGCCTGACCCTCCTTATGTCACTTACTCCTCCCACTGACGCCATGAGAAGCATGTTCTCAGCCGTGTCTCAAGGTGAGGAACAAAGGAAGCTCAGATCACCATGCATGTGGACGTGCATACTTTGGAATTTTGAACCCACATTTGTTTAGCTGGGAAATGTTTGGTCTCTACACTGCTTCACTGCTGGCAGGAGGATCTGTGGAAAGTGGTGGAGGAGGAGAAGGAAGAGATGAGGAAGATGTTGCAGAGGACAGATCCAGCACAGAGGGGAACTGAACGTGACTAGGACTCAACAAAGCAGGATTTCGAGTGGCTCAGCAGCTCCTGGGGTCACAGGCAGTCGGACGCAACTGGGCTACGAACACTTTAACTTTCAAGGGCTCATGAGGGGACCTATGGGGAACGCTCTGACTGTGGAAAGGGATAACTTCTGGATGGAGCTTTACTGAAAGAGGAAAGATCTACTTCCCTAAGATACAGTCTCATATATGAAAGTAAAGTGGAGGTGTTAGTTCCTCGGTTGTGTTCGATTCTTTCTAACCCTACGGACCGTAGCCCACCAGGCTCCTCTGTCCATGGGATTCTCTGGGCAAGAATACTGGAGTGGGTTGCATTTGCTTCTCTAGGGGATCTTCCTGACCCAGGATCAAACCTGGGTCTTCTGCACTGCAGGCAGTTTCTTTACTGAGACGTCAGGGAACCCTACACACACACACACACACACACACATAAGCCTTATATTATATATATAATATTCCACATATATATATATAATGCCCTGTATAAATGTAATATCCATATATATATATAATGTCCCTCTGCCCCTTCTCACCCATACCACATTGTACTGAATTTTCCTCTTTTTGAGGTTTTCTATGAAAAGTCCCCATTTCCCCTGCCATACAGCCAAACTGCACATGTGGGCCCTTTGTGTTTGTCAAAAATGTCTCCTTTCAGTGACTGGAGTTATGTCAGTCTTATGAGAAAAGCATGGAGTGACATGGACATTCATTCGGAAGGAGGAACTGTTTGGGACTTCCCTCCCTCTTCCCTGAATCCAGACCCCAGTCTCAGGAACAGGCTGAGTCGCTCATCTCCAGCACTCCAGCACGGCCTTCAGCCGAACTTCTTTTGTTCCACTTCATCTGCATCCAGCACTTGTGCCTCTAGAGGGCACTGTCTGCCTTGAAATGAAGTTCTCCAAGTTTCGTCACCTTTCGCTCTGGGGTCTATTGTTTTTGCTCTGCTTACTCTGGAAGGGTTTTCTTTCCTTTGTGCCAGTGTATTTGTGTGAGCGCCTGTTTCTCCTTTAGAAGTGAATTTAGCACGTATGAACATGGCAGATAATTACTCTGACCAAGCCTGTCATTGTCAAGGCAGATGTTGTGAACGCTTTCTCCCCCCGTATATTCTTCCAGTGCCCCTCCGTCTGACCCCCCGCGCACCTCCCCCAACCCCAATTATTTCAGTCCGGGGTCACCGTCACAGCTCTGCCGGTGCATCTCAATCCTGCCTCACAGCTGCCTGGTCTGGTTTAGCCAGGGCTCCCCACTCAGGGCAACTGAGCCTTGATTTATTACTTTGCTTTACACTGGTCCCGGTCTCTCCTCGGGCAAGACTGCTGATGATGCCACATTTTCAAATTGGTTCTGCGCTGCAAACCAACGCCTGGGAGGGGAGATGATTTGGTCCTCAGACCCATGTCAACTGTGTCCGCCTGCACTCTGGGGTGGACCTCTGCTTCGTGGACGTGAACGGCACTTGGCTGCCCCATTTATGTTGAGAAGGTGGCTGGGTAAATGTTGCTTCTGGTTGCCCCTTCCTCAAGTGCACACACACACACACACACACACAGTCTCCGCTGTTATGTCTGTGGGATGCATAGACACTGCAAGGATTCTGGGCAGGGCTGAGTGCCAGACTGGCTTGAGCATTCCTATTCTTTCTTCATTCTGTCCTTGGGGCCTGGCCGTTGAGTGTTTCATGCTGCATGCATGAGAGATAAAAGCATGTATCAGGAATGGAAATTAATGTTGGGTGAGCCTTGGGAAGGGTGGGATCTGGGACTGGAGAGATGGATGGATATAAACTTCTGGGTAGAAGGACTGGGCATTCCTTGAGGCAGAGGGTGTCTATAGGTGGCTTTAGGATGGGTTGGAAATGACATTTCCTGATATAAAACCAACCAACAACAATTGCTTCATTGCATTTTCACCTGATGGAGATACATTCATTGGGTCATTCCAGTACAGCTGTGTTATTTTTCATGAACAACTCATTTAGAAGTGTTCATCTGAAAATTTTTGTAAAGTTCCTTGTCTGTTTGTGGAAGGTTCTCTCACTAACATATCCTTGAGTAGGTATCTCCTCCCTCACCCAGCAAGTGCTTGATCATGATATACCTTTGCTGAGTGGGGCAGGCAATGGGGCTGAGCCAGACTGAAGGCATATGGGGTCAAATGAAGTAATACATGTGGACATGATCTGAAAATGATAAATGCCTGATAACTGCCATTGAACCCCAGAAGCTGTTACACACACATCTTCACCCAACTCCAAGTCTATTCCATCAGTACATACTGTGGACTGTGGCAGAGGGACCAGGGGACACTTCAGTGCCCTGTTTTACGGTCCATGGCCTAGAGCCATTTGTCTAGAGTCCAGCACGATGACCATCACATACGGGGCTGTCAAAGTTTGCTGGGTGCACGTACTCTCAGAAAGCTTGTTCTCATCACACTCCTAGATCACGTTAAATAGGGTCTCCTTTCCCCTCTACTCTTGACTATGACATCAGGAAATAATAAGCAGAGTGGTCTCATCCAGCCATTACACATTCTGTGTGTGTGTGTGTGTCTATGTGTGTGTTTGTAGATAAGGCCCTGGCATTAAGCCAACTCTATCTTGGATTTGTGTGTGTCTTTGCCAACACTTAAGTTTGTTTCCATCCATAGAAAGAACAGAGATCACGTCTCTTGCAGTTTTTGTTTTTAACTAGACTTGAATTTGAAGAGGGACATTGAATAATTAATACCTCATATCATAAAGAGCTAGATTTAGTATCAGATCTTTCCCTAGAAAGTCTGTCTCTCTTGATCCTTATAACGGTGTAAAAATCAGAAACAAAATAAAAAGCGATGCAGGCAAATGAAGGCGATATAGGTTCCACAGAGGACAGTCAGATTACATTCCCCAAATTTTAACATTTAAATGCTGACACTTATTATGCTAGCACATCATCTTGGACACCATTACCTCATTCTTTGTAAAGAAAAATCCTTTTCAAATGTCACCTTTTCCAATAATTCATACTTGACACTACATTTTTCTTTTCCTGAAACTCTTGCTTTTGGTTGTATCTCTTATATGAAGTTTATTATATCCTGTCTGGGTTTACAGTGTTTGGGGCATGTACCAATGTCCCCTGGTAGATTGTAATTTTCTTTGGGACAAGAAATATACTTCCTCAAATAGGAAATACTTCATTCATCTTTCTACCCTCATTTTTGTACTTTATACACTGGAACTGCTCAATTAAACTCAGTTGAATAAATAAGGAAAGGATAGAGATGCACGATCAGGTTGTGAATGACCGCAGTCTTCTTTCTGAGCTGATCAGTAAATTCAGATAGAAGACTTAGCTGAGCGCCAGGCAGAACGGAACCTGAGTATTACCATCAGCTGCTTGACATGTTCCTTTCTAAGGCTGAACCCTCCACTTGTGAAACTGTATTCTCACCCTTCTTGCTAATTAAGAAAATCTCCCCAGCAATACTGTTTTCTCTCACATCTTCAAAATCATCCCTTTTTATCAAATGATTCCCATCCACAGATAAACATCCTCTAATTTCCCACATAATTAGAAAAAAAAATCCTCTAGATTTTACATCCTTCTCCAGTCACTCTATCTCCATTTCCCATTACAATAAAACTTAGAATTCTTGTCCCTACTCCCAGTCTTCCATATTCTTTATTCCTTTTGTATCCATTCCAGTCAGCCTTTTGTCTCCACTTCTTTACTGAAGTGCTCTAGCTAAGGTTGCCCATGACTTCCCTGTTGTGAAGACCAGTGGTCCACCCCTGGTCCTCATCTATCTTTCCTATCAGCAGCCTTTGACATCCGTGATCCCTCTCCTGTCCCCTGGCTTCCAGAGTGCTGCAGTCCCCTTGTTTACTTCCTAATTCACTGGCAGTTCCTTGCCCTGCCCTTTTGCTGGTTCATCATCATGGTCTTGCCTCTCTAGAGTAACCTGTGATGTGATGCTCAGACCTCTTGTCTTTTCGATCTCTATTCACTTCCTACATGAAGCCCTCCAGCGTCATGGCTTTAAATATAGTCTGTCTACCGTGGGTTACCAAATACTTAACTCTGATACTGACCTTTGCTCTGGTTTCACCTGCCTATTCAGCATTTAATCTCAGATGTTCACAGGACATCCTAAACTTAACATGTCTCAGTCCTCATGCCTCGTCCCTTCACACACGTTTCCTCCCCTCCCCACAGGTGATTCTCCTGTTCTTAGTAAATGGTAATTTTATTTGTGCATTTTTATCAGATTAAAAAAAAAAACCTTAGTGTCTTCATTGAATCTCTTCCTTTCATATTCCGTAACCAATTCATCACCCAGCCCTACCAGTTCTACCTTCAGATTTGCCCCAGTTTCCTTAATGTGGCCATCATCTGTGCTCTTGCTGCTTTTTCACTTTTGTCCCCCACACCCCATACCCTGGGCTTCTGAGGTGGCACTAGTGGTAGAGAATCTGCCTGCCAATGCAGGAGATGCAAGAGATGCTGGTTTGATTCTTGGGTCAGGAAGATCCTCTGGTGGAGGAAATGGCGACCCACTCCAGTATTCTTCGTTGGAAAATTCCATAGACTGAGGAGCCTGGAAAGCCACAATGCAGGGACTGCAGAGAGTTGAACATGGCTAAGCACACACAGCCCCATACCCTAGTGTCAAACTAGTTATCAGAGCAATCCTTTTATTTTTTGTAATTTAATTTTTATTTCTTATACAATAAAAGTAAACTATGAGATTCATGTACAAAATTAAGCAGTATATTAACCCTTAACTGATAGTGAAAACTGGGAGTCAAGATTCTAGTTCCTAGATAATAATACTGCAATAACTTTATATCATTAACATTTGATTATTATCAGGTTACTTTTTATTTCCCTCTAGAAGAATCCTTTTAATTTTTAGAAAGCTTTTTATTTTTATTGGGGGAGAGTTGATTGACAATGTTTTTGATAGTTCCAGAGCACTGGAGAGCTACCTAGCCACACATACATACGTAGCCCTTTTTCCTCAAACTCCCCTCCCGTCCAGACTGCCACATAACATTGAGCAGAGTTCCCTGTATTATACAGTAGGTCCTTGTTGGCTATCCTTTTAAAATATAGCAGTGTATACCTGTCAATCCTAAACTCCTAACCATCTCCCGACACTCCCCCCACTGGTAACCATGAGTTCATTCTCTAAGTCTGTGTGTCTGTTTCTACTTGGCAAATAAGTTCATTTGTATTACATCATTTGTTTTTAGATTCTGCATATAAGCAGTATCAGACGATATTTCTCTTCTCTGACTTACTTCACTCAATATGACACTCCCCAGGTCCATCAATGTTGCTGTAAATGGCGTTATTTCATTCTTTTTAATGGCTGAGTAATATTCCAGTGTATATATGTACCACATCTTCTTTATCCAGTTCTCTGCCGATGGACATTTAGGTTGCTTCCATGTCTTAGCTATTGTAAATAGCACTGCAGTGAACATTGGGGTGTACGAATCCTTCAGGACCATGTTTTTCTCTGGATATATGCCCAGGAGTGGGATTGCAGGGCCATGTTAGCTATAGTTTTAGTTTTTTAAGGAACCTAGGAGAATTCTTTTAAAAGCGCAAGTCAGATCCTATAACTCCTCTGGCAATGGCTTTCCATCTTGGAATAACAGTGAAAGTTCTTTTAATAGCCTGCCGACTGGCCGGCCACACTGGCCTTCCACGTTCCCCAGCAGGCCGGTGCCGTCCTGTCCAGGCCTCTGCTCTTGCGGCGCCCTCTGCCGGCGGTGCTTCCCCCACCAGGTTCCCCGCGGCTCGCTCACTTCCGTCAAGTCTCCTTTTAAATGTCATCTTACCAAGGGTACTGTTTCTAACCACTCTACGTAAAGACGTTTCCTACTCGACTTCCCCCTTTCCTGTTTCTCCACTAATCTATATCATCATCTGACATATTATTATGTCATACAGTCACTGTTTACTGTCTGCTTGACCATTACTAGAGACTAAATCTCCTGAGAGTGAAATTGGTGTCATTTTTTTTTTTTTTTTTTTTTAGTATCAGCTTTTTTCCAGTGCTGAATCCTTAGTGCCTAGAGTCAGTGTTTGCCACAAAGATGGGACTCAGTAAACACTTGCTGCCATTCTGTAAGCAAAGCAGTAATGTTAATCAATGGCTGCAATCTTGAAAGCACGCATGGTTTGTTTTTCTCTAAGGATGTAAGTAGCCCTGCTAGTGAAGGAAAAGTGATCTTAAAAAATTGACAACAGTTTGGAAGCAATGAATTAAGGAAAAATTGCAAAAAAAAAAAAATAATCAGCAGTTTCCAAAATAAAGTATTGTAACATATGTAAAAAGAATAAAAGGAATATAAAGAACTTTTTTGAAAGACTTGTTTTCTCACTTTTCATGGGTCTGCTCTTATCTTAATGCTGTGTGCCAATACTGCGGACCCATCTTCAATTTCAGAATGATACAATTCAGCCAGTGCATGGGATTTGGGGACTTCAGTTCAGTTGCTCAGTCATGTCTGACTCTTTGCAACCCATGGACTGCAGCATGACAGGCCTCCTTAGTCCATCACCAACTCCTGAAATTTACCCAAACTCATGTCCGTTGAGTCAGTGATGCTGGGGAGCAATTTGTTTCCTTAAGAGAAGATGATTCATGCATTTAGACATTAGAGTGACTCTTAACTCATCTGTACATTACTTTAAGGCTTGAGCACTCCTGGGGTATCTTGCTTGGCACTCTGGTTAACAGTGTGACAGAGAAAATGTAGACCCTACTCTCTCTTTCCTCCTCTTCACTGTAAGGAAATAGTGGTAGGAGGCAGGTCCAAGGTCTGTGGCTGTTTGAGTGGATGAGACAAGAAGATGAGTGTGGGGTGGAGAACAGTGCTCAGAGAAGGAAAGCAGAATCCTAAAATCCTTACCTTCCAGGGTCTTGGGGTTTTGCCAAAAATGTAGGGTTTGTAGGGAAATAGGCTGCTTCAAACCTAGAAAGACATGTGGTTAAAATTAGAGAAAAAAGACAAACTTATGAGGAAAGCTACTGGATGGAAGGCTGGAATGGTTTTTGTGGGGAGTGGTGAGCCCTGTGCGTGCCCTCATTTATCAGAGTGAGTATGCGCATGGCCACATGGCCAGAGTGTTCTGACAAACCGCGCCAGATGTTACCAATAAAGGCGGCCCTCTTTACATACCAGCGTTGGCACAATATTTTCTATGTTCCCAGCCCTTGTGGAGGTGTTGTTGACAGTTTGATGGACTAAGGACTCCCTGTGGGTTTGATTGTGTTTCAGTCGTGAAAACCCCAAACTAAAAGGTAGGCAGAGCCTTAATAAGAGTTAACTGTCTGTCTGGACTGAAAAATGTAATATTGGTGCTTTAGGTAGGACATCCCAAGAAAAATCATTTTACATAAGAAAGGTTCCAGAGGCAGAGGTGTAAGGTTTCCTGTCTTATTTCAGTTTCAGAATGTATGAGCTGTAGATCATACATTCTCTGTGGAGGAGGGAAGACAGAGAGGGTGGGGAGAAAGACAATGATAGCCCAGTGTGGCAATATGGACTGGGCACTCTCCTCGAACACTGGGCACTTGTACATATTAACTGTCATTGCAGTAATATGATGAAATAACAGGAGCCATCTATTTAGTGACTAAATTTTGCTAAGCTCTTTCTCTCTATATATAAATGTGTATTTTATATATATATATATATATATATATATATATATATATATATATATATATATATATACACAAACACAGTAAGGCCTGTACAAGTGAACAAGTTATATTCCAAAAGCAAGTTCTGAAGTCCAATTTGTTCATAAGTCCAGCAAAAGTGCATGGGTGGTTCAGCGGTAGAATTCTCACCTGCTGCCCAGGAGGCCTGGGTTCATTTCCTGGCCAATGCAGCCACAGCGTCCCCTTGGGTTTCCCTGGTGGCTCAGATGGTAAAGAATCTGCCGGCAATGCAGGAGACACAGGTTCAATCCTTGGGTCAGAAAGAGCCCCTGGATATGAGAATCGCAACCCACTCCAGTATTCTTACCTGGAAAATTCCATGGACAGAGGAGCCTGGCGGACTGCGGTCAATGGGGTAGCAAAGAGTCAGACATGACTGAGCAATGAACATACATACCAACAAAGTAAGCCTAGGTACCCAACTAACACCATTGGCTGTATATTACTGTATTGTAATAGGTTTATAATATTTTTCACACAAATAACACATAAAAAACAAACAACATGAAAAAATAAAGAAAACGTTTTAAATTTTGAAGTATAGTATCTTGAAAAGTACAATAGTACAGTACAATAGCTGGTGACCAAGGGCTAGCATGGAGTGAACAGGCAAGAAGAGTTACTGGCTGGAGGAGGGAGAGGAACTGGGAGATGGTAGGGCCGAAGGATCATCAGCAATAGTAGATGGAGGGCTTGCTGCAGTTTCACTCATGCTGACATTGATGGAACACACCCTCACATTTTTTAAAGTTACAACTTGAATCTTAGTATGTAGGGGACTTACTACACACACACACACACACATATATACAATAAGTACATATATGTGTATATTGAGATACATGTGCATCATGCATATATATCTCAATTCACCCATGTGTACATAGGGCAATTTTTCTAAGAGTCCAGCACCTCCATCTGCCTTACAGTGTCCTTGCCATCTCTGTTCCCTTCCTCCTTTCCCTACCGCGAGAAGCCTCTTCATGTATTTTGAACGCTCTGCTTTCCCATCTCTGCTCAGTCCCGGCTTCATCCTGGCAGAGTGCTTGGTGGTCAGAACTATGGAGCCATCATTTCTCATATCATCAGAAGGGTAACAACAGGGAATTTAAAACTTTAAATTGTTCTGTCCTTTGTAGGACTGAGTTTGGGACTTGTAAATTTTCAGCATGGAGCAGTTGTGAAATCAAAAGGCATAAATAAATGTAAAGACAAAAACTTTCTTTTGCTAATACTACTATATCCCATGGTATAAACTTCTACCAGAGGTAAGGAGTGAGGGGTTAATAGATCTTTCTGGGAGCACATTATTTTCTTTCTTTATTCACTAGAAGCTAAATTTCAGAATAGTTAAATTGGGGGGCCAAAATTGATAAGTGAGGGGAATGTTTTGAATTTGGAGCTATTGGATTTAATAGTTAAGGGATCACTTGCCATTAGCTTTCTCTTGGCCCCTATTTCCATCGTTTCATCTTACAGGTCTTTAAAAATTCTCTATGAATGAACCATTCTGATCCTTTTACTATCAATGTCTCTGCATGCCCTAGATGCTTAAGCTGTTGCTGAATGGATGTCAGGAGTAAGGAAAGACAGCTCTGTATGGGGTGAGGAGAACCATTTATGGGAGCCACAGTCTATCTGTAACATGGGGAAGGGGGGGAGCAGGGAAGAGAAACAAGACCTCTCAATTAGAATGTGGTTGCATCAGCTAGAGATAGACTCGGTTTTCCCAGCAGAGACCTTAGGTACCACCTCGTGATTCCCAGCACCTCGCCAGCAAGACAGTGTGGTTACATCATCACTTGGAGAAGATAACAGATCTTATTTCATGCAATGGGCTTTTGTACGGGACTTGGACTGTGTCCTTTTCTTCTTTGCTCCTAGAAGACTGGGTGGCTGTCCCTACAGTAATGAGCTTCTGATACCCACATTTTTTCGCTTTCAGCTTTTCCTTCCTTCCCTTTACCTTCACCCACCTCCAAAATTCCCCATTCCCCTGCCCTGGAGTGGGAGTTAATGAAGGACCCCAAAATTTTGAGCAAAGATGCCTCACTCCATTCTTCTTCTACTCCACCACTAACATTCCATGACTGTGAGCAGAAGGAACCCCTCTGCACCTCACCTTTCTCTTTTGTCCATGGGACTCTCCAGGCAAGAATATTGGAGTGGGTTGCCATGCCCTCCTCCAGGGGATCTTCCCAACCTGGGGATCAAAGCTGTGTCTCTTATGTCTCCTGTACTGGCAGGCAGGTTCTTTACCACTAGTGCCACCTGGGAAGCCTATAGAAAGAGAATTGGAGGGCAATTCTGAAAGAACGTTAGTACCCATAGATAAAACCTTCTCAAGCCTCTGGGCAGTTGTGCATCAATTGTGTTCTCTTCATTGGAAACATGTCCTATTTTTTTATAATCACGTGTGCTCCTGTTTTCCTCTTAAATTGTCTTTTAATAAAAGAAGCTGCCATGATAAGGATACAGCATGGGTGCACAACTTCCAGTTCAGCTATTTGGACAACTAACAGCTGATGCAAGAGCAACATTTATCAGCTACTAGGCTGCTTCAGGTTTCTAAAGAAAGGATACAAAACAAAGATACAAAACCCACTGAGATGCTTGAGAACTGTCAGGAGACAGAAGAAGAGGGAGGACTGAGTTCTTGTAGTAAAAAATAAACCACATACTGAAGAACTCAAATGCAAAATGTGTATTCAGCTGGTGATGTGGATGACATGTGGCCTGCTTTTGTATTCACAGCCTGTTATAACAGACACCATATTAACTTATATTTACAGTCTAATGTAAGCATGAAGACATGATGTCATGCCCTCATCATGACAGTGGGTCAAAGGAAGAATTTCTAAAAGCCTGAAGGTTAAACTTCTTTACCTCATAAAACACTAACTCAGAGAAAAGAAAGAGGGAAGAAAATAGAATCAGTCAGGGAGGGCTGGAATAGTGGGAGAAAGTTTGGGGGGCAATTTAAGAGAAAAAATTAGAGGGCGGGTAAACAGTAGCAGAATAAGTTGCCTTAGATAGCAGCCCTGCTGGGTGCAAAGAGGAGAAAAATGAGTGAAGAGAATCTTAAGGATGCTGGCCCGCACACAGTGAAGGTGTCCCTTTGGTGCTTCTTTAGGAGAGCTAAGACCGTTGCTTTTCAAAGTCTTTTTATTATTGGGCTATTGTTGCTATTGTCCTGTGACAGTGTGTAGAGATTGGCATGAGGGACTTGGCTTTATTGGGCCATCTGGGTGCTTGTGCTCAGTCGCTCAGCCATGGCCCACTCTGCGACCCCATGGACTGCAGTCCACCAGGCTCCTCTGTCCCTGGGGATTCTCCAGGCAAGAATACTGGGGTGGGTTGCCACTGTCTACTCCAATTTGGCTATCTACACTTAAATAAATAACTTCAGGAGTGGTAGACAGCTCATGTGATATTCAAAACAAGAGATCCCTTTGACTTCATTACCACATACCTAGCTTTTAGGGAAAAAAACCCAAACATATATATTTTAAACTCTTTGTTTCTAAGCGTTCTTTGTGTTAGTGGTAGTTGCTCAGTCGTGTCTGACTCTTTGCGATATCATGGACTGTAGCCCACCAGGCTCCTCTTTCCACGGGAAAGAATACTGGAGTGGGTTGCCATTTCCTCCTCCAGGGGATCTTCCTGACCCAGGGATTGAACCCAGGTCTCCAACACTGCAGGCACATTCTTTAGCATCTGAGCCACACTCTAAGCTATTAAACTTCTTTGTAAATCCTCACAATAGTGATTTCATCAAGACAGTTGCTTTACAAAGCATTGTAGATGTCATAACTGTTACCATAATTCACCAAACTCTAGGTAATGGGTTTATTTCACTGAGCTCATTTTATGTGGTAAAGGAAATGCCCAATGATGACTACAGTCATCCCATCTCAGTCTAGTAGAATAAAGGAGATACTGTTTTCCAGGCACTTCAATCTGGAAAAAAAAAAAAAAGAAAGACACAGTTTCTCCAGCTGAACTGCTCCATCAGTAGAAATATTCTGATAAATAAAAACAAGACAGTTAAGATACAGTGACACTCAAGAAATTCCATAACTGGTAATACAATAATGCTTTACCTTCTATAGCTTCAAAGTTAGAGGATTTTTGTTATTTAATTTTTAAGTATCAAACTTGTATGTTTTCAGCAGCAGCATCTTCACTCTGAAATAACATCCTCAAGCTCAATTCTAACACTAGGTGCACACCACATGTCCTTTTTGAAAACTGCTTTTCTTGACAAGTGATGAAGTTGTTCAAGGAGGTATGGTTACTAGAAAGCATTGGTAGTAAATATTACAGAAGTTTTGGTTACATTGCAACCTTTTTTTTGAATTTAGTGATGCTGCTACTATGTAATCAGATAGTGACAAAAACAATTACATTAAGATTTATTTTTAAACTGGGATTTAGTAAGCAACTGAGCTTCCAGATTTTAACTCCTTGGCAGCAAGACCCAACTTCCTCATTTTCAACCTGGCCTCTAGTTGTCAAGGGGTTAAACAGCCAGCACAAAGAGTACCTCACCATATTGCCCGTCTGATTGCAGTGTTTGGTAGAACTAAAAGGGAAGGAAGTCGTGTTTCTCATTGAAGGGATTGCACAAAACACAAGAAAACACCAGGAGAAGAGGAAACATTATGTGAGCTCTCCAGAGCCCTGTATGGATCCTCCATCGCATCATCGTGGTACCTTCCAGACTGGCTTGAATCTTGTTTTAGTAACCACATGCTAAGTCGCTTCAGTCATGTCTGACTCTTTGTAACCCTGTGGACTGTAACCCACCAAACTCCTCTGTCCATGGGATTCTCCAGGCAAGAATACTGGAGTGGGTTGCCATGCCATCTTCCAGGGGATCTTCCTGACCCAGGGATCAAACTCGCATCTCCTGTGGCTCCTGCATTGCGATTACCACACCTTGCTTCTTTCTCCTCCTCTTACTTCAGTATGTCATGCAAAGCATGCTCAATGAATTGGCCATCTTTTCCAAGTCATTGATTTCCAAAGAAAAATACACCTCTTTATCTAAGGATTTCAAAAACTTACATCATATAGTGACTTTTCATATTGTGTAATTTTATCTTTTAGTAATTCTTCAAAATTCATGAAGTCATCTCTTGCAAATAAATGCAGAGCATGGATTCTATAAGCTCTATTACTAATACCAGACATTTCTTTGGCTTTTTTGAGGTTTGATTCTTCCTGTCGTGTCATTAACCTAGCCCTGGTTTATCTGCCAGTTGTTCTCTAGTGTTAGCACTTTAGGTCTTCTAAACTCTTTTTATTTTTTCCTGGGAATTTCCTGGTGGTTCAGTGCTTGAGACTGTGCTTCCACTGCAGGAAGTACAGGTTTCATCGTTGGTCAGAGAACTAAGATCTCGCTTGTCATGCCACGCCACCCAAGAAAATAAACTCTTCTTATATTTTCCTGTTGCTGTTCTTTCTTTTTGATTTTTCTCCCTCTTTTCTTCCCTGAAATCTTTATTTCTGATTTTACTTCTTTCTTTCCTTTCACCTCATCATCGTCATTCCATTCATCCTTGATAACCACATCCCTGCCTCCCTAGCTGTCCCCATCAGGCTACTGCCAGCACCCACCATCTGCATAAGGCTCCACACAAAGTGTGTCTGCATCCCAACTGGAGGTTCCAATGACCCCCTCCATCTCAGGATGCCAACTGCAAGCCCAGGTTGTTACCTATACTTTGATGGACTAGCTATAAATCGTGGGTTCTCAAGACCCCCTTGTGGGGTTCGTTTAATTTGCTAGGGTGGCTCACAGAACTCAGGAAACCTGTTGAATTACTAAATTATCAGTTTATTACAAAGCATTTTTATAGTGGATTCATTACATAGGCACAATGGATTAAATCATTGGCCAGTGGTGATTGAGCTCAATCACTAGCCCCTCTCCCTTCCCAGAGGCTGGGGGCTCAGTGGGAAGGGTGGCATGGGCCTGAAATTTCCAAACCTCTGATCACAAGGCTTGCTATACTGGTAACCAGGCCCCTTGCTTAGGTGCGATCCAAAAGTCAACCTGGTAACATAACAAAAGACACTTTAAACTCTCAACATTTAGGAAATGTTAAGGGAATGGCAACCCACTCCAGTACTCTTGCCTGGAAAATCCCAAGGATGGAGGAGCGTGGTGGGCTACAGTCCATGGGGTTGCAAAGAGTCGGACATGACTGAGCAACTTCACTTTAAGAGTTTTAGGAGTTCCCTGGGATTCCCTCATGGCTCAATCAGTAAAGAATCTGTCTGCAGTGCAGGAGACCTGGGTTTGATTCTTGGGTGGGAAAGATCCCCTGGAGAAGGAAATGGTGACTCACTCCAGTATTCTTGCCTGGAGAATCCCACACACAGAGGAGCCTGGCGGGGTATAGTCCATGGTGTCTCAAGTGTTGGATACAACTTAGGGCCTAAACTACCAGCAGCTTCCTGTCAGAAATGAGGATGAAGATCAAATACATATTTCTTATTATAAATCAACATTACAGGCTGAAACTGAAGAGTCTTGGCCAGCCAGGCCTGTTGGCAGTGGTACCGAAGGCAGATCGAGCTCAGGATCATTCACACAAGCAAAGTAGCTGGTAGAAAAGCAAGCAGGAAGGATGAGGCTGGATCGTGCCATGTATCTAGTGTCCCAGTGGGGCACACGTTTGGCAGAGTTCTAAGAGCTGTAAATCCTGAGAGAGAAAGAAGGAAGATAGAGAAAAGGATGGTCAGGAACAGAAGAGGAGACTTGGGCAACAGAACATTCCGAGTGCTGGTATGGGAAGGCCTGCTGTTGAGGCAGAAACACCCCCCACCCCCCAGAGCCTGGGTCCCTGGGAAAGGATCAGAACTTTTGGTAAAGGACACCTGGTGATAGGATGAATGAGGGAGTGATTCGTTTGAATTCCAATCAATGGGTATTTATCAAGTTTTTTTCCGTGATTGAAGATTGCACTTAGGACTTTTGTATAACAAAATGACTCCTGTATAATTTGCATTCTTAATGAGATTATAATGCAGGAGAAGAACCAGAAACCATACAAGGATTAAGTCAGACATTGATCAGTGTTGAAACAAAGGTGACACAGATGACCAAGTACTAGATGATAACAAAGAAATGGGTTGTGATTTCCCTGTAGGTCCAGGGGTTAAGAATCCAGCTTGCAATGCAGGGGATGCAGGTTTGATCCCTGGTCGAGGAACTAAGATCCCACATGCTGCGGGCAACTAAGCTCATGTACCACAATGACGGAAGCCCGAGCAGCCAAATTAACAAAAAGAAAGAAATATGTTATTTCCTAGGAAAGCACAGACTCCTAGTTAACAGGTAAAGCTCAAATGACTATGCTTTCACAATAGCCATAGCTCTGGCAAAGACCATTTTGAAAGAAAGGTCAAGACTTAAGAATAAAAGGCAGTATTCACTGAACATGGAAAATGATGCAATTCCTTCCTAAGAGCTGCTACCCTTGCCTGTTGCCTCTGCCACACACACACACACACACACACACACACACACACACACACACAGATGGCCCTCTTAATCTATCATATGGGTTTACAAAAATCTGTCAGGCAATTTTCTGAATGCCTGGGATGTGTAGTCACATGATGGGGAGGAAGAGCTTTGGAAGGAGGACGAAGAATGAATGCCTCAGAGTCTGACCACCATCCAGAAGAGGCAGCTGCCTGAGAGAGAGACAGAGATCAGGTCGAGGGGTCTAAGCTACGGAGGTACCGTTTGTGCTGCCGTTGACCATGCACGCCTGTACCACATGCCATGACCACCCTTCTGGGTTTAGAGCTGAATGTCCTGTTTGACAATGGAAAGAAGGGTGAGGAGAGGGCTGATAATAGTCTGCTCTCCTGCTTGGAAGATCCGTGGGTTCATGAAGCTAAGAGGGAATTAAAAATGTAAATTAGACTGCAAAGTCATTTCTCACAAGCTGTGAGGAAGGCAACTCTGGGCAAAGATGTTGAGAAAGTCTCCTCCACTGACAAAGGAAGCTCCGGCCAATGCATCTTCAGAGTTAGGCTGAAAGATGGAGGAAACCAGATGCGCCTGTGCTTAAAGTCTTTACAAGGAGGCCTAGGTTTCCAGGCGGCCGGTGGGGGTGAGGTGTGGAGAACGAAGCAGGCAGAAAATGACTATAATCTTGACCCCCATTTAGCGGTGTTTAGATCAGTGAACAGTGGCTGTGACCAGAATCTTCCTGATAAGGAAGAAGGGTATCCCTTGGACTTGGGGCTCTGAATATGTATGACCCAGATTTCCTTGTGTGGCTGCTATCTGACTGGATATTTATTCTTCTAGATTACACATTCTGACTCTGAGGAACAAAGGGCTGGCAAGAGCTGCTCTCTGGTGCTTAATAATTTGAAGGAATTTACATTTCAATGCCGCCTTGTGTTACATTTCTCTCACAATCTCTCCCCCTTCTCCCTACTTGCCTTCCCCCCCCCCCCTAATTTCTTCTGATGGAAAGAAGGGAGCACTCTCCCATTCTGGGGGAGGAGGTGGGGAGAAGGGGAGAAGGAGAAAATCATAGAGACATCTTCAGAGGGAGGAGATTTATTGATATTCCACTTAGAATTTATTCCCTCAGAATCCTATTTATTTTATTTATGTTTATAAATCATACATTACCAAGTACAATGAAATCTCCTAAAAACCCAGAAGGTTACTTGATGTTCTTTATGATTTGACAGAGGAAATAGAGGGAGAAAATGAATAAGAAGTGAAGGTATGGGAGGGGGTGGGGATGGGACTGGGTAACTCTGGAGAAAGCATTTCCCCAGGAATAGCACATGTATGTTCAGTTTGCTCAGTGAAGGAGTGTGATTCAAATAATCTTCTCTGTCCTTCCACCACTGTTGCTCCCCATCCTTTCAGGAGAGGGGGTTCATTGTCAGGTAATTAACCATCAGCAGTGCGGAAGGTACTTCACCAGGCACAAGTGTGAAAACACATTTACACCTCATGTAAATGGGATAGGAGATTTTACCGTCTGAGTGATACAGGAAGAGCCATCAAGTGACAAAGCTAAAGTCACCCCCGGTTAGGGATTCTGCTTTTACAACTGAGCCACCTTAGTGACCAGTGGACCACAGGGAGCTTAGGGTATAACTCAGTGGATATGGCAGCCCAGACAGGTAAAGACCCTACACAAGTAAATGAAGGATGTTATTCTGCTCTTGTTAGTGTCGTTATTCAACAATCTGGAAGACACGCTTCATCTTCACCATAAGGTACTGTTTCTGCCCTCAGGGTACTGATGAATGAGTACATGACTGTAATATAGGGTGGTGATAGCAACAGAAGAGGCATGTCCAGGAGGCCATGGGAGCCAGGAAGAGATCCTCCCAGACACTTCAGGGAGGAGGTGACAGGACAGGTCCTGAGAATGAAGAGAGGTTTTTTAGGTGGATGGGACTGCCCCAAGTGCTCAGTGTAGCTTTTGTTCACACCGTGTGCTATTTGGTAGGTAGAAAATTGGTAGATGAGGTTACCTTAGTAGGACAGGTTTGTGGATGTATCACAAAAGTAAGTGGGTTTTATTTAGTAAATGACAAGATTTTACAAGAATGAAGAAAGTGCTAATCTATGGTTGGGGTGGGTAGGAAAAAAGAATGGAGGAAAGGAAAAATGACCCTCTATGCTCAGCAGGATGAAAGGATGGAACCTTGACACAGCCTGGTTAACCGCGGGATGAGTAGGCTTCCTCTCAGCTGAAGGAGGAGGAGGGGAATAAGCAACTATAATTTTCATACTCATGAAGAAATTCTGATCAGTTATTGTTTTCTCTAACCAGAACCTTCTCCATAAAGGGAAAAGGCATCTGTGGAACTGGAGAGAGAGCCCTGAGGGTCTCCTGTTGTGGTGTTTAATATCAGCTGCTATTAGAAAAGCAAACCTTTAAATTAAATTTCATCTCCTCTGGCTCCAGATTAAACTCAACTCTAAACCCTCAATGTAGAAGAAGTGATTCAAGTCTGAGGGGCATTATTAGGTCTATCCCATCTCCTGGAAGTTATAGCTATAATTCCAGCAAGCCTTGGGGTCCCATTAAAAAGATGAGATTCCCAGTGTGTATCAGGGACACGTCTGAGGGTCAATGGACAGAGATTTGGGCCCTTTACAAAATGCTATCTGATGTTACACAATTTCAACATAAGCAATGGAGTTTTGGTTGGCATATTTTATCTATTATTGAAAGAGGAGTATTACAAAAATTTATCATAATTGTGGGTTTGACTCCCTCTCCTTTAAGTCAGTTGGTTTTGCAAAGGAGATGTAGAATGGGCTTCCAGTGAAGCAGCCCATGGGAAAGATTTAGTTGGTAGGGTTGAAACATGTGAGCGCATTAAACTTTTCCTTCTGGTCTTATGCTCTTATTTTAGATTTGATTCTGGAACGTGCACAGGAAGGTTTTCATTTCAGATGATACGTCATCCTGAATTTTAATTTAATTATATATCCCCTTAGTCAAGCAACGGCTATGCTTGTAGTAAGTTCTTCATTGGCTTAACAACATTAGCCTATAGTTGTAATTAAAACCAATTAATTTGGTTGGGCAAAAGTTTTTCCGTTAAGTATTATGGAAAAATCTAAATGAACTTTTGGCCAACCCAATATTTAGCAAGATAGGTGAGGCTGGTGCTTATGACTGCCAAAAAAATGCTGTAAATGAAAAGATGAAACCGAAGATTTCTGTTTTCCTAGTATACAAATGCTTTTAAATGATCTTTAAGAAAAAGCACACACACCCTCATGGCTCAGTGGTAAAGAACCTGTTTGCAATGCAGAAGACCCAGGTTCAATCCCTGGGTCAGAAAGATCCCATGGAGAGGGGAATGGCAGCCCATTCCAGTATTCTTGCTTGGAGAATTCCATGAACAGAGGAGCCTGGTGGGCTACAGTCCATGGGGTCTCAAAGAGGCGGACACGACTGAGCAATTAACACTTTCACTTTCACACACAAATTCATAAAAGAAATACATTAGTAACGTGTACTTGACTTTAAAATTTTTTCTTCACTTAATTTTCTGTCTTCCTGGAGTTAAAACATCCTTAACCATCAAGGAAACCATTATTTTACTCCAAACATCATTAAGGGTATCCTCCCATGCAAACTACTTGGTTGTCTTCTCAGCTTGCTGAAGTTTTGTAAACTGGAGAGGCCCCTGGCCTAAAGCAGTACTGGTTTTTGTTTGTATATTGATGGACCATGTTGAGCCCTATATATAGTCACTAATCAATGACTATAAAAGGAGGTGGTCACATTGTTTGCAGGTGCTTGATTCATGTCAAAACTTATCAATTTCTCAAGTCATTTTACAGATTCACTTCTGCTTTCATTCTCATAAGTAAACATTTCCTGAATTCTTATAATGTTACAGCATATACTAACCCAGGGTTCTGAGTGTGATTCCTGAAGCTGCAGCATTAGAATCACTTGAGAATTTGTTAGAACAAAAATTCTTGGGCTTCCCACCAGACCCACTGAATCAGAAACTCTGGGGGTGGGCCCAGAGATCTGTGTTTCAACAACTTCTCCAGGTGGCTCTGCCATAGCTCCTGTTTGGAACCTCTGTGTTACACAGTGGAGTACAGACAGTGATGAACTGGATACATTCTACAGTTCTCATGTTTAAAGAGCTCAAATTTATTTGTAATTTTGTAAAATTATGCAAAATGAGAAATCTCAGGGTTCTCAAGATTGAATATCTCACTTGCTGGTGGTCTCACTACTAGTGAGTAGTAGAGTTAAGATAGTCTTCTGAAGGCCCAGCCAGGGGTCTTTTAGGTACATCGTATTGGTTAGCAATCTCTTGTTCTCTTTTCAACTCCTAGGTCTTAATTTAAAAATTGTCTGTGCTTGGGTTGATGTAGACTTGTCTTCAAGGAACCGACTCTAACAGTTAACCAGTTAATTGGTCAGTAAGTTCTTATCACTACTATGTACAGGGTTTAAAGAAAAAAAAGGCACATTGCCCTTTGGGTGGTCTAAGACTCGGTGCACAAGAGAAGGAAATAGTTCCTGCCCTTGAAAACTTCACTAACACACACATCCCCCCAAACACATTTTGAAAACATGGAAGAAGCAGTGTGCGGCATGACAACAGCAAGGGTGAGGTAATATGTACAGATAAATTGAGCATTGCTGGAGAATTTCAAATCCCAATGCCAGGGCTGGGAGGGCGGGGGTTTGTCACCCCCACTAACTCACTGGGCAATTTCTGCCTCATTTCGTTAGACAGAGGAGATTGTTACCAGAAAGCCAGAAAGGAAGCGCCATCTGGGGCTGTGGGTCCTTCCAGACAGATGGCTGACTCTTCAGTCCTGTTTTATTTCTGGCTGCGGATCACACACCCTACAGCTATACTATAAAAATGAGATGTGACGGGATATGGGATGTTTTCAGAGTGTGTGTGTGTATGTTTTTTTTTTTTTTTTTTCCTCTTCTCATTTTTCCCCTGGAAACTTGTGGTAAAAATAAAACCTAATGACAGTCTTCCTGTTTTTATTGTTGTTATTTGAATGAAGCCCTTGGTTGGCAAAAGACTGATGGGTCCCCCAGAATCAGAGATGATGTGCAGAGATGTGGCAGAAAACCAGACTAACCTTGAGGAGGCTGTTCCATGGAAACCCTTTGTTAGAGTATGTGTGTGTGTTGTCAGCCTTGGGGTGGCTGTGAACTGTGACATACTTTAAAAGTAGAGAGTGGTCCAGCCAGACTGGAATGTGTGACTTGTTAGAACTTTTTTTCCCACTTGCTTCCAACACAGAGGTTGCCTCTGCCCCACCACTGACTCCCTTCATGTCAGACAGGGAGAGACACTGACCTGAGCAGAGTAGTTGCAGTCTGTCTGCTTTTGGCCTACTCAGGGCCCTGGGTTTTAAAGTCTTGGATGTGAGGGGTTGGCTGGGAGGTTCTTAAAAATGAGGAGTTCCTTACTGCTGTGAGGGTTAGGGCAATTACTCAAGCTACTTCTGGAGTATAAGGTATCAGCTTGTTCAATATCTATTTTCTGAGTGACTATTGATAACATACTAGATTGCAAGGATTTAAAGAAGTTAAAGATGATCCTGAAGCCAATAAAATGTACCAGGAAGAGCCCTGATCCTATATTCTGACTCACTGGCCTTCTGAGCCTTGATCCCAAATTCTGCCTTACTGGCTTTGTGATTTGGGACAAGTGACTAAACTTGCCTAGTCCTCAATTCTTCATCTGTAAAAACATCCACTATAGCTGTTGTCCTTCCTCCAGTTCTTTCCCAAGTTTTGTCTCTTTCTCAAACCCTTCACTGATTCTCAAAAGTTGGAGGTGCATAGCAACCACCTGGGAAGTGCTTTAAGATACTTTTTAGGCTCAGAAAATATAATGCAGTAATCTGCAGTAGGAGCCAGGTATCTGCATTTTCAGCAGACTTTGGTATAATTCTGAAACAGCTTATCGCTGGGCCATACTGTGATAAACTCTGCTTTCACACTTTTCCAGATTTCTGCACTCAGGTTCAGTTAATATTTTTAACTCTTTCTCTGAACTCCCGTAGCATTTTATTTAAGCCTATAAATATTATTTATTATGAACTAACTGACATTACAAGAGGATCAAAAGAAAGAGTTAATACTTTCAGAACCATCTAATAACTTGTTTATTCAACAGCTGTTATTGAACACTAATTATGTGCAGCCAGGACTTCCCCAATAGCTCAGCAGTAAAGAATCTGCCTGCAATGCAGGAGTCACAGGAGACTCAGGTTTGATCCTTGGGTTGGGAAGGTACCCTGGAAGAGGGCATGGCAACCTACTCTAGTATTCTGGCCTGGAGAATTCCCATGGACAGAAGAGGCTGGTGGGCTACAGTCTATAAGGTCGCAAAGAGTTGAAGACTGAAGCAACTTAGCATGCAAGTATGCATGTGCAGCCAATAAACAAAAGAGAACCATTGTGGCATTTACATTCCAGTAGACTGAGACAGAATAATTAAGAAACCCACTAAAATAATATATAAACAATATAGTATGTTTGAGAGTGATAAGAGATGTGGAGGAAACAGACAAACTGAAAACAAAAAGCAGAGCAGGGTAAGAGGATCAGAAATGCTGAGTGGGGGGCAGTTTGCTGTATTAAATAAGATTTAAATATTAATTTTACCCCTTATAGGTTTTATTTGGCTTTGAGCAAGTCTCTTAACCACTTCAATGATCAGTTTCTCACCTGTGAATTGGGAACAAGAAATCCCAACTTACAGAGTCATGAGGTTTACAGGTAATACAATACCTGGCTTTCTGATACAATTAGGAAACATATCTTTCTTATCCATCTCCTTCCTCTGCTTATAAGTTATTTTAGGGCATATTCACCTGTGTATTCCAAGTTCTTAACTGTACTTGGCATATAGGGGGCACTCAGTAAATGTTGAGTAAACGGTTGAGGCTACCAGCCTCAGTCCCAAATACTGAGGGAAGAATCCAGAAGTGTCCTCACTCTCCAGGGCTTTGAGACTCAGAGCATGGGCCTTTACAAGTGGGGTTCACTCTCCAAAAGTAGATTAGATATTGGCATAGTCATGATCACATCGTGATTTTGAATCATGTCCAGGGTCAAAGCTAAATGAGAAATTTTCCTGTTGATGTAAGAGACACAGGTTCTACCCCTGGGTCAGGAAGATCTTCTGAAGTAGGAAATGGCAACCGACTCTGGCATTCTTGCCTGAAGAATCCCATGAACAGAGGAGCCTGGTGTGCTGCAGTCCCTGGGGTTGCAGAGTCAGACATGACTGAAGCAAGTTAGCAGCAGCAGGGAATTTTCCAGAAATGCCAGCTGGCCTGGACCCTTTCCCTTCATTTCCTAACAGAATGATGCTTAAATCTTAGGGCCTAGATGACCATGGTCAGCTGCCCTCTTGTCTGTACTACACCAGACTGGTATTCAGTGTACAGAGTAGAGCTGACAAGCCATCCTTCCGTCTGAAACCTGGGATATTCCCTGGGGGCTCAGATGGTAAAGAATCTGCCTGCACAGCCCGAGACCCAGGTTCAGTCCCTGGCTTGGGAAGATCCCCTGGAAAAGGAAATGGTAAGCCACCCACTATTCTTGCCTGAGAATTCCATAGACAGAGGAACCTGGAGGGCTACAGGCGCTGAGGTTGCAAAGAATCAGACATGACTGAGCAACTAACACTAAAACTTTCTTCTGAAATCTGAATTCTAAAAATGTCACCAGTTCTAGGAGGTAGCATCCATAGAGTATCTCCTTTGTGAAAAAAAAAAAAAAAAAAAAAGCCTCACTATTAAATATACATAGTTGAAAATGCCTCTTGATTTCAGAAGTTCTAGGTGGTAGGAAAAACGCATAGCTCAGAATGGAGAGCCTTGAGTAACAGGAGTCATGGATCCTGAGTTCTTGGGTGCCTGTCATGCTGGTGGCAGTGGCAGTGGTACCCAGTCCTCCTCCTCCTCCTATTTTCCTCCTCTTCCTCAGTTGACCCCACTGCACTGCTGCTCTCTTAACCCTTCCCTTGTTGAAGCAGGACCTGAAATCTCTTCTTTTTTTTTTTTTTTTTTCTTTAAGTTGCATGCAATTGATTCTTTTTTAAAAATTTATTTATTTTAATTGGAGGTTAATTACTTTACAATATTGTAGTGGTTTTGCCATACACTGACATGAATCAGCCATGGGTGTACATGTGTTCCCCATCCTGAACCCCCCTCCCACCTTCCTCCCCATCCCATCTCTCTGGGTCATCCCAGTGCCCCAGCCCTGATCTCATGCATCAAACCTGGACTGGCGATCTGTTTAACATATGATAATATACATGTTTCAATGCTATTCTCTCAAATCATCCTACCATTGCCTTCTCACACAGAGTCCAAAAGGCTATTCTATACATCTGTGTCTCTTTTGCTGTCTTGCATATATAGTTATCATTACCATCTTTCTAAATTCCATATATATGCGTTAGTATACTGCATTGGTGTTTTTCTTTCTGGCTTACTTCACTCTGTATAATAGGCTCCAGTTTCACCCACCTCATTAGAACTGATTCAAATGTATTCTTTTTAATGGCTTAGTAATATTCCATTGTGTACCAAAGCTGTACCACAGCTTTCTTATCCATTCATCTGCTGATGGACATCTAGATTGCTCCCATGTCCTGACTATAGTAAACAGTGCCTCAATGAACATTGGGGTACACGTGTCTCTCAGTTCTGATTTCCTCGGTGTGTATGCCCAGCAGTGGGATTGCTGGGCCATATGGTAGTTCTGTTTCCAGTTTTTTAAGGAATCTCCACGCTGTTCTCCATAGTGTTTGTACTAGTTTGCATTCCCACCAACAGTGTAAGAGGGTTCCCTTTTCTCCACACCCTCTCCAGCATTTATTGTTTGTAGACTTTTGGATAGCAGCCATTCTGACCAGCGTTAGATGGTACGTCTTTGTGGTTTTGATTTGCATTTCTCTGATAATGAGCGATGTTGAGCATTTTTCATGTGTTCGTTAACCATCTGTATGTCTTCTTTGGAGAAATGTCTGTTTAGTTCTTTGACCCATTTTTTGATTGGGTCGTTTATTTTTCTGGAATTGAGCTGCAGGAGTTGCTTGTATATTTTTTAGATTAATTCTTTGTCAGTTGCTTCATTTGCTATTATTTTCTCCCATTCTGAAGGCTGTCTTTTCATCTTGCTCATAGTTTCCTTCATTGTGCAAAAGCTTTTAAGTTTAATTAGATCCTATTTGTTTATTTTTGCTTTTTTTTCATTACTCTGGGAGGTGGGTCATAGAGGATCCTGCTGTGATTTATGTCAGAGAGTGTTTTGCCTATGTTTTCCTCCTGGAGTTTTATAGTTTCTGGTCTTACGTTTAGATCTTTAATCCTTTTTGAGTTTATTTTTGGGTATGTTTAGAAAGTGTTCTAGTTTCATTCTTTTACAAGTGGTTGACCAGTTTTCCCAGTACCACTTGCTAAAGAGATTGTCTTTTCTCCATTGTATATTCTTGCCTCCTTTGTCAAAGATAGGGTGTCCATAGGTGAGTGGATTTATCTCTCGGCTTTCTATCTTCTTCCATTCATCTATATGTCTGTCTTTGTGCCAGTACCATACTGTCTTGATGACTGCAGCTTTGTAGTATAGCCTGAAGTCAGGCAAGTTGATTCCTCCAGTTCCATTCTTCTTTCTCAAGATTGCTTTGGCTATTTGAGGTTTTTTGTATTTGTACAAGTTGTGAAATTATTTGTTCTAGTTCTGTGAAGAATACCATTGGTAGCTTGATAGGGATTGCATTGAATCTATAGATTGCTTTGGGTAGTATACTCATTTTCACTATATTGATTCTTCCAATCCATGAACATGGTATATTTCTCCATCTATTTGTGTCCTCTTTGATTTCTCTCATCAGTGTTTTATAGTTTTCTATATATAGGTCTTTTGTTTCTTTAGGTAGATATATTCCTAAGTATTTTATTCTTTTCATTGCAATGGTGGGTGGAATTGTTTCCTTAATTTCTCTTTCTGTTTTCTCATTGTTAGTGTATAGGGATGCAAGGTATTTCTGTGTGTTAATTTTATATCCTGAAAATTTACTGTATTCCTTGATTAGTTCTAGTAATTTTCTGGTGGAGTCTGCAGTTTTCTATGTAGAGGATCATGTCATCTGCAAATAGTTAGAGTTTTACTTCTTCTATTCCAATCTGGATTCCTTTTTCTCAAAGAAAAGGAAATAAGGAATGCAAGAGAGGCTGGCAACTGCTTTGCTATTTTCAAAATGACTAAGAAATCCTCGTACTGATAGTGGTGCACAGTTATTGAGCTCTTATGAGCCACATCCCTTTTCATGAGCTCCACATATACGACGCCCCAATTCTGTGAGGTGGGCATAGTCATTTTACCTACTTTACTGATGGGGAAATTGAGGTATGGAAATGTTATATAACTAACATACATACAAGTAAGAAGTAGGACTGGGATACCCAGCTTTATCTGACTCAAAAGTCCAGAGGTTATCCATTAAACTATGCTGCTACTCTATAGAACTCCACTTTGATTTAAAGAGCAGTTTGAGTAAAATTAGGGGGATGACATGGAATAGAGCTGGTGGGGACCTAGAATGGCCTTATCTGCAGTAAATTACCCCTGTAACATTACAGAAAAGTAGAAGAAGCAAGGTGTACAATTTGAATGCAGTTGGTATCTTGGGATTTCCTCATTCAAGGCCACTGAGCTGGCATCTGCTCCCCAGGTGTTACCCTTGAGATGTGGTCAGTGGTCCTAACAGGCTAAGCCAGACATGGCGTCAAGGACCACGTGATTTCTGTGTTCTTTGATGAGGGTTCACCTACTGATAAGGCAAGCTGGAGGGAATCAGATCAGGAAAAGATCAAGGCCTGCATTATGGAGGAAAGAAATGTCAGTCACTCTGATAGGGAAATAGATTTTTGTGTTTCATTGCACCAGCACGCACACATGCACTCAAAGCCTGCCACATTTCAAAGCAGCCTTCAATGCCCTGGTGTTCACTTGGAGGGCGAGAGATCTGAAGCCTCTCAAAGGCTGCAGGTACAGTGTACTTCATACAGGACACAGCCAACAGCACTCTCCCACCTCCTTTTTCCATCTCCCTCCCACCCGCCAGCCTGCATTTACTGGTGGTACTGAGGAGGTATGTGTGAGTGTGATGTGTGCACATTTAAATCCAAACTTAAAAGGAAGGAGAAAAAGAAAAAAAAAAAAAAAAAGTGACAGCTTTGGACCAAAGCAGCAAGTATTCATAATGAATGGAGGAGTCATCATGAAAGAGCTGGGGTACTTTAAGTAAAGCAAACCTCCCGAGGATGACAGCTCTGTGGATGCTGTTGAAGACAGCAGCTTAAAAGGCCCTTCATTTCAGAGCCAGAAAGAGACGAAGCAAGGATTTGATATACAACACAGGCTTCTTTCTCTTTTTTCCCCCTTTCCCTTCTTCTTCTTCCTCTGAATCCCATCTTGGCTGAGCCATGGCAAAACTAAATTAGAAAAACCTGCAGAGCATTGAGAGTCCAAATGAAGCACACAGCCAATTTATCACAACAGAGCCCAGTTATCTAATAAGCCCCGTATGTAATAAATGTGCTAAGTGCCCACCTTTAACTTCGGCACACACAGCAGTGGCCACTGGTGGGTGATGGCAGAGTCCCTGACAAGGGGATGATGTCAGACTCAGCCTGGAGCTCTCAGCATCTGGATTACATCACTGGCTCTAAAGGGTGCTGAGCTTAGGTGGAAAATGTGGAGGTCTCTGAAGGCAAGGCACACCATTGCGGAACATTTCCAATCAGAGCAGATACCCATTTACAGACATTTTTGTAGGCTGAGCCATCAGCATGAAAGCAGAGGTGGGGAAACTGGGAGGAGAACAGCTTCCTCTTTGGAAAATGAGTGTTTTGTGGAAGAAGAGCCTTCAGCAGCATATAGTGTGGCCCAATCAGAGGTTCTTACAGATTGTGTGTCTAACAATAGCCTGTGTTTGTGTTTGGCCAATTAGTAAAAAGAAAAGATGTGATTTGATAATGCCAAAGGGAGTGGAGGGGTAGGTAGGACATGGTACTCTTAGTTTATTGCTAGGTAACCTTGTGACCACAGGGTTACACACTGGAAACATCAAAGACTTGGGAGTCTAAACAAGAAAATCATGTTGTAGGTCAGTCTTTTGGTTTATAAGGACAGCTGGGCCTTATAAGTGTGTCTCTGGGGTTCCCTTCATAATTACATAATCTTGGCAGAGCTCAGTGAGGTATTCCCAGATGCTCAGATGGCAGTGTGTTTGAAACATAAAGAGTAGTTTCTATAGAATAGTGGCTCTCAGTTACAACAGTATAGTAGAATCACCTGGACAGCTTTAAAAATTATTGATGTGTGTGCATGCTAAGCCGCTTCAGTTGTATCTGAATCTTTGTGACCCCTTGGACTGCAGCCTGCCAGGCTCTTCTGTCCATGGGATTCTCTAGGCAAAAAAACTAGAGTGGGTTGCCAGGCCCTCCTCCAGGGGATCTTCCTAATCCAGGGATCACATCTGTGTTGCTTAGGTCTCCTGCATTTGCAGGTGGGTTCCAATCCTAAATGTAGATTTATTTTAAAGATATTGGTTTAACTGGTTTGGAGCAAGGTCAGGATATTGAAATGCTCCAGAAATTATTCCAATATTTAGCTGAGCTTGAAAACCACTGGGGCAGGGTGAAAAAGAGGTCACAGTCCACGAAACCAGGAAGTACTGGAAATCCCAAAACTTTTGAAATTAACCTGAGAAGTAGAAATTAGGCTAAAAAATATTGCCAATTTTGTAAGTCAAAAATGATAGAATGTTGGCAATTTCATATGATTCAAACCAATAGGTTAAGGTTGTAGAGGTCTTCAGTCTTACTGGATCCTGTAGAGTTGGCATGTTGTTCCCAGTTGATAATTTTTTTCTATATTTCTTTTTATCTAGTATACAATTTATAATCTGCCTATATGCTACATGGACTTGAGATAGCTACAATAAAAACACACATGCACACACATGTGAGTATATAGGGTAGATAAAATAAATATTAGAAAGTGTTCAGAAAATATATTGAAAAAGGAAATTGTTATTAAAATTAATAATTAGGGATAATATATTAATATAACTGAACAGTATAATTTTGAACTACTGGAAATACAAGGGAAAAGTGGAATTTAATCTCAGTCTCTTTGAATACATGCTTATTCATTTTTAGGAACAGCACCAAATTCTGGATAGAGTCTGCTGTGTAGGCTCTAATAACAAGAGCCTTGAGTGCAAAGTAGATAAATGTTGTTTTTGTTGAAAATGCAGTGATGATGTCAAGGCTATTATATGGAGTCACAGTTCAGTGAAATAATTTTTATGCCAAATAGCTCCCAGAACACAATAAGGACCTGCAATCCAGTGAAAAACAGTGGCAGACACAGTGCCCTGGGAAATGGGTGCACCTTAAGCTGCTAGATGTCAAATCAGTATGTTCTCTCCTTCCTGCCTGTATGAAAGTAAATCACCACTAATATTTCATCATGAGTAGTTTTTGCATCTCTGTTTTTCTTTTTTAAGGGTAAGAATGTGTTTGTGATTGTTTTTGCTATGCTTTCTTTATTATTGACTTCCCTGGTAGCCCCGAAGTAAAGAATTTGCCCACAAAGCAGTAGACCTGGGTTTGATCCCTGGGTTGAGAAGATTCCCTGGAGAAGGGAATGGCAATTCACTCCAGTATTCTTGCCTGGAGAATCCCCTGAACAGAGGAACTTGGTTGGCTACATCCATGGGATTGCAAAGAGTCGGACACGACTGAGCAACTAACACTTTGACTTTTCACTTCTTTATTATCAATTTTGCATATTTGTGAAACTGATTGCTGGAGTTTGGACACAGTTTGGGTCATGGAAAACCTTGCTTTACCCCCCAGTTCAATTTAAATCTGTTGAAGATCACTTATTCATTCATCAAACTTCCTTCAAAAAGATATTACATTCCTGTGCTTGTATGCCTGTGTGCTAAGTCGCCTCAGTCATGTCTGACTCTGTGGGACCCTATGAACTGTAGCCTGTCAGTCTCTGTCCATGTTATTCTCCAGGCAAGAATACTGGAGTGGGTTGTCATGCTCTTCTCCAAGGGATCTTCCCAACCCAGGGATCAAACCTGCATCTCCTGGATTGGCAGGGTTTTTTTTTTTGTTTCAACCACTAGCACCATCTGGGAAGTCCCAATTATGTGCCCATCACTGTGCCAGTCACTGAAATTTCAGCCCTTGCCAGACCACTGAAATGTGGACAGTTACCTGGCAAGGCACTGTGGTAAGTGTAATGAAAACATGGGGAAGACACAGACAAGGCAGAAGGCAAGAAATCAGCCCCCCAGATCAAACTCAGCCTTCCTAGCCCCTCTGGCACCAGAGCTAAGTTTGCACAGATGCATGGAGTTTTCAGATGGACAGTGGAGAAAGGCCCTGAGTGAGCAGATGCCTAGTGGCTTTGTGGAATAACAGGCAGCTCCCTGCCACAGCCAGGGTGGGTAGAAGAGAGAAGCCTACATGGAGAGCCAAGGGCCAGGAAAATACAGAAAATGTTGTGTTCTAGTACAATTTTGCATATAATCTTCATTCATTCCACAAATACTTGAGTTCCAAGTATGTGCCAAACTTGGGGGTGGGGAGGGAACAACTATAGCCCTATGTCTATTTATATAAGTTTAAACATTTCCAATGTTGTTGTCATTTTGTTCTACTCTGAGCTGAGTGTAACCCAATTCCATCCTTCTGGGTGTTTCAAGCAGAGCCAACATGGAAGAAGCAGCTATCTACTCTCAAAAATCCTCCACACCCTACCCCTAGTTCCTATAAAGAAAGGAGAGGCAGTACTGACTATTTTTCATTTAAGTCCTTCTTCTGAGTTCTTATTTTGTTTTTGGAGGCCCGCTCAGGATGTGGGCTAATTGGTATGGTGTGTTTGGGTCAGTTGATGGTGGTGGTGGTGGTTTAGTTTCTAAGTCATGCCTGACTCTTGTGACCCCGTGGACTGTAGCCTGCCAGGCTTCTGTCCATGGAATTTTTCAAGCAAGACTACTGGAGTGGATTGTCATTTCAGTTTCCAAGGGATCTTCCTGACCCAGGGATCGAACCCATGGCTCCTGCATTGCATGTGTATTCTTTACCACTGAGCCATCAGGGAAATCCATTTGGGTCGGTTATACCCTGACAAATCTATATTATTGAAATGGATAAGACCATTGTTTGTCACTCAGATTCAGGCAGAGTAATGAGAAAAAGCAAAGAGGGAAGAGCTAGATGGGTCTCTCATTGCATTTACACTGGAGAAACTAAAAGTAGATGTGAAGCAAGCCTTGGAGGGGCAACCACTGGTCCTATGTCAGTCCTCTCAAAGGGGCTGAATTCCAGTATCACCACCCTGGGGCTCTGTCTGAAATCCAGTGTGCGCGATAGTGCAATAGAGTGAATATTCCTTGCATCCCACAGGAGCTTGTTCCTATTGTCTGTTCCTATGCTCCTCTCTCCCCAGCACACTGAGTAGATGTCATTGTAATCATGGTCATAAGAATTATTAATGATAGCAGCTATGACAATGAGCTGAAGCCTGGTCCCTGGCTTTGATGTCAACAAGAGAAAAGAGAGGTTTTCATTTATTTCAAATGGAAACAGATGCATGTGGGCAGAACTGGCAATAAACAGTAGAGATGTGGTTTTCGTTTTGGGGGTTCCCTCATCCCCAACAAATTTCTCTATTAGACAACCCTTTCTCAGTAAACCTCTCCACGTGATGAACAGCAGGGCCGCTCTCTTCCAGCATCTGTTCATCTCTTCTCATCATCCAGGCTCTTCCTGCTTCCTGAGAATGGTTTCATGAACAAGAGAACCCAAAAAGAAGGTGTTCCCTTCAGTTTGAAATCTTGTCCCCTCAAAGAGTGTCACTGTCATTGTCTAAAGTGCGGGTCATTATAGAAGTGGAGAAAAATCTGATCACTTGCCAGTGTCTCTGTCTTATACCTGAAACTTCCAGCAAGGGGGGTCACTTTGCTCAATTCAGCTCAGTCTTATTCAGTTCAAAATGATACTGAGGCTCTGTTGCAGGCATATGTAAAATACTGTTAGAATGACTACTCTATTTTCAGCTAGGATTGCACTCATTTTAAATACTCCATGTCATTTACTTTTGGCCCTGCTTGAATCAAGATACACTCGATGTAACCATTGACTTTAAGAAGACTATAAGATGGAGGGATTGTGCATAAAGTGGTCTGTGCTCTTTCAGGGAGAGGAGTATAAATAAAGGTGCTGCCACCCACCTCAGGCTCATGTGGCTTCTCTGGTTCATGTCTCATGCTCCGCCTCTCCCCAGTCCTGTTGGGCTTATTCTTGGCCAACTCCACTGTCCACCTCCATTGACCTCTCTGATCTTTCACAGAACTGCTTCCCAGTGCCTGGGTCTTGCCTCCTTCCTGTTGCTGTCCAGTAGTTAAGCCAAGTCTGATTCTTTGTGACCCCATGGACTGCAGCATGCCAGGCTTCCCTGTCCTCCACTATCTCCCAGAGTTTGCTCAAATTCATGTCCATTGAGTCAGTGATGCTATCTAACCATCTCATCTTCTGCCACCCTCTTCTTTTGCCTTCAATCTTCCCCAGCATCAGTGTCCTTTCCAGTGAGTTGGCTCTTGCCTCTTTCCTAAGCTCCCCCAAATCCAGCCCCCACCCCCAAAGTCACAGTTGTTCCTTCCTCCCTAGGCCTGTACTCCTTAGGCTTCTTAGGTTCTGGAATGTGTTCTTAGATTAGAATGTGGATGGACAGATGTGAGCATTTTAACCTATAGCACTAATCCTGCTCCCACCTCTTCTACCCTCCCGTCCCCTTCCTGATTCCTTTTGGGAAGGACAAACCTCCAAAGGAGAAGCAGGGATCAAACCCAGGGATCAAGCAGCCTATGTCCTTCCTTTTTTGTCCTCTCTGTAATGCAGTTCTTATTACAACAGCCATTTTTGTTTTCTTAGGTCTGATTTCTGAGTCCCTGAACTAAACTACATCTGGAGCATATTTAGGGGTCCCACTTTCTGGGCTCTGGAGTAGTGGTTCCTGGTTGAATCCTTTGTGACTGTGCGCAAAGTAGTTTTGTCTTTGTGCTTTTATTTCTTCTTTAAGAAGAAGTGTCCATTGCATAGTGTCCTTGTGAGGGTTAAATGAGATAATACATATAAAGCTGTTAAGCACTTTAATAATGCTGGACATCAATGAACATATATAGCAATTATTATTAACTACCTGTAGAGGGAGAGATTGTTAGGCCAAGAGGGAAACTGGGATCTCGTGTTTCTCCTTGCTCCAGATCTTAGTCCTTTGTGTCTGTGACTAAGAGTGTAAAACCTGGGGTGGTAAATGCAGTGTTGGGCTCCTGCAGTTTTAGACATTTTTTTCTGTAGGTTTATGGCAGAACCAGGGTTGATTGGGAAGGGATTAGAATTCTATTGTTGCTTTACTGTTTGTCACTTCTATGTAAATTCTTTCAGGATAAAAAACACTTGGTAATTATACTTGGTTGGTTTAAGAGAACAATTTTCCTCCTAAAAAATAATACCTTGACCTTGAAGAAAGAAGTGATACAGTCTCTACTTTCAGAAATGGCAGGCAGTTTTATTGGCAGAGGCAGTAATAAAGTATTAAAGTCCAGGTGGACAGAGGGATAGAGGATCCAAACACTGTTTAAAATATTATTTAAACTTAATGTTGTATTTATACATTTAATTCATTTTTATTAGCTACCATGATATTTAACATAAAATAATTAGAATCTCAAGATGGAAATCAAAATGGCCACAGTTTTAATTAAATCATCTCACAGGGAATCAGGCTGCATAATGAGAGGCAGCCTGGTGTGGTGACGAGAGTGAGTGGGCTGGAGGTGCTGCCACAAACTTGGGATGCTCAGACAGGTCATCTCATCTCCAGTCTAACACCAAACACTCAATTTGGTGGCTGACTTCACTCCACCCCCATCTCCTGGTGGTTTTTTTTTTTTTTTTTTTATGTCGACCATTTTCAAAGTCTTTATTGTATATGTTACAATATTGCTTCTGTTTTATGTTTTGGGTTTTTTTGGCCCCAAGTCATGTGGGATCTTGGCTTCCTGACCAGGGATCTAACCCACACCCCCTGCATTGGAAGGTGGAGCTTTAACCACTGGACCGTCAGGGAAATCCTACCCCCCACTTTTTAAAACACAATATAATTATTTTGTTCTTTCCTCTAAAGGAAATCTTGTATAGATGCCTAATACATAAAAGAAAGTAAAATTAACCTCTTCTACTCCCTCTTCGCTGTACCAGTCAAGCTCCTCCCTAGTCTCCCCTAACTAAAGCCCTGAGGTACCATAGAATAAGAACTCTACAGAACATTCTGTGAAAACTTGCCTAGGGGATCTTGATATTTCCTTCCAGCTATAAAATACTATGATTCTGATTCTAATATGTCCCTATCCTACATTTCACAATCCATTGCCCCTTTTGTATTTTATTCAAGGATATTAAAAAAAAATCCATGGAGATGGATTTAGTAAGCAGAAAAGAGAATGAGGAGGAATCTTTTGCCACCTAAGTTGAGAGTCTCACACATCCCTGTGCCTCCCTTCTCTTCTCTTTTCTAGTTGGAATTTGTGACTCCAGACTTCCTTGGTGCTACTATGCATTGTGATGGGTTTGACTTGCTGTTGTTCAGTTCCTAAGTTGTGTCTGATTCTTCACGACCCCATAGACTGAAAGCACGCCAAGCTTCCCTGTCCTTTACCATCTCCTGGAGTTTGCTCAAACTCATGTCCATTGAGTCGGTGATGCCATCCAACCATCTTGTCCTCTGTTGCCCCCTTCTCCTCCTGCCCTCAATCTTTCCCAGTATCATGGTCTTTTCCAGTGGGTTGGCTGTTCATATCAGGTGGCCAAAGTTTTGGAGTTATAGCTTCAGCATCAGTTCTTTCAATGAGTGTTCAGGGTTGATTTCCTTTAGGATTGACTGGTTTGATCTCCTTCTATCTAAGGGACTCTCCAGAGTCTTCTCCAGCACCACAGTTTGAAAGCACCAGTTCTTCGATGCTCAGCCTTCTTTATGGTTCAACTCTCACATCCGTACATGACCACTGGAAAAACCACAGCTTAGACTATGCAGAATTTTGTCCATATTGATAAAACTTTCTTTTCTTTATTGTCCTACTTAGTTTATGCTTCCCAACTCGAGATTTCCAATCCTCAGTGAACAGGTCTTGGGAAACTCATATCCTGGTTCCTATGGGCAATTGGTCAAGGTTACAAGGCCAGAGGAATATGAGAATGTCTTTCTTACTTTCTTGAATGCTGAGCCTGGCCATAATCTAATGTTGGTGATTATATGCTAAAGAATAATCAATTATGAGATAGTGAATAAATGAGATATTATAAGAAAAGGACTTGGCATGCTGCTTTGTCTTAATAATGCCCCCTTCCCTCCTCTTCCAAATTTCTCTTTACTTTGGGCTGATCTGAGGGGACTATAGCCATAGATAAGGCCTACAGGATGGCAGTCAGGTTGCTGAGCAGTTCTAGTCTCTTTTAAGACTATGTTCAGGCATTGGCTAGATATGTATTATATCTTTGTAAATCCTTTTTTAAAAAAAGGTGAGATGTAGCCATCATGGGCATCTATACAAGCAATACTTGCCAAACGGTGAAATATACTTAATTTCTTTCTTAATCGTCACTTTCTCCATAGTTAGTATCATATCTGCTCTTTCCTTAAAACTATTTTTAAGGTGATAATTCCTTCTTTATTTCATATAAAAGAGGGAACATTCTTATCATCAAATAATAGAATTGTTTCAAAATTGTATCCCATTATAAACTCTTATCTCAATTGCCTTTAACAATCTGCAAATTTGTGCCTTGGGACTGCTTAACTACTGTGCTCAATTGCCCAAATGTGGATTTGGTAGAGGAAGAGATGGGGCATTGGGATGCACATGAGAAAATATCTTCATGACTATGTTCAACTTTATTTAAATACTAAGAATATTGATAGTAAACTATGTCTGGGTTTTAAAATGCCTAATTGGAGTGTGGAGTGGAATTTATGGAGGAAAAAAAAAAGTGGAAGTGACAACATACACTTTCAGAGACTAGGTCCTAAACAGCACTGTGACTTCCTCCTTTCTTTCTTGGAGAGCTTGGATTGGGGGAAGCCAGCTGCTATGTCATAAAGACACTCAGTAATTCTTAGAGAGGTACATAGGGTGAGGGACTGTGATCTCCAGCCAACAATCATGGGAGTCAGTCATCTAAGAAGTGGATACTCCAACCTCAGTCAACTCTTCTGATGACTTTACCCTTGCTGACATCCTAACTGCCGCATGAGGTATTCTGAACCAGAACCATCCAGTTAAGACACTCAAAATTCCTGACTCGGAGAAATTGTGAGATAATAAAGGCTTACTGAAATAAGCCACTAGGTTTGGAGTAATATGCTGTGCAGTCATAGATATCTGATAAAACTAACAGCTATAGATGCTTGCCATAGATATTTGGATAAAACTAAGATGTTATGTTAATAAATTAGTGGTTAATATTTGTTGTTGTTGTTTAGTCTCTCAGTTGTGTCCGACTCTTTGCAACCCCATGGACTGTAGCACACCAGGCTTCCCTGTCCTTCACTACCTGCCAGAGTTTGCTCAAACTCATGTCCATTGAGTCGATGATGTCATCCAACCATCTCATCCTCTGTCACCCCCTTCTCCTTCTCCAATTGTTTCCAGCATCAGGATCTTTTCCAATGAGTTGGCTCTTTGTATCAGGTGACCAATGTATTGGAGCTTCAGCTTGAACATCAATCCTTCCAAAGAATATTCAGGGCTGACTTCCTTTAGGATTGACTGGCTTGATCTCCTTGCTGTCCAAGGGACCATCAAGAGTCTTCTCCAGCACCACAATTCAAAAGCATCAATTCTTTGGTGCTCAGCCTTCTTTATGATCCAATCTCACATCTGTACCTGACTACTTGAAAAATCATAGCTTTGACTATACAAACCTTTGTCAGCAAAAGAATGTCTCTGCTTTTTAATACACTGTCTAAGTTTGTCATAACTTTTCTTCCAAGAAGCAAGGGTCTTTTAATTTCATGGATGTGGTCACCATCCACAGTGATTTTGGAGCCCAAGAAAATGAAGTCTGTCAGTGTTTCCATTTTTACCCATCTATTTGACATGAAGTGATAGGACCAGACGCTATGAACTTAGGATCTTAGTTTTTTGAATAATGAGTTTTAAGTCAGATTTTTCACTCTCCTCTTTCACCCTCATGAAGAGATTCTCCAGCTACTCTTCACTTTCTGCCATTAGGGTTGTGTCATCTACCTATCTGAGGTTATTGATATTTCTCCAGGCAATCTTGATTCCAGTTTGTGCTTCACCCAATCCAGATTTCTCGTGATGTACTCTGCATATAAGTTAAATAAGCAGGGTGACAATATACAGCCTTGACGTACTCCTTTCTTGATTTTGAACCAGCCCATTGTCCCATGTCCAGTTTTAACTGTTGTTCTTTGTATTCAAACAGGTTTCTCAGGAGGCAGGTAAGGTGATCTGGTATTCCCATCTCTTTAAGAGTTATCCACAGTTTACTGTGATCCACACAATCAAAGACTTTAGCATAGTCAATGAAGCAGAAGTAGATGCTTTTCTAGAATTCTTTTGCTTTTTCTACGATCCAGTGGTTGGCAATTTGATCTGTGTTTCCTCTGCCTTTTCTAAATCCAACCTGTACATCTGGTACATTCTTGGTTCACATACTGTGAACCTAGCTTGAAGTCTACCTTGAAAGATTTTAACCATTACCTTGCTATCATGTGAAATGAGTGCAGTTATGCAGTAGTTTGAACATTCCTTGGCATTGCACTTTTTCAGGATTGTGATGAAAACTGACATTTTTCAGTCCTGTGGTAACTGCTGAGTTTTCCAAATTTGCTATCACATTGAGTGCCTTACTTTAACAGCCTCATCTTTTAGGATTTGAAATAGCTCAGCTGGAATTCCATCACCTACTCTAGCTTTGTTCATAGTAATGCTTCCTAAGGTCCACTTGACTTCATACTCCAGGACGTCTGGCTCTAATTGAGTGATCACAACATCATGGTTATCTGGGTCATGAAGGTCTTTTTTGTATAGTTCTTCTGTGTATTCTTGCCACCTCTTAATATCTTCTACTTCTGTTAGGTCCATACCATTTCTGTCCTTTATTGTGTCCATCTTTGCATGAAATGTTCCCTTGGTGTCTCTAATTTTCTTGAAGAGATCTCTAGCCTTTCCTATTCTCTTGTTTTCCTCTATTTCTTTGTGTTGTTCACTTAAGAAGACTTTTATTTCCTCTCCTTGCTATTCTTTGAAACTCTGCATTCAGATGGGTATACCTTTCCTTTTCTCCTTTGTCTTTTGCTTCTCTTTCCTCAGCTATTTGTAATTCCTCCTCAGACAACCATTTTGCCTTGTTTCATTTCTTTTTCTTGGGAATGGTTTTGGTCACTGACTCCTGTACAATATTAGAAAGCTCTGCCCATAGCTCTTCAGTCATTCTGTCTATCAGATCTCATCCCTTTAATCTATTTGTCACTTATACTGTATAGCCATAAGAGATTTGATTTAGGTCATATCTGAGTGATGTAGTGGTTTTCCCTGCTTTCTTCAATTTAAGTCTAAACTTTGCAATAAGGATCTCATGATCTGAGCCAGAGATCATTCTGGTCTTGTTTTTGCTGACAGTATAGAGCGTCTCTATTCTTGGCTGCAAATAATATAATCAATCTTATTTCAGTATTGACTATCCTGTGATATCCATGTGTAGAGTTGTCTCTTGTGGAGGAAGGTGGTTGCTATGACCAGTGTGCTTTCTTTGCAAAACTCTGTTAGCCTTTACCCTGGTTCATTTTGTACTCCAAGGCCCAACTCTCCTGTTACTCCAGGTATCTCTTAAATTCCTACTTTTGCATTCCTGTCCCCAATGATGAAAAGGACATCTTTTGGGGGGTTAGTTCTAGAAAGTCTTGTAGGTCTTCATAGAACCATTCAACTTCATCTTCTTCAGCATTAGTGGTTGGAGCATAGACTTAGATTACTGTGATGTTGAATGATTTGCCTTGGAAATGAACTGAGATCATTCTGTTGTTTCTGAAATTGCACCCAAGTACTGAATTTTGGACTTTTTTGTTGACTATGAGGGCTACTCCATTCTTTCTAAGGGATTCTTTCCCACAGAAGTAGATATAATGGTCATCTGAATTAAATTTGCCCATTGTCGTCCATTTTAGTTCACTGACTCCTAAAATGTTGATGTTAATATTTATTGGATGTCTATTAGTGACGCCTAGCAGAGCATCACTTGCTCTGCTAATGGGCTTTCCAGGTGATACTAGCATTAAAAAATCCACCTGCCAATGCAGGAGATGTGGGTTCCATCCTTGGGTCTGGAAGATCCCCCTGGAGGAGGAAACGGCAACCCACTCCAGTATTCTTGCCTGGAAGATTCCATGGATAGAGGAGCCTGATGGGCTACAGTCTATGGGGTCACAAAGAATCATACAGGACTCAGCACACATGCATAAGATAATCTTTTTTTAATATAAATTTATTTATTTTAATTGGGGCTAATTACTTTACAATATTGTATTGGTTTTGTCATACATTGACATGAATCTGCCATGGGTGTACATGTGTTCCCCATTGTGAACCCCCTTCCACCTCCCTTCCCATCTTATAATGGAAGTAGCTCACTAGTTCACATTGTGTTTACCTGCCCAATGTTATTCCATGGTCAGAAAAAAATTGATTATTCATCTGAGGTATTCTGCCGCATGCCAGGAAACCACAGGTGGAAAGTGGAGAGTGGACTGAACTTCAGCTCCCACATACTCCATGACAGACTCTAGTACAGGGTATAATCTAAACACACATGTTGGCTCTTGAGTGAGGCTGGTCTAATCACTGATCTGCAACAGTTCCAATGGAAGGCAAGCAGTGACAGCAGGCTGGAACCTTAATGTTTCACTGGTTTCACTTTTCCTACTGGATCAAGGCTGCAGCTCTCTCCCTCCACCTCTGGTGACCAGGACATTTTAGGTAACTTTTCCATTTTTGCTATCTCTTGACCTTCATAATTTTTGTTGGCTTCCACTCAGCCTGTCCTTTGGGTTATCTTCTTCTTGTCTGTTTCACTGGTATTGAAAACATCTCTGGATGTTTGTGTATTTATTTTCAGTTTTATTTTTCAAGTAATTGGTAGCAATCATAGAAAAATCAGAAAATACATACCATGGACACAAAGAGGATAAAAATCTCCTTTATCCTAGTTATAGGAGATAACCTATCATCATCAATGTTTTGGCATATACTCTTCTCAAACTTCTTATATTTAAGTCTGTGTATAGGAATCATCTCTAAAATATTTTCCGACAGAAATACCTGTCTTTTAAAATTCAGTTTCACCTCAGAATGTTTCTCTCAGATAGAAAGGAAATCCAGAATAGTTTTCAATATGGAACATTGCAAAAGAACAAATTATCTGTTCTTCTTCAAAGTTTCAGCAAATTTTATTGTAATTTCAATATATATATCTACCATACAGAATCCAAAATATGGTCCATGCTTTAAAAAAAATGGCACAGTAATCCCTCCAACTTCATGAATCAAGATTTGTTGCCTCTAAACTGGACTGGATGCCTGGGGCAAGGGTGTGAGTAGGGAAACACAACCCACTCGTACAAATAAAAATAGGGCCCCTGTTAATTTTCCTCCAGGTGTGTTCTGGCTACCAGTGCACTCAGTGACTTTTATTTCACATCAGCTGGATCAATATCCAGCTTTTGCCTGCATCACATTAATCGAGTCTTATGATTAGACTCCTAAATTATTGATTTCAACAGAGGCTTCAGTGAAAATTTGGGAAGCATTCATTTGAAGTCTAAAAAATAAGAAATAGGACATCACATCATTGAAGTGACTTCATTTCTAGAAATTTATGTTCTAATAATTTCATATGTGCAGTAGGCTATCTTTGTAGCTCTTAAGACAGTAGTGGGAATATGTGTTGGATTACCATATTATCTTTGGATAGTAACCTCAGAATGTTTTATCTTAGGGATTTTATCTTAACAACTGCAATGTGATTTTCTTGTTTAAATTTTAAACTAAATATATAAGTGAAAAAATGCAAAAAACCAAAAATGCCTGTTGCCTCAGAGAACATGCATTTTTCATAGTCTTCAATAATTCTTATTAAAACCTGCTGCGAGATAAAATGCAAACATTTGTGTACACATGCACACACACACTCATACACACATACACATATATTTACAATACGGTTTCCTAAAAATTAAAGACAGAAAGAGAGAGGACAGAGAAATAAAGGAGTTATAGGAGAAAATGTGTCATGGTGATAATTCAAGGTTACAATTTTTTCTTTTTGCAAATCAGTTTCTTAGAACACATAATTATATTAGACAAATATATTTTGTCAACTCTTTTTACAGTTCCTAGACAAGATAGTGTGTGTGTGTGTAAGAAATGGGAGAATGTTGGTCTTTTCAATCCAATTAAAATTTAACACTTGTCTCTTTTTAGCTGACATCCTCATTTTGGGGGAAAGAGTGAGGATATACAACACAAATATACTCTTTACAAAACAAAGATATTTTCTCCCTCTTCCAGCTTGGTTTTGGTGCAGCTGATAGCTCACACAAAGGCACTTGGGATACACTTTTCAGCTGTAGTGTTCTGAAATCTCCATGTAAAAACTCCTTACCAGTTTATTTATATTTATTTTTTGCTAAGTATATGTTCTTGATGCTGGCAAATTGGTCTGCTTCTTAAGATTCATGTTCGTGTTTCTCTTATGGCCTCTATTACCCAATTTTAATACACAATAGTGAGACAATTTGAATACACATCTTAATCCAGCATCAGAGACCTCTGCACGGCTGTTTGTTGAAAGAAAATTGTACCTGTTAGGAACAGGAAGGAGGCACACAGTTGCTGTTAACTGCTTCACCAAATTGATTCTGACTTACTCATTTCAAAATGAAAATTGAAATGCTTTTGCCTTTTATTTATTTATTTTTTTTTTGGTAAGAATTTGCTTTACTTAGCACTTAACTGGGTATCATTTCTTGTGATTACAGAAAAATGCATCATAACTTTTGATTACGCTGCTATTAAGGATGCACGGTAGCAATTGCTAGCACTCGTAAAGTACTGCTGGTGGGCTCTGTGTAACTCATTTTTATTTGGAACTGAGTGGAGGAGGAGGGCATGGTTGAAATCACTCAAAGCTTGACTTACATAATGAACCCAGTCACCTGGGAGCAGAAGGAACTAAAAGGGAAGAGGTTTTGTTAATGGGTATTCTTGTCACTCCAACCCATGTCCCAACTGCCATGCAATTATACAAAAAACTCCCAGTTAACCCAATAACCATTTCAACACTCACTCATTTCTTTAATAAATATATACAGAGGTCTACTATAGATGAAATGCTGACTAAATATGGTGGGGTCAAAATGAAAGAATATCATTTGAGGATATATAAATTCTGAGGGAGTTTATAATGCAGGATAAAAGATATCTACATAATAATTGATATGCATAAATTATAAAAATAATTTGTATGGCATACTTGAAAAGTAAATTGAATTAAAGGTGGAAAAGATGACAGAAGCCTGGATTCCTGGACAATTAGCTTCTGTCCTCCCGTTAGGTTGTAAATGTCATGAGAGCAGGGACTATGTCTGTCTTGTTTCTTGCATTATTAATATCACACAGCCTGGGATGTACCAAGCGTTTAATAAATAACTATTCCGTAATGGTTAGCGCACAGCAGGGTACTTGCGAGGGCTAATTGTGTGCATGTCTTCTCAACTCTGTTCAGTGGTATCACACTGGTAGCTTGAAATAGTTCATGGTGCATGTATTCATACTTTGGAAATTGGCAAACACATCAAGGAAAGGTTTTCCTCCCTAACGCATGCTTAGTTGCTCAGCCATGTCCAATTCTTTGTGACCCCATGGACTGCAGACTTCTTTTCTCCAGGGTATCGTCCCTACCCAGGGATCAAGCCCAGGTCTCATGCCCTGCAGGTGGATTTGCCGTCTGAACCACCAGGGAAAGCAGTTGTTAAACAGTGACCAGAACACCATGTTAATTTCTGTACATCTTGAGATAGATAGATGCTAAATAGATGGATAGATACATAGATATAATAAGGTATATCTATAAAGAGCTAGATATTGTAAAATACTGACAGTGATAGGTTATTGGAAATGTCCCAATTCCAGTGTAACCATCTTGTGAGCTGGGCTGGCCACCAAAATGTCTCCTTTTACCTTGACTCAAGGCAAGCTGAAACAACTTTTCTTTTATCCTATACCTGCAATACTTACCTCATCAATGAGAGAAAGTACATCTACAAAATTGTTCTCTAAAGAAGAGAAAGTTAACAGTATTTATCTATTCTGTGCTTGCCTATCCTGCATGTCTTATGTTTTTCTAAGCATCAGCCCCATCTGCTTCCCAACGTGAGAAAATAAAATCTGGATGAACACAGCCCTCTGTGGGCTGAACGTGGAAACACCTTGAGTTATCACAGTGAGTCCCTTGACTTCGGCATTATGGCTCAGTAAAAAATCATTGCCCTAGCTCCTGATGTAACCACCACAGTAGGAGAAGCTGGTGAAGGTTGAGAAAGGAAAGAGAGAAAGCAGGCACACTGAACAGAGAGTAGGGCGTGCATGGTGGCAGCGGTGGAAAGGCATGAGACATTGGCAGTGAGCAGCCTGATTGGCAGGAGTAGAGAGTGAGGAACCTCAAGGGCAACAGGTGCCATTAAAGACTTGTGATTGTTCTGGTAACATAACCCTTGGTGATGGTGTGCAGGCCGGCTTGGGCAGAGTACTGAAAGACTAGAGGCAAGGTGGTAATTATCCTGTCTAGGCCAAACATACCAAGGGTCTGAGTTAGGATGATGGCAATGAAGTTGGAAAGGTATTTGTTTTAGCTTTAAAAGCTCAGTTGGAAATGAATGTGGGAGGAGAGGGAGAGTGATACCCAGTTTTTAAAACTAGTTGACTAGGGAAACAATTAACAACAAACAAACAAAACAAATCCCCCCCCCCCCAAAAAAAAACCCCTCCCGAGACAAGCTTCATGGCAGATACCACACTCCGCATTTATTTTTATCCCCTTTCCTCCTTTCCTTTGTCATCACAGATAGAAAGCTAGAATATCACCTCTTCAGTTCCTGTGCTATGTGAGAGAGGAGTCATATGATGGGCTGGCCATGTGATCGGGCACTGACCGATGAGACGTAAGTGGAAGCCTGTTCTTGAGGGAGGCGCCACCATTTTCAGTATCCGGCTTTTCTTATTCTGCCTAAAAAGCAGATACTATTGTTAGGACTGTAGTAGCATCCTGGGAACATAAAGCAAAACCCAAGAATATTTCAGCTCTCAGCCCTGACATCCTTGACTCACCAAACTAAAGCCAATACTTCTTGCCCCTGGATTTTTTATCACTGGAAAAGAAAGCAACAATAGCAACAGAACAAACAAAAACAACCCACAATGCTTTGGTGCCAATGCTGAATTTAGATTAGACATGTTAAATTTGAGAGTAACCAAACAATACCACAGAGCAAAACATTTCAGCAGTGATTTGAAAATTAAAAGCTAACTCCACATTATGTTACATGGATAATTTAAAAAACAAAAGAAAATTCCAAAAACATATCTGGGCCCATCCAGGCTAAATGAATCAGAAACTAAGAGATGGATTGCTAAACCTCTCAGGGGTGGGGACAATATGATAGTTGAACAAGAAGCCAAGAGTCTTACCCTAGTTACCTCTATTTCCACATAGAATTAGCTGGTGAAATAATAAGCAGAAATACTGACTTGGAAACTTGAAGACTGTTTAAAACAGTTCTTTTTAAATTTTTTTTTTTTTAAAAAACTGAAGTATACTTGATTAGTTTCAAATGTACAGTGAAATGATTCAGAATACACACACACATACTTTATATATATTTTCTTTCTCTAGGGCTTTGTTGTTTAACTATTTTATATATAGTAGTTTGTATCAGCTAATACCAAACTCCTAATTTATCCCTCCTTCCCTTTCCCCCTTGATAACTGTAAGTTTGTTTCTGTTTTGTAAAAAATTCATATGTGTCATTTTTTGGATTCTACCTATAAGTGATATCATATGATATTCCTCTTTCTGTCTGACTTACTTCACTTAATATGATAATCTCTAGGTCCATCCATGAAACAGTTCTAGAAGGGGATGGGAGAGACTGTTATTCAGGGACATAGAGAAAAATTTCCAGAAACCATGGGGGATTGGGAAGATGAAGTCAGAAACAGAGAACCTGTGAAACCAGTATGAGTGATTTTGGAGTTTTCTCTACTAGAGCTTACAGGTCTAGATTTAAGATCGGATAAGGAAGATAATTGGATTGATTTCAGCATTGTCAGCTGAGTGTAGAGGAAAGATAAAAGACTATCTGTTTGAAGATGCTAACAAGGAGACTGACAATGTAAACCATGTTTTACGGGCCAGGTAAGTAAGGAAATGAAATCAACAAGATGCAACACATTGGAAAGAAAATTGGGATCAAGAAAATGATTCTTTGGGTGAAATCTGAACAGCAATTATACACATCAAGGAATGGAAGAGTTAGAGATTAAGAGGATTTCACTGATGCAAGTGTGGTGTGCTGTTGCCGTTATTCAATCACTAAGTCACATCTGATTCTTTGAGACCCCAGAGATTGCAGCACGCCAGGCTTCCACATTCTTCATGGTCTCCCAGAGTTTACTCAGACTTATGTCCATTGAGTCAGTGATGCCATCCAATCATCTCACGCACTGTCGCCACCTTCGCCTCCTGCCCTCAGTCTTTCCCAGCATCAGAATCTTTTCCAATGAGTTGGCTCTTCTCATCAGGTGACCAAAAGTATTGGAGCTTTAGCTTCAGCATCAGCCCTTCCAATAAATATTCAGGGTTGATTTTCTTTAGGATTGACTGGCTTGATCTCCTTGTTGCCACATAACTGCACTCATTTCACATGCTAGCAGGGTGGTATGCTGGCATTTTTTAAATTAAAGGTTAAAAGTAGAGCAAGCCCCTGTGACATCAGGTCTAGGGTATGGCCAGTTTTTCTGAATGATTCCAAAAGAGTTAAAAATGACTGGAATTGAAGAAGGAAGGAACTGAAACAAAGTTAACCGATCATTCTGTTTATGAGAAAACTGAAGCCACCCAGGATGATTATGAAATCTCAGTTAGAGCAGTTGATGCAACCAAGAACCAAAGCCTTCAATCAATATGAGGGCTGACTAGGAAGTGGGACAGTGATAACGAGGTGAAGAGTAAAAGAATCAACCAGGTGACCTGAGGTTCTACAGAGAAGATATTCACACAAAACAAGGGAGCAAATGTTTAGAAAAAAGTAGCTTTTAACTGTGACAGAAAAGTGAAGGACAGCACGAGAATGAAAAAATAAAGAGGGATTTGAAAGGGGAAGGAGCGATATTAGACTTATTGTCAAAGGGGTTTCAGAGATGGAAGGTCACTAGGAATCACCTAATCCAAATGTCTTATTTCAAAAGGTGAAATAGAGACTCTGAGCAGGCCAGCACTTCTGAAAATCACATCACTAGTTAGTGGAATCTGGGTTTACTCATCCACTGGTTAGTTGTTACTAATTCACCAAGTTTTATTGAGCAACTAGTGTCAAGATTCAGGGTTACCAAAGTGTATAAGCTCAGGACGTCTTCTTAAGGAATTCATAGCATTGTGCAAGTGGAGGGTACAGTCTGAAAATAACTACAATGTAGTGTTTTAAAGGGCAGGAGAGGGCATTACAAACATTGATGTGGAAGTATAGGAATGAACCTCTCGCCTGAGGGAGGGAGTACAGATGCACTATTTTTGATAGGGAGTGATTGTAAATGGTATAAGTGCTTTAGACCCAAAGAGCTTTTACTGACTGCTCAGGTAGTAAAAGATAAAATGTAACAAGAGACATGGGGCGGGGAGGGGTGGGGAAGTGATAGCTGGTAGAAGTGAAAAACTATATTAGAGGCACGTTATCAGTGAGAATGAGCTTCCCAGGTGGTTCAGTGGTAAAGAATTCACCTGACCACACAGGAGATGCAGGTTTGATCCCTGGGTCAGGAGGATCCCCTGGAGGAGGAAATGACAGCCCATTCCAGCATTTTCACCAGGAAAGCCATGGACGGAGGAGTCTGGCGGGCTACTGTCCATGGGATCACAAAGAGTTGGACACAACTGAGCGACTGAGCACACACATCAGTGAGAACAGGTCAAGTCTCAGTGGCCCCAAATAATAAACAGTTATTTCTCTTTTGCTGCATTGGCAATGTAGGAATTCTGTTCTCACTCAGAGATGTAGACTTCTGTCATCTAGAGAATTACTGGATACTGAGTGAAATGGAGAGAGGTAGTGCAGGGTTTGCAATGGGAATAAAACGATTCTGTCCTAAAGCCATATGTGTCACTTTTGTTCAATTCTGTTGGTCAAGGCAAGTCATCTGGCCATGTTCAACTTCATGATAGTAGGGAAGCACAATTCTACAATATCTGGAAAGGAGCAGGGTTGGAAGATTTAGTAAATAAAATGAAAATAACCAAATACACTTCTTTTTTTTTTTCCTTTATTTTTTATTAGTTGGAGGCTAATTACTTTACAATATTGTAGTGGTTTTTGCCATACATTTTTACATGAATCAGCCATGGATTTACATGTGTTCCCCATCCTGAACCCCCTCCCCACTCCCTCCCCATCCCATCCCTCTGGGTCATCCCAGTGCACCAGCCCTGAGCACTTGTCTCATGCATCCAACCTGGACTGGCAATCTGTTTCACCCTTGATAATATACATGTTTCAATGCTATTCTCTCAGATCATCCTACCCTTGCCTTCTCTCATAGAGTCCAAATACACTTCTTTAATTTTTTTTTTTTTTTTGCCATGTCACATGGCATATAGGATGGAACCCACATGCCCCTGCAGTGAGTGGAAGTGTGAAGTCTAACCACTGGACTGCCAGGGAAGTTCCCACCAGACACACATTTGGCAGCATCTCTATAAGCCCACTAGTTTCCCATTTATCTCTTCATCAACTCACTGTATATATTTCTACCATAAAGTGTTCTTGCGTGCTCAGTGATGTCCAACTCTTTGCCACCCTATGGGATGTAGCCTACCAGGCTCCCCTGACCATGGAACTTTCCAGGCAAGAATACTGGAGGGAGATGCCATTTCCTCTTTCAGGGGATTGCCTGGACCCAGGGAGTGAGTCCATGTCTCTGGCATCTTTTGCATTGTCACGTGGATTCTTTACCACTAGTGCCACCATAATCTTCCTAAAATGGAAAACTCCTCTCCCAGAAAACTTCCACAGCTTCTCCTTACCTTCTGAATCAGGTCCCAGACCTTTAGCCCTACAATGCAGGACTCTTTCTATCTATTCCAAGTCTACATCTCCAGAGTAATTTGAGATGTCTTTGAGAGGGCAACAGGCAGGAAGGCCAGGGGTCTCCAAACAGAGGAAATAGGCTGCAAGTGTCAGACATTTTAAAATCTCTCCCTGAAGTGGCAGGAGGAAACAAACTCTCTATGGAAATATTTTTCTTAAGCTATGTTAATGAAACTATGTATTTGCTTTGGAATTTGCCTTTCTTCAAAATGGTTTCGCCTAAGACTAACGTTTCTTTTCTCAAACCTTGGGCTGATGATAGCTCAACAAACCAGTATTCATATCAATTGTTTTATGGCTGGGGGATGACACACCTCATGCCATCCTATCTCAAAAATGCATATTGTGGGAGAAGAGTCTGGTGAAACTCTATCAGCCTTGACATGTCTCTCCTATCTGATTAACAACTTCCTAATGAACATAAAACAGCTTGCTAAAACTAGCACAGGGTCATTCTCCATCCCCCTTCTGGGGTATGTCAGAAGCTTTCTCTGTCCCTTGTCATACTTTAATAAAACTCTGCTACACAGAAGCTCTTGAGTGACTGAGCCTGGTCCCTGGTCCCAAAACTAAATCTTCTTCAGAGATCATGAATCTGACATTGTTCACCGTAAGTTATCATCTTTAATTCTCCATACACTACTCATCTACTCCACACCCCGCCCCCCCCCCCATCTTTCAGGTTTTCATTCATTTTTTTCAAAAGTTAGCTTAAAGGCCAGAATAACCATGAAAGAAAGCATTTTTCAGTTCTTCCAGTTGGTAGCTTGTCTGTTTTCCGAAAAGGAGTACGTCAAGGCTGTATATTGTCATGCTACTTATTTAACTTACATGCAGAGTACATCATGAGAAACGCTGGGCTGGAGGAAGCACGAGCTGGAATCAAGATTGCCAGGAAAATATCAATAACCTCAGATACGCAGATGACAACACCCTTATGGCAGAAAGTAAAGAAGAACTAAAGAGCCTCTTGATGAAAGTGAACGAGGAGAGTGAAAGAGTTGGCTTAAAGCTCAACATTCAGAAAACTAAGATCATGGCATCTGGTCCCATCACTTCATGGCAAATAAATGGGGAAACAAGGGAAACAGTGAGAGACTTTATTTTTCTGGGCTCCAAAATCACTGCAGATGGTGATTGCAGCCATGAAATTAAAAGACGCTTACTCCTTGCAAGGAAGGTTATGACCAACGTAGACAGCATATTAAAAAGCAGAGACATTATTTTGCCAACAGTTGTCCGTCTAGTCAACAGTCTGGTTTTTTCAGTGGTCATGTATGGATGTGAGAGTTGGACTATAAAGCTGAGCGCAGAAGAATTGATGCTTTTGAACTGTGGTGTTGGAGAAGACTCTTGAGAGTCCCTTGGACTGCAAGGAGATCCAATCAGTCCATCCTAAAGGAGATCAGTCCTGAGTGTTCATTGGAAGGACTGATGTTAAAGCTGAAACTCCAGTACTTTGGCCACCTCATGTGAAGAGTTGACTCATTTGAAAAGACCCTGATGCTGGGAAAGATTGAGGGCAGGAGGAGAAGGGGACGACAGAGGAAAAGATGGTTGGGTGGCATCACCGACTCAATGGACATGAGTTTAGGTGGACTCTGGGAGTTGGTGATGGACAGGGAGGCCTGGCGTGCTGCAGTTCATGGGGTCGCAAAGAGTCGGACACGACTGAGTGACTGAACTGAACTCTTTGATGATGGAAACAATATCTTGTTCATTATTCTGTGATTCCCTTTCTGCCTCTCTCAAGCTGTCAAGCACAGTGCTTAATATGTGACAGGTATTCAGTTCACTGAAGGATCTTATGTTGCCCTCCTTCTCTGGATATTGCTGTTGCTGTCATTCCGTTGCCAAGTCATGTCCGACTCTTTGAGACCACATAGACTGCAGGAAGCCAGGTTTCCCAGTCTCTCACCATCTCCCAGAATTTGCCCAAGTTCATGTGCATTGAATCAGTGATGCTGTCCAACCGTCTCATCCTCTGTTGCCCACTTCTCCATCTGCCTTCAATCTTTCCCAGCATCGGGGTCACTTCCAATGAGTCAGCTCTTTGATTCAGGTGGTCAAAGTATTGGAGCTTCAGCTTCAGTATCAATAGCCAGCTTTTTCACTCTCCTCTTTCACCCTCATCAAGAGGCTCTTTAGCTATTCTTCCCTTTCTGTCAATAGAGTGGTATCGCCTGAATACCTGAGATTGTTGATATTTCTCCCAGCAATCTTTATTCCAGCTTGTATCTCATCCAGCCCAGCATTTTACGTGATGTGCTCTGTGTATAAGTTAAATAAACAGGGTGAAAATAAACAGTCTTGACATACTCCTTTCTCAATTCTGAACCAGTCCGTTGTTCCATACAAGATTCTAAGTGTCGCTTCTTGACCTGCATTTGGGTTTCTCAGGAGACAGGTAAGATGGTATAGTATTCCCATCTCTTTAAGAGTTTCCCACAGTTTGTTATGATCCACACAGTCAACAGCTTTATTCCCGTCAAGTAAACAGAGGGAAATTTTTTTTTTTTTTTTAATTCCCTTGCTTTCTCTATGATCTAGCGAATGTTGGCAATTTGACCTCTGGTTCCTCTGCCTTTTCTAAACCCAGTCTGAACATCTGAAGGGTCTTGGTTCATGAACTGCTAAAGCCTAGCTTGAAAGATTTTCAGCATAATCTTTACTTGCATAGGAGATAAGTGCAATTGTGTGGTGATTTGAACATTCTTTAGTACTGTCCTTCTTGGGAATTGGGATAAGGATTGACATTTTCCAGTCCTGTGGCCACTGCTAGATTTTCCAAATTTGCTGACATACTGAGTGAAGCACTTTCATAGCATCATCTTTTAAGATTTTAAATAGCTCTGCTGGAATTCCATCATCTCCACTAGCTTTACTAGCAGGAGTGCTTCCTAAGGCCTCCTTGACTTCACACTCCAGAATGCTTGGCTCTGGTTGAGTGACCAGACCATTGTGATTATCCTGGTCATTAAGATCTTTTTTGTACAGTTCTTCTGTGCATTCTTGCCATCTCTTCTTGATCTTTGATTCTGTCCTTTATTGTGCCCATCTTTGGATGAGATATTCCTTTGATTTTTTCAGTTTTCTTGAAGAGACCTCTAGTCTTTCCTCTTCTGTTATTCTCCTCTATGTCTTTGCATTGTTCACTGAAGAAGGCCTACTTGTCTCTCTCACCTCTGGAACTCTACATTCAGCTGAGTGTACCTTTTCCTTTCTCTCCTGCTTTTTGCTTCTCTTGTTTCCTCTCTTCTATTTGTAAAGCTTCCTCAGGCTACCACTTTACCGTCTTGCATTTCTTTTTCTTTTGGATGATATTGTTTACTGTCTCCTATAAAATATTATAAACCTCTGTCTATAATTCTCAGGCACTCTGTTTACTAGATCTAATCCCTTGAATCTATTTGTCATCTCTACTGTATCTTCAGAGGGGATTTGATTTAAGTCATAGGTATGACCAGTATCATTGGTCTAGTGATTTTCCCTGCTCTCTTTAGTTTAAGCCTGAATTTTACTATGAGAAGCTGATGATCTGAGCCACAGTCAGTTTCAGGTCTTGCTTTTGCTGACTGTAAACAGCTTTTCCACCTTTGGCTACAAAGAATATAATGAATCTGATTTCAGTATTGACCATTTGATGATGTCCGTGTATAAAGTTGTCTCTTGTGTTGTTGAAAGAGGATGTTTGCTACGACCAGTGCATTCTCTTTGCATAATTTTGTTAGCCTTTCCCCTGCTTCATTTTGTACTCCAAGGCCAAACTTGCCTGTTACTCTAGGTATCTCTTGACTTCCTACTTTTGCATTCCAATCCCCTATTATGAATATAACATCTTTTTTGGCATTATTTATAGGAGGTCTTCTTGGTCTTTATAGATCTGATCAACTTCAGCTTCTTCAGCATCAGTGGGTTAGGGCATAGACTTGAATTACAGTGATGTTGAATGGTTTGCCTTGGAAAAGAACTGAGATCATTCTGTCATTTTTGAGATTGCACCCAAGTACTGCATTTTGGACTCTTTTTTTTTTATTATGAGGGCTACTCTATTTCTTCTATGGGATCCTTGCCCACAGTAGAATATATAGTGGTCATCTGAATTAAATTCACCCATTTCTGTCCATTTTAGTTCACTGATTCCTAAGTCGTTGTTTACTCTTACCATGTTTTGCTTGACCATATCCCATTTACCTTGATTCATGGACCTAACATTCCAGGTTCCTATGCAAAACCTTTCTTTACAGCCTCAAATTTTACTTTCATCACCAGACACATCCGCAACTTATCATCGTTTCAGGTTTGGCTCAGCTGCTTCATTCTTTCTGGAGCTATTAGTCGTTGCCCTCTGCTATTCCCCAGTAGCGTATCAAACACCTTCTGACTTGGGGGGGGGGGTCATCTTTCAGTGTCATACCTTTTTATGCAGTTCATGGGTTCTCACAGAATACTTTCTGGGGTGGTTTGCCAGTCTCTCCTCCAGCGGATCACATTTTGTCAGAACTCTCCACTGTGACTCGTCCGTCTTGGTTGGCCCTGAATGGCAGGGCTCATAGCTTCATTGACTTATACAAGCCCCTTTGCCATGGCAAGGCAGTGATCTATGAAGTATCTAGTTGAGCTTTAATCTACCCCCTCCTTCTTGATCCTTTGCTTGCAGCCCCAAGGACTTTCATGGTTAAAGTAGAGATTGCCTGTTCATGCTCACTGTTAACATCCTGAGTTGGATGTTAAATATTCAAAGCTGAATTGTTTTTAACTGTTGTGAAAAAAAAAAAAAAATGTGCTCTAAAAATGAATGCTGCTGCTGCTGCTGCTAAGTCACCTCAATCATGTCCAACTCTGTGTGACCCCATAGACGGCAGACCACCAGGCTCCCCCGTCCCTGGGATTCTCCAGGCAAGAACACTGGAGTGGGTTGCCATTTCATAAAAATGAATACAGTATGTAATTGATTGATAAATCTTTTAGGAGAGGGGAAGAAAGGGAAAGGTGACTACATACATACTCGAAACTGCAATGAGATATCACCTCACACTGGCCAGAATGACTATTATAAAAAAAATCTACAGACAATCAGTGCTGGTGAATGTGGAGAAAAGGGAATCCTCCTACACTGTTGGTGGGAATGTAAACTGATACAGCCACTATGGAGAACAGTATGCTTGCATGCTCAGTCTTGTCAATCATGTCTGACTCTTTGGGATCCCATGGACTGCAGCCCTCCAGGCTCCTCTATCCATGCAATTCTCCCAGCAAGAATACTGGAGTGGGTTGCCATACCCTCCTCCAGGGGATGTTCCCAACCTGGGGATCGAGCTCGTGTCTTCCGTAGACGTCTCCTGCATTGTGCACAATTCTTTACTGCTGAGCCACCAGGGAAGCCCATGGAGAGCAGTGTGCAAGTTCCTTAAAAAGCTAAACATAGAACTAAATATAACCCAGCAATCCCACTACTGGGCATATATTCTGAGAAAACCATAGCTCAAAAGGACATACATCCGAATGTTAATTGCAGCACTACTTACAATAGCCAAGACATGGGAGCACTCTAGATGTCCATCGATAGATGAATGGATAAAGATGTGGTACATATATACAATACAATATTAGTCAGTAATAAAAATGAATGAAATTGAACCAGCTGAAGTGATGTAGATAAATCTAGAGCCCATCAAACAGAATGAAGTTAGAAAGAGAAAAAGAAACATTGCATACTAAACACATATGTATGAAATCTAGAAAAATATTACCTACCAACGAATCTATTTGCAGGACAGGAATGGAGGTGCAGATGTAGAGAATGTACTTGTGGACATGGAGTGGGAGTGGGGAGGGGGTAGGGGGTATAAACTGGGAGATTGGGATTGACATATATACACTGCCGTGTGTAAAACACAGAGCTATCAGGAAGCTGCTGACCATGCGGGGAGCTCAGCGCAGCGCTCTGTGATGACCTGGAAGGCTCAGGAGGGAGGGGATATATGTATATATATGGCTGTTTCACAATGCTGTATGGCAGAAACCAACACAACATTGTAAAGCAATTGCGTTCCAATTATAAAAGGAAAAACAGAATGATAGCTACTATCAGATTACTTTTTATAGATAATTTCGCTTAAATTTTGTTTTCCTCATTAGAATGTGGATACATGAAGAATACGGAATACATTGAGTCATCTTTATATCTACCATATGTATACATTTGTGCTCAATACAGTTGAATTTCTTGTTAATTCTGTTAAATCTTAGCTTCTCTCCCATTATGTGTATAGGTTATGTTCACATGGGGTTAAATCAGGATGATCATTTTATAGTATTGGAAATGTCAGAGACCTAGAGATGATCTCTTTGACTGTTTTTACATTATAGATGAAGAAACTGAGTTATAGAGTGAAGAAATGACACTTTTTTTTTCCTCCTGAGCCTGCTATGCAGGCATTCAAAGATTCCATCAAATCTTTTCCTTCTAGAAAGTCTACAATGCCAAATGATAATACTGACTAATGATCAGACATGTTAGTGAAATCAGAGTTATTAGTTGCAAAAAATCATGGAGACAATATTAAATGTTAGCTACCTTGCTAACTGCTGGAATTCAAAGAGAAAGGACACACTTTCCTCTATATAATAGCTCTGAGTCTAGTCTACAATATGTAATGCCCCTTGCTGTGTACTGTGGGAGACTGTTTACTACCTAGTGCCTCATGGAGATGTTTTAAATGCAATTATGCATTATAGTTGCTGAAGTATTTTTCAGCTTAGTACTTTTAAGTTAAGATTATTCATTGAACTTTCTAGTTGTTGGCCTAAAAGTTTCAAGATAAATTACTTTTTCTAGATTAATGAAGGGCCATAATGATGACTACGGGCTTCCCAGGTGGCTCAGTGGTAAAGAATCCACCTGCAATCCAGGAGACACGGGTTTGATTCCTGGGTCAGGAAGATCCCCAGGAGAAGGAAATGCAACCCATTTCAGTATTCTTGCCTGGGAAATACCATGGACAGAGGAGCTTGGTGGACTACAGTCCATGGGGTCAGAAAAGAGTCAGACACAACTTAGAGACTAAACAGCAACAACAAATAATGATGACAATATTTCTAACTAGGCTGACTATTCTTTTTAACCATGATTTCAAAGCAAAATAAACTTACCATGGGTAGACATACAGAAACTAGGTGCCTTTGACCAACGATCCCTGCTTTCCTGGGTTGAAAGTCTAGGTTGAGCAACCTAGATGTCCATCAGCAGACGAATGGATAAGGAAGCTGTGGTACATATACACCATGGAATATTACTCAGCCATTAAAAAGAATTCATTTGAATCAGTTCTAATGAGATGGATGAAACTGGAGCCCATTATACAGAGTGAAGTAAGCCAGAAAGATAAAGACCAATACAGTATACTAACATATATATATGGAATTTAGAAAGATGGTAACGATAACCCTATATGCAAAACAGAAAAAGAGACACAGAAGTACAGAACAGACTTTTAGACTCCATGGGAGAAGGTGAGGGTGGGATGTTCAGAGAGAACAGCATTGAAATAAGTATACTATCAAGGGTGAAACAGACCACCAGCCCAGGTTGGATGCATGAGACAAGTGTTCGGGACTGGTGCACTGGGAAGACCCAGAGGGATGGGATGGAGAGGGAGACAGGACGGGGGGTTGGGATGGGGAATACATGTAAATTCATGGCTGATTCATGTCAATGTATGGCAAAAACCACTACAATATTGTAAAGTAATTAGCCTCCAACTAATAAAAATAAATGAAAAAAAAAAAAAAGAAAAACACAAAACTCTATTGGTGAATTTCAGGACAGAAGCAGCTGTAGCAGAAATAGCAACAATAACACCAACAAGATCTCATAAAATTAAATAATAATTCCTTAAAGATTTCTGTGTTAATCTATATGTTTTATATTGGATGTGTAATGAGGAAGAGCTGAGTGATAATCAGTATATTCATCTAGAAACAGAGAAGGGCGGAGGACTCAGAAAAACATTCAAAGAAAATCTCACCTTAACATGGATCTCAATCACAGAGAATATGCAAATGTGATTCTTGGGGTTATATTTCACCCAGAGCAAAGAGGAGCAACTGAAAAGAGAGATAGTGAAGATAACTATGAGATGCTAGAACTACTCGGGAAATTAAAACATAATAAGGCAGCAGTGGGTTGTGTTTCTGTCCCTTTGCAATAACAGAATGTGAACAAAAGTGTCTAAGGGCAAAGACTGAAGGTCAGCTTAGAAAATGAGGGCTGTCTTGGGGTGTCAGGCTATGCACATGGCAGGTGGAACCAGGCTGACAAATTAGACGTCTCTGGGCAACTGTCACAGTTGAAAATCAGGTCTCTTTACTTTGCTACAAAAGACTGAGTCTAGCATAGGTAGGGGAGAAGGCAATGGCAACCCACTCCAGGGTTCTTGCCTGGAGAATACTAGGGATGGGGGAGCCTGGTGGGCTGCCATCTATGGGGTCGCACAGAGTCGGACACAACTGAAGCGGCTTAGCAGCAGCAGCAGCAGCATAGGTAGGAAAGAGGAGTAGCATCATTTCATGAAGGTTTTAAAATGGACAGTATGTCCACTCAACTTGGATCAGGGCAGAACAAGAGTCTGAATTGGCAAAGTGGGTGTTGGGTGTGAGACTGAGTGTGAAAGAGGAAAAAAAAGCTAAAGAGAAAAAGATGAGAGAGAGAAAGTGGGAGAAGGTAGAGATAAAAATGATGTGACAGCCAACATGAGCAAGATAGACTGTGAGAGAAATAAATTGAAACTTCAAGAGAAGAGGTGTTGGGAGATCAATAGACAAAGATGAGAGATAAGGAGAGAGGGTCAGAGGAAAGAAGACAACTGAAAGCCAAAAAAGAAAAAAAATGCAGACACCACTGTAAATTCAGGCCCATATCAGTGTATAATTTCAAAGGGCCTGTACAGAGCTATCTGCTGTCAGCCAGGGCCAGGACATGCAGGGAGGAAGGTGGGGGGAGAGTGAGCAGGCAGAGGGGAGAGTGGGATCAGGTGCACGGGTAGCTCTGGTGGTCGGAGCCCTTATAAGGAAAGAGGCAGAACCTCTCCTTTTCTTATCTAAAGCATGCTCAAACCAGAAGATTGCTCTTTATTGTTTTCCTTACAAGATAACTTTGTTTCACATGCTGTCCAAAGCCATTAAAATGCTTGTAGCAAAACTTCTCAGTTACTCTGTGTACAGGTCATAATATTCAGGCCAAGGGTTATTATAAGGAAGAGAGATAACAGGTTTTCCCAAGTGGAGATTTAAGTGATACCTAACAATATGGACCATCTGGTGAATCCCATGGAAAACAAATTGTTTTTCATAAGCATTTTTATTATCACTACACCATGCTGATTTTAGTAGACAAACTACTCCTTAAGGGATTTTGTTCAGATGAAGAGCAGAGGGCAGCTTCTCTGTCCTTCCTCTGCATCTCAAGACTCCAAAATGTCTTTGTTTTTCAGTCTGTCAGGGCCACAATGGTTGGAAATATTTATTTGCCTTCTCTCAAGAATCCAGGCGACATTCAGTAATAGATTAAAAGGTATTGGCTGAGCACCTACTATGTGATCTGATGTTATGAGACAGACAGAGCTACAAGAAATTCTCTTATGGACTGTCAGTAGTATAAATTTACTCCCATGAATGTTCTATATTTTCATGAAAGCTTTGCATACACACAGGTGTATGCATTTGTCAAAATCAACAAATGTACACTTAAGATTGTACATTTCATCACATTGAACTTTTACTTTACAAGAAGAACACTGTACATAAATATTGAAAGCTATTCACCAGTATGCCCACTTGCATATTGAAATATTTAGGGTGAAGGGTACTGATGTCTGCAATTTACTTAGAAATACATGAAGAGATGAAAAAGTAAAAGCAGCAAAATATCAAATTTAGGTGGTGGTATATGGGTATACAGTATAGAAACCACTTTTACAGTGTTTGAAATGGTATACTTATTTCATGAAACAATCAGTAAATCAATTAAAAGCTATTGGTGTAGTGCTAACTAGGAGTTAAGAAAGTGATGGGACAAAGAAGGAAAACAAAGGATGTGGACAGAAGGAAGCTGACAAGGAACAGTATAATTGTATTAGATATTTATTGCTGCATAAACAATTTCTGTAAAACTTGCTGGTTTAAAACATGCCACATTTACTATCCTATTGTTTCTGTGTCAGGAATGGCTTAACTGGGTGGTTCTGGCCCAGGGTCTTTTATGAGGTTGCAGTCAGGGATGCAGTCACTGGAATTTTGCCTGGGGCCAGGGAATCTGCTTCCAGAGCGACTCACCTCACATGGCGATGCAGGAGGTCTCAGTTCCGCATGGAGCAGATCTCCCCATTTGCTGCTGGAGTGTCCTCACCACGTGGTAGCTGGCTCTCCCCGCAGAGTGAGCGATCCAAGACCGACAACGGAAGAGGATGCTGTCCCTTTTATAACCTGGTTACACATCATCACTTCTATACTGGAATCACTAAGTCCAGCCCACACTTAAAAAGAGGAGAATTAAGTTCCATCTTCTGTGGGGAAGAATTTTGTGTTGAAAAATTTGTCTACATGTTTTAAAACCATGGTAAAAGCTTAGGTGGGATTTTAATAGAACAGCTTGCCTTCACAAGCAGGTGGTTAAGGAAGCCTCAGTCTCAGGGGTGCTAAGAACCATGTCTGAAGAAATAACACTACAGAATAAGGCAAAACAACAGCAAAGGCACAGATTTGATCTCTGTGAAGCCTTCTAGGAAGGTAAGGCTGAAACATCCTTATTATAGCAAAACCAACCTCATCTAGATGTCTGTAGAATTCCTACTGGGGCCTAATGGAGTTAGGACTGAATGAGACAGTGAACAAGGCCAGCCTTGGTATGTTTGTTTGTTTCTTTTTTAAAACTGAGGCAAAATTCAAATTGCATTTAAAAAGTCAGCATTTTAACTGTTTTAAGGTGGATAGCTCTGTGGCTTTTAATATATTCACAATATTGTAAGGTCATCACCACTTCTAATGCCTGATAGCCACCTCCAAAGAAACCTTGTACCCATTAATCATCATTCCCAATTTTTCTCCCTTCCGCTAGAAACCACCAATCTATTTTTTGTTTATATGGATTTGCCATGATTTTGTGATTCTGAGTCAAGAACTGAAGAGGAACCAAAGTCAGACTACCTGCGAAGGAAAGTCTAACATGGGTGGGAAGTTGGGAACTGACATATGCTAGAGAGCTACTGGAAAGATGATAGGATCTTAAGTAACAGAAAAGAGAGAATAATGTGACTATATTCACATAAGTAGTTTTGGGCCATCTTATAAACTTGGACACACTGGATGGGAATGGTCATTTGAGTGAGCATTACCTGAAAATTAAGGGTGATTCCAGAGCTTCATTGGACTCTACATTAAAATTTACTTTAGAAGAGCATCCGCACATTATCCTTGACATATGATGAAAGATATAGTGATTTGACCCCAAATTGGCTGTGTTCGAGTAAGAAAGTTCACCTAGCTATTTTAGAAGCTCAGATAATAATCTGGCAGAGAACATCTAACTAGTGAGATTAAGAATAAAAATCTAGATACAATTTTAAGGGATAGTTTGGGGAATAAGTACAGTGTATTGGACTTCCCTCATGTCTCAGCAGTAAAGAATCCGCCTGCAATGCAGGAGATGCAGGTTTGATACTTGGGTCAGGAAGATCACCTGGAGAAGGAAATGGCACAGCCCACTCCAGTATTCTTGCCTGGGAAATCCCATGGACAGAGGAGCTTGGTGGGCTACAGTCCATGGGGTCACAAAAGAGTTGGGCATGACTTAACAACTAAACAACAACAAATTGGTTAAATGTGCAGGTCAAGAAGCAACAGTTGGAACTGGACATGAAACAGACTAGTTCCAAGTTGGGAAAGGAGTACGTCAAGGCTGTATATTGTCACCCTGCTTATTTAACTTATATGCAGAGTACATCATGCAAAATGCCGGGCTGGATGAAGCACAAGCTGGAATCAAGATTGCTGGGAGAAATATCAATAACCTCAGATACACAGAAGGTGACATCATCCTTATGACTGAAAGCGAAGAAGAACTAAAAAGCCTCTTGATGAAAGTATAAGAGGAGAGTGAAAAAGTTGGCTTAAAACTCAACATTCAGAAAACTAAGATCATAGCATCCAGTCCCATCACTTCATGGCAAATAGATGGGGAAACAAAGGAAACAGTGAGAGACTTTATTTTCTTGAGCTCCAAAATCACTGCAGATGGTAACTGCAGCCATGAAATTAAAAGATACTTGCTCCTTGGAAGAAAAGCTATGACCAACCTAGACAGCACATTAAAAAGCAGAGACATTACTTTGCCAACAAAGGTCCATCTAGTCAAAGCTATGGTTTTCCCAGCAGTCATGTATGGATGAGAGAGTTGCACTATGAAGAAAGCTGAGCATTGAAGAATTGATGCTTTTGAACCGTGGTGTTGGAGAAGACTCTTGAGAGTCTACTGAATTGTAAGGAGATCAAACCAGTCAATCCTAAATGAAATCAGTCCTGAATATTTATTGGAAGGACTGATGCTGAAGCTGAAGTTTCAATATGTTGGCCACCTGATGTGAAGAGCTGACTCATTTGAAAAGACCCTGATGCCGGGAAAGATTGAAGGCAGGGCAAGAAGGGGATGACAGAGGATGAGATGGTTGGATGGCATCACCGACTCAATGGACATGAGTTTGAGCAAGCTCCAGGAGCTGGTGATGGACAGGAAGCCTGGTGTACTGCAGTCCATGGGGTCACAAAGAGTCAGACATGACTGAGTGACTGAACTGAAGAGCTGGACAGCTCATGTTTCAATTCCAGGTCTGCGACTTTGAACAAGTGACCTAAGCTTAGTCTCTTTTGTAGCCTAGGAAACTAACAGTAAAGTAAAATAACGCTCATTACATTTTAGGAATACTAAGTGGAATAAATGAGCCAGCACATTGAATACTCATGAACAGTGCCCAGCAAACTACTGTAAGTACCCACAGATGTTTGCACCTTACCATTAAAGGAAGCATGCTCTTTAGGGGAAACTAAAGAGATGTGATATTTCTTTCATCTAATTATTTTAACATATAAAATCTTACATATTTTATACTAGGTCCCTGGGCAGACGGCATTTTAACTGTTCACAGTGTAAGACAGTGTGAATGACACTACTGCATATTCAGTCAGAGTGTCAGTCTGCTGACAGTAACTGTTTCCCTTTGACATTTCTCAAAACCAGGACACCATCCTAAACGTTCCAAGTGTGAGAAAGAACTCCTCAAAGAGAGTCTGAGCTTTAAAAAATGAATCTGCATCTGGAATCACTTCTGTGAACATCACATTTTATGATACAAATATCTCCTGGGATCTCTGCGTCACCAACTCTTTTAAAAATAATGGAACTCTATAATGGAGAAAACATTGTTCTATAAAACATAAAGCTTGGCTGTCAAAAAAAGAGAGAGAAAAGAAATGGGTGAAAGATTTAATAAGTGAGTCCTACGACTAGAAACAAATATTCAGCCTTTGAGGAATATTACGCTTGATTTAAGTGGGTTGATAAGGGTACTGCCAGAGGGCAAATGACCAGATGACCACAGGAAAACTCTGCTATCAAATCAGATAGAGTTTGTGAGAGGCAAGCTCTTTTATGCCTAGCTCTTAGGACCCGATTCAGCCAGAACCTGCCAATGTCAACTTATGTGTTAGAGATAAAAATCATTAAAATTAAAAAAATTATAAATTATATAAATATATAAAATTATAATTTTATAAATTATAAAAAATATTATTTAAAAAGTACCATGAGAACTGAAGATAACCATTTGATAGAATCCCTTGCCAAATCATTGTGAATAAATCAGCCTATCAACCGTCAGTCTTTCTCAAGGATATATAAGTTTCAACACAGTCTGCTCTTCTCTGTTCAGCTCAGTTCAGTCACTCAGTCATATCCGACTCTTTGTGACCCCACGGATTGCAACACACCAGGCTTCCCTGTCTATCACCACCTCCCAGAACTTGCTCAAACTCATGTCCATTGAGTCAGTGATGCCATTTAACCATCTCATCCTCTGTCGTCCCAGATTTACTACCTAGATTTTTAAAGGATTTTCTAATGACATAAAGATTAAGAGAAAGGGGTGGGGGAGAGATAGAGAGAGACAGAATGAATGTGTTCCCTCCCTAAAAACCAGAATCTTATGACTTATTCTGCAGTCAGATCAGTGGCTGTAGGTGATGCTTGATGACCTTTCAGACAAGTCCTGTGTAAATACATTGTGATAACTTCGTAGATGGATGTCAAAATATCAAAACTACTGTTTAAAATTTCTTACTGCTAAGGCAATGGCCATTCTGACTCTGGCCTTTAAACAAGCCTGCCCCATCTACAAACTTACTGTAACAGTAGGCTTCATTTGCCAGCCAGCCCACCTGACCAGTGCTGTATGTACTGCTTCTTTTTAACCTGTGTTACACTGAGGTCATTTCTAAAGACTCTAAAGTTCTGGTCTTCTGATGCATGGCCATTCAAGAATACCCCCTTTTCTTCTGATAACATATTCTCTATTTGTACTCCGCCTCTATGGGCTTACGGTTCATATGCAATTTTTCTGACGCTTGGACTTCATTTTTTTCCTTTAGATTTTAGGTGAGTCTAATCCTTTGTCTTTCAATTTTCATTGTAATTTAGTATTTATCCCTGCTGTGTCCCAACTTACCAAAATCCAATGTCCAAAGGGTGGTTAGGCCAGTCTTAATGCTTTTAAGAGAGGAATTTTAAAAATGGGCCACTATTCAGACAGACATCTAGAAAATCCTGTCTTGTAAAAATATAAGCAATACTAAATTGGACCTTGACAGAGTTTTAGAAATGAGGGATAGAACAGAAACAGTCTATTAGTACCCCCCCCCTTCATTTATTTGATTGTCTAGTTTACTGTTTGAATTGAAGTAATTGCAGTCCGATAACAAGACCTTTATCACAGCACAATGACGTAGGAATAGAGAGGTTTATTATGACCAATGTTAATATTTAGACATCAGAAGCATGAAATATTTACCTAAGTTACTGAGAATTAACCATAGACATAACATAGTCTGCCTGAGTAGAAACAAATAGACAAACTGATATCTGAAAACAATATTTTAGATACTATATTGGAAAGGCTGGGGTTCAAACTCCGATGATGATGCTAAAAAAAGACTTTAGATGATGGCCATGGAAATGTACTTACTGAAGGTAGTGTCTGAAGAAACCAGACTGCTTTTTGGAACCCTTACTGAGGACATTAAAAAAGAGTTTTACTAATGAGAAGTGACTGCTCTGTGGTTAATCACGTTAAAGAAATGTTCCACATAATCACTGTGAAATTTAATGTTGGTAAATAAGCTGCTTAATATTTATTTAAATAATTTTGTAAATGAAGAAGAATAAAAAATCAGACATTGGGTCATGATGAAAAGATTTGCTCTGAGAAGCCACTCACTTCAGAGGGCCAGCATCTAATTGCAGAGGTTCCAGGAGCTGTTGTAAGTTCAAGATACAGTTTCAGTTATCCAGATCTTATTAGGAATTTGATGTGGATAAATCAGGGTGTGCAATTCATGTATAAAGGCTATTCATTTGCTGGAAAAATGTAAAGGGAAGATTGGATACATACATTTGCATTCTCTGAGGTATTTCTGAAGGTCGTGTGGCCTCTTTAAGCATAGCATTCTTGAAGATGGGGAGCTGCCTGCCCTCTTTTCTTTAAAGAGACCCCTTTGATTTTTGGAGAAGAATCAGAAGCCTCTCACAACTTTCTCTAGCAATCAAAGTCCTGGATGATGACTTTGAAGACACCAGCTAATGGAAATTTTATTACTCACCCTGATCATGAGCAAAGAATTGTGCCTCCCATTACCAACTGGGTCAAGTCTTGGAAAGCATCTGGGTAATTGAAACTTTTAGGAAATCATATCCCACCATCATTTTCTGTTAGTTGGGTGCATAGATGATAAATATAAGTAATCACATATTATCATGTTTTGGTAATGGAAAATATATGTTATATATTCCATAGTGGAAAATTTCTTAATATATGAGAAAGCCCAATGCATGTAAGCATGGAATTGCCAAGAGACTTTTGAGTACTGTTATTCTTGCCTGGAGAATCCCACGGACAGGAGCCTGGCAGGTTACAGCCCATGGGGTGGCAAAAAGTCAGACATGACTGAGGTGTCTTAGCACAGCACATTGAAACTATAATATGTAAAGAGTTATCATAGAGAAAAGGTCTATAGATTTAGTAAACAGTGTTTGAAAACAATGGAGACTGGAAGGGTTTCTCTTGGGCAAAAGACATTAAGAGATTATGATGAGGTAACCATTCTTGCAGCTGATTGGGGGACTACTATGTGTCTATAGTTTTATTTATATTATCTTAATCTTTCAGATTAACCTACAAAGAGGTTCTTATTTCATTTTATACATGAGGAAATTAGGAAATAGGAAGTTATATAATTTGTCTGTTTACAGAGCCAGTAAATTGTCAGAGTTGAGATTTAAATCCAGGTATGTCTGACCCATATCCTGCAATTGTTCCAGTGTGCAAAATAAACTGATGTTTACTAGGTAAACAAATAATGTTATACCTGTTTCCTTCTGCCAGTGTGTGAATGGTGGATTCCAAAGGATATACCAGAGATGGCTGAATTGCCAATGGGCCTCTTCAGGAAGAAGATGTGCAGGACCTGAGTATTATTAGAAATGTATTCATTCATCACATATGTTTTGAGGCCCCTCCATGTTCATGGCATAATATGAAGTTTGACAAGTGATACAAAGGTGACTGCATCTGCAACTCAAATAATGCATGCAAGACTAAAGTTTAAAATGTAAAAATGACCCAAGAGCAAAGACTCAGGAAAGACGAGGATGATGAACAAGAGCACTGAGGGTGGGGCTTGTGCTACCTGCTCGTTGGAGTGAAGATGATAATCTTTTAATCTGAAAGGCAAAGGCTGGGACAGACACAAGGACATCAGATTAGGACTCAGTTGACCCTTTGATTTCATAATTCTGAGTAAATAATTCAATATATTTGAGGTTTCAACTTCCTCTTTTGTGGGAATCCTGGGAAAACCTTTTCCATGCCTTGGTTTCCTTATTTGTGATACAGGATCAATGGTACAGACTTTGCCTATCTCAGACCATTGTTTTAAGCATCAATTTGAGACACTTACAGAGTTTTTAAGTTCTATACAAATGAATCATTGACTTTATGAAATTAGAATTAGTCCTTAGAGACCAACAAATATGATTGACAGATATGAGAAACACACAAATTCAACATTTGATCCAGCAGCCCCCAATCAGAAGGATACAAATGAGGGGCCAAGAGAGTTCAGGTGGGAATTCAATTGGAAACTGAAGGTGGTCATTTGCTTACAGATAGACACACCGATACTCTCTAAACCATAAAAGGATCAGTAGCATGATATAGGTAAACCTGAAACGTCCTTAGAATGATAATAACATTGTAGGTTACTGACTGATGCTGAGTCATTTAATCTGGATGTAAAGTGGCAAATTTATTGTGAGGTTTCTGAAAAGGAAAATCAGGGTTTAAATGATTACCTGATTTTTAACCTTTTTTTTTTTTTTTCTGCGCAAGGAGAAAAGTATGGGAAGTGACTATCAGTTGTTATAGGAAGGAGGTGGTATTTGGTGAAGGAAGATCAGGGCTGTGTTTTGACATTTAAACCCCAATGAGACGTATGGCAACCACAGATGGACGGTGCACTCTGATTACTGTCTTGTCACTGCTTTCTGGAGGCACTTATATTCCAGTGCCTCCCATATCCTTTACTATCCAGCACCCCGTTAACTGGACAGCTTCTGTTGACAAACACTCCCCAATCACAGAAAAAACTCCATGTTAACTGAGGCTCATAAAGATGATGCATTGACCTCATAATATGATTCTAAAGCCACTTATGAATCATCAAGGTGTGGTGAATTATGTTCAGAAAAAGTTTTATGCCCAAAATATTTTGTTATGTTCTGTATACCTTACAATAGGTAGATTATCTCAATTGTGAGTTTTTTATTGTCAGGACATGTGATTAATGAGGATGCTTTTTTCCCTATGCTGAACAGAAGCTACTATCTTACTGATTTGGTGATGTCACGGGTCGGTGAAAATTCAAATTGGATCACATTCCTGAGGTCACAAATTTTAAGTTAAATGCTGTCCACGAGGTGAAACTCAGGATATAAAGGGAGAGGAGAGATTCTGCAAGTAGTTGGAATAAATAGTGGACAATTCAGATTTATCTATCATCTATCTATCGTTATTCACACAACCTCATTGCTAATCATCTTGAGAACTCAGTGATGCTGGAGAAAGCAGAAAGTAAACTGGTAACTTAAGAGGCCAGGACCAGGGGAAGAAATTTGGTTGAAGTGTTCATTTTTTTTTTTTTAAGTTTGCTTATTTATTTAGGTTGTGCTGGGTCTTCATTGCTGCACGTGGGCTTTCTCTAGTTGCAGCGAGTAGAGGCTGTTCTTCCTTGTGGTGCATGGACTCTAGGAGCACAGGCTTCAGGAGTTGCAGCACGAGGGTTCAACAGTCGTGGTACATGGGCTTAGCTGCTCCACGGCATGTGGGATCTTCCCAGACCAAGGTTTCAGCCTGCGTCCTCTGCACTGGCAGACAGATTCTTACCCACTGTGCCACCGAAGAAGTCCTGATATCCAAGTAGCCATAACACTGCTCCACAAAGAGGTCCAATTCCTGCTGCAATGGTAGCAGGACTCTCACTTAAAAGACTCTTTGAGATGCTTAGTAGTGTTGTGATTATGCGGGGAAGAATGTTAGTCAAAATTTGTGGTGTGGACAGCTGGGACTTGGAGTGCAGCAGAAGTTCAGAGCCACCAACAAGAGACACAGGAATTCAGGAAAGCTGTCTGTCTCAAAGGGGAATGGTGCTGAAATCAGTACACCAGGGCAGAAGCCTAACTCTAAACAGGGGTTGAGAGGGGAGAAGTTAGAGGATAAAGCTGGAGCTTAGAGGACATGAGGGTGTCTGGACCATCACTGGCACACAGATACCAATTCTCAGGCAGCTATGCTGATTTTACTCACGAGGAAGTATCAGATTTCCTCCTGCATTTGGAGGCTGTGTGTACAGGCTTCTGATCTTTATATCTACAGGGAAGTCAGGGTTTTGGTTGTGAGGATGATGCTGACGTTTTTCCACTGCTATTCTGTCACCTACCAACTTTCTATTCTGATGAAGTTCTCACAGAGAGAAATTTAGTTCTCTTTACTGAGGTGGGTGGGAAGCCAGGTCATTATAGACATTGTCACATTTTGAGGTTCTTCAAAAGAACTTTTTCTAATGAAAAGTTTTGGCTGAAAAAAAATCCATTTTGAACCTTTAGAGATGTTACAGAGAGAATGGATAACTATGAGATAATGTTGTAGTAGAACAGTTCCTGAAAGTTTTTTTGCTGTTGCAAATGTAAAAATAGGACAAATTTAACCAAACTGGGTGACTAAGATGAAGAAAAATCAGTGCCTCATAGCCACTCATGTTTTTGCTTCTATTTTAGAATTAACATGTTAGATCTATTCCCATGATAGGCTGACTTTTAAAATTTAAGAATTTGCTAGGATAGGGGTTTATTCTGAACATTCATTTTCATCAAGATTGGTAGCTTAAAATTTTCAATTTTGTCATGCTTTTAAAACTGTATGTGGAAGCCTTTGTCTCTTCCTGTTGAACTGGGAGAGAAGGGAAATCTGATCTGCTTGTGGCAGAAATCACACCTTTGAGTTCTGAGACTTGGGTAGAAAAGGCCCCATAACTCTTGTTGGTTTCTTTTGGGAGATTCTCTTTAAGACCCTTTGGCTGCCATGTAAGAAGTCCAGCCTCCCTGAGGCCAGAATGTAGAGAGAGCACACAGAATAATCACATGTACAGAGAGATGCTCAAGGAGCCCTAGCAATTCCAGTCACAGCTGTTTTGAGTCTTCCAATTCAAGCACCAGACATGCGAATAAAAAAATATTGGATCCACCAAAGTCACTATTCCACTGCAAACTCTTTGAAGACCTTGAGGAAGAACTGCCTCACTGTCTTAGTCCATTTGGGCTGCCTTAAAAAAAAGTACCATCAACTGGGTAGTCTACAAACAATACAAATATATTTTTCACAGTTCTAGAGGCTGGAAAGTCCAAGATTATTGTTGCAACAGATCCAGTGTCTGCTGAGAACACTGCTTCCTCAGAGATAGTCATCTTCTCACTGTAACCTCACATAACATGATGGAAGGAGCAATGTAGCTTTCTTGAGTCTCTTTTACAAGGGCCTTAATTACATTTATGGGGGCTTCACCTTCATAACCCAATCGCTCCCCAAATGCCCCACCTGCTAATAGTATCACATTGGGATTAGAGTTTCAACATATGAATTTGGGGGGCAGACACAAACATCAAATCTGTAACACTCACTGAGCCCAGTCAATTTCCAGATTCACGAAAAAAAAAATATGGAAAGTTGTACTGTTTTATGTCATTCTTTTAGGTGAGTCATCACCTGGCAATGGATAACCAGAACACAATTTTATGAACATTTCTATGGAGTCTCTGTTTTCTGTTGGAGGGCAGGGGATACGGGCAGAAGTGGTAGTGAGAGGTATAGTCAGTGAGTTTGACGGGTTGGCTAAACAGGATGAGGTGGGTGTTGCTCCTATGTCTTACTGCAGCAATAGTTCTGTTCTTCCTACTCACTATAATTTCACACTGTCCCTTCAACCTTCCCCTTTCCTCCTGTGTTCACTGCACCCCTTTGCAGAATATATATGTAGCCTCCTACAAGATTCCCTGATTTTCTTAAAGTTGGTTGAGGCCAGAGTGATATAAGTACGCCCCCTTTTGCCTAGTCCTAAAAACTTTTAGTGCCTGGTCCTAAAAACTTTCTATGTGACACTTGGATACTCTCTTTCAGCAGTGATCTTGGAGGCCACATTTTCAGAAGTTGTAGGCGGACAACTCAACTTTCATTGGTTGTGACATGAGGAAAAAATAAACTTCTATTAAACCACTGAGATGCTGAGTACTAAGGCTATTTGTTCAGTAGTCAGTGAGCATTACCTTAACTTATATAGAATCCTTTGACCTGACTTGCTTTTTGTTGGCATGGAAAGCACCTACAGGGAGAAGTCCTTTCTTTTCTTTTTTTTAAAAGAAATATTTATTTACTTTATTTGGATGTGCCAGGTCTTAGCTGTGCCATGCAAGAGCTAGTTCCCTGACCAGTGATTGAACCTGGGTCCTCTGCACTGGGAGCACGGAGTTTTAACCACTGGACTGTCAGAGAAGTCCTGGGGAGGAGTCCTTTCTGTGAATATCTCACAAAAACTCAGCACATCCTTTCATTCATTTCTTCCGCCAGTTTTACTGAGATATAATTAACATACAGCATTGTATTGTTAAGGTGTAGAGCATCATGATTTGACTACACTCACTCATTTCCAACCCTTCTGTCGGGGACATAGAAGATGCTCAAAGAGGCAGAACCCCCTTGGGACTCTGAGCTCTAGTCCCTGTTAAACTCACCTCAGTCTTAAAAAATCAAATGTTTCTAACCTTTGCTAAAAGAACTTAGTGGTCGTGTTGCCTTGTCATTGGGGCCAATGGTTTACAGACAGGAGATCAAAATATTGTATTTAATAACGGAATTTTCTCTCCTTAAGAAATCACATTAATAAACTTCCAAAGCAGGTGACATAAGAGTAGGGGAAGAAATGCACAGAAAACTATCTATTCCCCCCACCTCCCAAGGAAGACTGAGTTTTTCAAAGATACTGTTTTCTGTGAGTCAAATTAAAATATATTATTCTACAGATGAGTCAACTTCTCCATTGAAAGCCAATTCTAGGAAGAGTGAGCCAGTCCAGAAAATAAAACAGTGGTGTAGAAATGTTAAGCTATAATCCGGCTTTTCAGTTGAAGCATTCTCAAGAGTTGTGTATTTTCCAACCGTCCCTCTCCAGTGAAAAGGGAAAGAGGTGAAATAGTACTCTCAAATTCTCTTCTAATTCTCATAGTCATTATCTCTTTCCTGGTTGCTCTGTACTTTTCTCTCCACCACACAAACACATGAGTATTCCGGTTTCTAATCATCCGCCAGCACATGAGGATAATGGCCATCTTAGACTATTGAGAGATGCTCAAAGGTGATGGGGGAGGGGAAGAGGGCTCAACTACCCTTTGCCCCAGGAGGGAGCTCTTCTGGCCAGAAGCTAATAGCCCAACACCGCCCCACAGGTCATTTGATCCCACAGTTAAGGGGGGGAAAAAAATTGCTGGCACCGGAGATAAAAGGGATATAATGAAAATGTAAACGAAAAACTTTATACCAGGCATGGCCTGACAGAGGGAAGATTGATATCCCATGATGCTTTGTCTTGATGAGACAATGAAAAATAACCACCACAGCAGCTGTGTCAATATCAGACTTGGTAATGCACCACTGGCTGTGGGTTTTTATTTAATCCGCTTTGCTTTAAGATGATAACGGTTGTTACTTTTCAGTGCCTGTCTGTCAGCGCCCAGCATTGCAATATTCCTCCGCAGCTCTGCGAGCGGGTTTCATTTATTTTAAAATACCATTTCACACACTGCTGACTTTTAACAGTGTTCTGTGTGAGTTTGTGAGATTGAATAGTGACAGAAACAACACTTTTTATGAGAATACAGAATATTAAAAACGGGGCACAATATACAGATGGCAGTTTTCACTACAGCTTGTTTTTTTCCCCCTTGCTTCTGCTACTGAGCTTTCCCACTGAATGCATTTGTAGTAACACCATAAATGTCACTTTCACTGACTGCCTTTTGGCATTTTATTTAAATGGAATTCAACTTCGGCTTGCTCCTGCCGCTGTTACCAACTTGTTTCAGGGTGGCCCCGTTTTACAGAACCGTGCCGTTGGCTTCATTCCTCGGGGTCCCAGATCGGGAAATACAGGAATAACTGCTCAAACCCTAATGGCTAGGAGCCTAGATCTAAAGATTCCAAAAGAAAGACTTCACCAGCAGAGATGACTATATACAGACGGGTTTGACCTTTGCAGCAACCATTTAGTAAAAAGTACTTTTGAACTCTGAGAATACTTCTGACTAGGACATGTTACTTCCCTGTTGTGGGGAAAAGCCAACATACACCAACTGTCTTCAGTTGAATGCCACAGGAGAACAGAGACAGGCTCTGAGTGACGTATCTAGGTCTTGTGTCTATTATTGCTGACTAGCAGTGCTTCGGTTGGGACGTTTACCTGGGCCCTAGGTTCTCACCACCGATCCTTATCTTGGCAGATACATGCTTATGCTGCTGGGCCTGTAGACATGTACCCACGGTGGCATTTTGCTGCCAACATGATGTTGACATGTGCAAATTCCCCTTTCTCTCTTGCATGAAGCATCGGTTGCTCCATCAATTCCAGACACAAAGTAGAATAGACAGTGGTGATGAAACCTTTTTCCTGGGAGAACCTGCAACTTGGGGAAAGCTGGTTTCTTGTCTAGGCCAAATGAGGCTAGAAATGATCTGCTTAATCCAGCCATATAAATGCGTTCACATCTCTCAGGCTCAGGCCTGACTCAGAGGCCTAAGAGATTTCCAGCTGAGAGCTCAAATTTTCAGAAAATTGGAAATCTTTACAGAAAAAAAAAAAAAAAATTAAACAGAAAATGCAATCGAAGCCTCAGTCCTGGCCTGGAGACTGTTCTTCATGGACTTCTTGTGCAATATCCCTTAGATACAGGTAAAGATGGGTAGGTCCAAAAGCATTTTTGAAAATCTGACTAGTTTGTGAAGACATTTGAAAGTCTGTCTTGTCTGTCTCAATCTCTTTTTGTCCTTTTATTTTTTTTTAATTAATTAATTAGACTGCATTGGGTTTTAGTTGTGGCATGCAAACTCTTAGTTGTGACATATGGGATCTAGTTCCCTGACCAGGGGTCGAACCCAGGCCCCCTGCATTGGGAGCATGAAATCTCAGCCACTGGATCACCAGGGAAGTCCCTGTTTTAGTCTTTTTAGTTAGAAAAGTTGGGAGAGTTAGGAATAGAAGACTGGAGAGATCCCCAAAGAGCTTTGGAATCTCTTTGTTATGAACTGTTCATACTTCAAACTAACTTCCATAAGGCTTTCAGAAGTGCCAAAAGGAAGGTAACAGGGCAACAAATCAGGCCACAGAGATATTTAAATGAAGTTAGGAAATGAAACTATTTAAGACTCCTGAAATAAAAGAGGAAAGAGAAAGGAGAAGTGGAACCCAAGCAAGGACAGCATTTTATACTATGTATGCATTTTAGGTAACACTAGCACAGAAATCTGTCTCTTCAAATGTCCTCCCTATCTGAGTGAATCTAAACAGTGTTTTTAAGTCAAAAATTGTGTGTGTTATTCTAAACTCCTCCTTGTTTGGCAACCCTCTCCTCTGATCAGTCACTAATTTCTGACAAGAGATCTTACTGTGATTTAAATGCATCTATTTCTCTCCATTCTCGCTTCCACCACATTAATTTGTATCATTGTTGATAGTTCAGTAGTCTCCTTGTCCTCTTTTCTCCATAAATCCATCTGTAATAAATGTTGCTGGAGTAATATTCCAAAACAACTATCTGGTGGTGACCTTTCAAAACCTATGCACCAGTTCGCGCTGAGGTGGCCTCATGAAAGAAGTTTTCTGAGTGCTTGCGCTCACTACCACCTCTATCCTTTACTTACCATAGGCATCTCTCACTTGACTTGGCTTGTGTTTGTTGCCTTTTTTTCTTTGAATGCCCTGAACATAATACCTAAATATTTATTAGGTAATACATTACTTACATTAGCTGTAGCGGTGGGGCTCGGGCTGGAGAGTATTGTGTCGTCCCCAGGCTGTCCGGGAAGAACCACCAATTTTGTGCAGGGACAAGTGACCCTTTCCAAGACCAGGGCTCTTTCTGCCTGCTGATGTCAGCCTATGCTTGTGGACTGGTTTGGTGATCCACTGGGTGTCAGGGTTTCTTATGACAGCTTTATGGCGTGGATCAATGGGAATAACCTCGAAGATTCGTACATAGAATCATCCCTAACACAGGAAGAATTCAGGCCCCACAGGCCACCTTGCTCCTCGGCAACAGACTGAAGGCTTCACGCAAACTTGAGCTGGTTGACCCCATGGTGGACAGGCTTGCATAGGTGGCACCCTTAGAAACTGGGCATTTGCAGGCACCGTAGTGCACAGGAATCCAGTATAGGACATAACCTTGCTTGGCCTCATAGCTCAGCCTATGTGCCTGTTGGCTGGGTGGGGTGCAGGGGTGAGGGGCAGTGTAGCTCAGGATGGAGAGCTGGCGGTTCTGCCAGTAACGTACCCTGAGGGCATCATGCCCACTGCTTCTTCCCCCCTAGGTGTTTGTAAGTGTCCGTCTGAGCTCACCTGATGGCTGTCGCCACATGGAAAGGCCACCGCCCTTTTAAAATCTCTCGTCTTAGAATGTAAGGGATCACACTTCTGTTCTGTGGTGTCATCAACAGTAGCTAGTTGGCTGTTGGATGCAGCGCCATAACTCCACTAAATGATTGGTAAATTTTCATGGGGTTTGCTGAATATCTGTATCTGTCTAATGTGCAGCAGAGTTCCTGACCCAGTTATCAAGGATAGAGCTTTTTGAAACTTAAGGCACTAGCTATGATTCAGAAGAAAAGCGTCTCTCCATTATGGATGGTCACCAGCATGATCTTCAACCAAACTTAGCGGGGAAAATTCCCTGTATGAGAGTGGAGATCCCAGGGTTTGCCTAGAAAATCTTGGGTTAGAGATGGTATTTCTACTTCCATATCCTTCTGCTTAACTATACTGACTTTTAAATTTTTTTGGATATGATTAGAACTGAGGCTAGTAATTCTTCTCTAGGGCTGTTAACACATCTCTCCTACCATCTTAACTAGTGAGTCAGCAAAGTATCTCTCTCTCCTGGGAAGGCAAAGTTAGTTTTGGAAAGCTGGGCAAATCTCATCTCTCATTATTTCCCGCCCCCCCTAGTTTTGTCCCTGAATATGTATAATTTATTTAGACTGACAAGTTCAGTTTTTAAATGGGGATACCTGTTATTTTAAAATTTCCATGGATTTTGGCAGAGCCTTTTTGCCTTTTGTGATTTCTAGAAACTCTCCTTGTAGTCTTTCTTCTCTGCCTGTGTTTTTTCTGTATATTTTGCAGCCTCTACACACCTCACAAACATATATGACTTTTTCTTTGCGGGGGCAGGTATGTCTCAAAGTAATAGTCATTAAAGATACAACCCCTTTACATGATCTCCACTTAGGATCAAAAAGGAAAAAAAAAAAAATACTGGGGAGAGGAAAAATCAGCTAAAACAAGTTTACCTAAACAAAAATGCAGCCCAAATGCCTTTTCCTTTAGCTTCTATAAGAAATCTAAAACTAGAAGCTGAAAAAGGTCACAAAGTGTCTTCCAGGATGAGCCAGTGGGTCTTTCAGGAAGAGATACTAATTGTATTCTTCTCTAGGCAACTTCGACCTGCTTGACTGGCAGGAAGTCCAAGGTCTCTGTGACCCGAGAAGCAGCACCTTGGTAAGGTTGTCACAAGCAGAGCTGTGAGTCAGCTCTTTCTCCAGAGACTTCCTACCAAGAAGCATTTCATTTTCAAGAAAAAGAGGAAAAAAAATCCTCCCTCTCTTATTCCCCCATCCTCCATGAGTAAAATAGTTTCTAAATTTCCAGGGTTTAAAATCAGAACTAATTTGAAAAAAAAATGTTTAGAGGTCTTTCAACCCCTAAACACACAAGATACAGGCTTAAATTTTTTTTTTTTTTACCCCAGAGTTTTGCCCTCTGTTAATTCAAGGCTACAAGAACTGGTAGCATCTCATTCCCACTCCATCTCCCCATCCCATTTCCCACTCCAGACTCCAGAGTGAAGTTTCTGAGTCTCTAACCAGATTATATTTCCTAAAACTTATAATTCACTTAAACTAGCAGTCTTTGGTATTATGGGTGACTGTATACTTCTTGTCATTTTGCTATCTTCAAAGAGGACTTTGATATCTGGTTAAAGCCTTCCTGGTTACCCCAAAAGACACCTAAAATATTGGAGAGATTCAGTGTCTTTGTTGACATCACATCCAGTGCCCCAAATATAATTCCTTGTCATGTTTGATTTTAATGCTCCTAACATCTGTTCCCCTTCAGCATCCCTGAAATCTTCTGTTTTCTGACCTAACCTCTGTCCTTTCTTATGTTTTTCTGTTATTTACACTATACATCTTCGCTCTGCTCTAACTCTGCTCCCCAATCCCTTGACTTCCCCTGCTCTCTGAGTCTGTCAGGACCCCTTCCCCTGCCTAACTTCTCCCCACAAGCAATCCGGGATAGCCACTCTCCTAGGACACCATGGGACTTCTGGTTGGGACCCTAGAAACCCCTCACCCCCTTGTTCTCTTGCCTCCTTCTCTCAGGGCTGCTCAAGAACCATGTCACACTTTCCTTGTCCACTTCCCTTCCCATCTTCCAAAGCAGTTCTTTCAAGACTTCAGTTTTCCTTGCAAATTCCCTGCCTACACAGCCAGCATTTCTTCCCAGAAGGAAATAGAGGGTGTTAGGCTTCTAACTTTGACCCATTGCTGGATGCTCGTAGTCTTGTGAAAATAACCTCTACTTATGTTCTGCTAAGTCACTTCAGTCATGTCCGACTCTGTGCGACCCCATAGATGTCAGCTCACCAGGCTCCCCCATCCCTGGGATTCTCCAGGCAAGAACACTGGAGTGGGGTGCCATTGCCTTCTCTAACTTACGTTCTAAGCACTCCCAAATCTATACTTTCATCTCAAGTTTGTTCCCTTCACTGATATTTGAGCTCATGGATCCAACTCCTCAATGAATATTTCCTGTTGACTGTTGTTCATTTACCTTAAAAATCAACAGAACCCACACTGAATTTAGTGTATTCCTATTCTTAAACCTGAGATGTAATACAAAGCTTCATTGTATATTCATATGATTTTGAATTAAGTCAGAGAAGAGAACAATTAAATGATTTTAAAACTATCACATAACAGAGTGAAAAGGACTTGTTGCTATTGTTCAGTTGCCCAGTTGTGTCTGACTTAATGATCAGTTAAATAGGCAGGGATAGCCAGAAGTCTAGGATAATCTCTAGATATAATTTAAAGTGACTTGGTTTATGTTGTTTCCTAATAGGAGAGAGAGAATACAAAAGGAAGAATACATTTGAGAGGTTAAAAAATGAGGTCATTTCTGGACAAGTATAATTTGAATGAATATGACATTCAGAACACAGATAAGTAAATGAATTTTGTTATTGTTCAGTCATGAAGTCATGTCGAGCTCTCTGCAACCCTATAGACTGCAGCACATCAGGCTCCTTCGTCCTCCACTATGTCCTGAAGTTTGGTCAAACTCATGTCCATTGAGTCGGTGATGCTCTCTAACCACCCCATCCTTTGCTGCCCCCTTCTCCTCCTGCCTTCAATCTTTCCCGGCATCATGGTCTTTTCCAATGAGTCAGCTCTTCACATCAGGTGAAGCTCCAAAGTTTTGGAGGTTCAACTTTAGCATCAGTTCTTCCAATGAATTTTCGGGGTTAGTTTCCTACACTGACTGGTTTGATCTTGCAGTCCAGGTGACTCTCAAGAGTCTTCTCCAGCACCACAATTTAAAAGCATTAATTCTTTAGCATTTAGTCTTCTTTATGATCCAGCTCTCTCATCTGTACATGACTACTGCAAAAACCATAACTTTGACTATACAGACCTTTGTTTGCAAAACGACGTGTCTGCTTTCTAATACACTGTCTAGGTTTATCATAGCTTTTTTTCCAAGGAGCAAGTGTCTTTTAATTTCATGGCTGCAGTCACTGTCCGCAATGATTTTTATTTAAAAGAACTAAAAGTAAAAAATATGTTTTGGAGTTATCAGTATAGTGGTGGTAGAAATTGTTGGCCAGAAAATTGTTGTCTGGAAAGATTTTCAGTGAGAAAAGATCAAGAGTAAAATCCTAGGGGACACCATTGTTTAAAGGTAAGTTGAAAAAGGAACCATAATATGAAACTAAGGAGACTGTAATAACATACAAGTCAGTTGGATAGTTTGAGGGAAAATAAGTGCTCAAAAGCATCGGTTGCCAAGAAGAAATTAACTATGATAAGAACTGGACCATGACTGTTGCACTTGGCAATTATTGATGTTAGCAAGAATCATTTCAGGTGGAAGACAGATTTTTAAGGGATAAACAGGGGATGTAAACTCAAGTGGGAGAGAGGAGCACACATCATCATCTGTAGTGTAAAGCAGACTTATGGAGAGCTATACTATAGGTATTGATGATGGGCTGTGGGAGGAGCAGGAAGAAGCACTTCCTGTGAGTTTGGAGACTGCGGAGGATTCGTGGAAAAGGTAGTATTTCAGCATGATTTTTAAGGACAAGCAGGATTTTTAATCAATGTTATTGAAGCATATTTTGCATATAATAAAATGTTCCCATTTTAAGTTTGCAGTTCAAGGAGTTTGACAAGTATTTATACTCATGTAACCACACCTCAGTCATTATATAGAACATTTCCAACATCCCGGGGTATCTTGTCATGCCTGTATGCAGTCAATACTTAGCCTCAGGGAACTCCTGCTTTTCTTTCAGTCACTGTAGATTAATTTTTCCTCATCTATAATTTCACATAAATGAGATCATAAATATATATTCTTATGCTTAGCATATTTTTTTTTGCAATTTATCCATGTGATTTCTATTTAAGTAGTTATTGCTTTTAATGTTGAGTACTATTCTGTTGTATGGAAATTGCAATATGATTGGCTTCCCTGGTGGCTCAGTGATGAAGAATACACCTGCCAATGCAGGAGATGCTGGTTTTATCCTTGGGTCAGGAAGATCCCCTGGAGAAGGAAATGGCAACTCACTCCAGTATTATTGCCTGGGAAATCCTGTAGACAGAGGAACCTGTGGGACTACAGTCCACAGGGTTGCAAAACAGTCGGACTAAACAACAGTTCTATTGTATACCAAAATTTGTTCATCCATTCACCTGTTGATGGACATTTCAGTTGTTTCCAATTTACAGCTACTATGAATAAAGTGAAAGTGAAGTCGTTCAGTCGTGTCCGACTCTCTGTGACCCCATGGACTGTGGCCTACCAGGGTCCTCAGTCCATGAGATTTTCCAGGCAAGAATACTGGAGTGGGTTGCCATTTCCTTCTCTAACTGTGAATAAAGCTGCTTATAAATATTCATGATCAAGTCTTTCTGTGGACAAATATTTTTCCTTTCTTGGCTATATACATAACAGGGGAATTTCCAGTCATATGGCAAGTGTGTGTGTACCTTCATAAGAAACTGATACATTGTTTCACAAAGTGGCTGTAAATTTTTACATTCCAATCATCAATATATGAGACTTCCAGTTGCTTTACATCTTCATCAGCACTTGATATGCCAGATTTTAAATTTTAGCCATTATATAAAGTGTGTAGTAATATCTCATCATGGTGGTCAAGTGCTTTTTCTGCATAAGACATGATCTTGTAGTTTTCTGTGGTTTATTTTATTGTATTGTCTTTTGAATGTTGGTCTTAAACAGTGGGTTGGCAAGCATATCCCTTTCTCTGTTTTCTGAAATTGGTCACATAGGCTTAACATTTATTTCTTAATTGTTTGATGGAACTCAGAATGAAGCCACCTTAACCTGGAGGTTTTTGGTTGGAATGTTTCTAATAATAAATTTAATTTCTGTAATATTCTTTAATATTAAATAATTAAATGAATTATTTACAGCAAAATTCATAGGAAAATTCTCTGAGATTTCACTGATTCTTCCTTAACCCAATATCTACCATGTTGGTTGCACAATAATTTTCCAACTTCAGTACTCACTATACAATTACGTTAGCCCTCAGCATCCTAGTGTAAATGAGAGATGACTCCTCATTGGGACATTTCTCCAATGATCTTTTGATTGTAAGAAGCTCATCCTGTAGAAGGCTCATAGGGAAGGGACCCCCCATTAAGTATTTCCTGAGTTCAGGCACATGCAAAACTGTTCTATAATCTTAAAACTTGAATGGCAGATTCACCAGATATAATTTTCTTGGTTCACACGTTTTTCCCCCTTAAGTTCCTTGAAAATACTGTTCCATTATTATCCTGCTTTTTATGTCGCTTTTTGAGAAATCTGATAATCTAATTCTCTTGCCTCTATAATTTATTTCATCTTTTCTTTCCAGAGCCCTTGAATATTTTTACTTTATGTCTCAGAGTTCGTCTTTCTATGACAATTTTCTCTGGAACCTGCTGATGCCTCTCAGTGTATGAGTTCTTATTTTATTCTGGAGAGTCTGAAAGTCTTTTTTTTAACATTGTAGTTTAAATTTTTATTATTTTACATTGTTTTGATGTTTTTCTTCAGGGACCAAGTCATGTGAAAATTTGTTTTTTCCTGTTTTCTATTTTAATCCCTTTACTGTTTTTCACTTTTCTTTGCATTTTTATTCTGTTTCTGTACTTACTTTTTTCAATAATGTTTATTAAATTTGTATTAAAATCTGTTCTCACTTGGGCATACAATAATTTAGTCTTCTTTTTTGATATGATTTTTTGTCTTTTGCTACTTCTTTCCCCAGGAAAATTAACTCTAATTTTATTTTTATACTATTTTGTCAATTTTATTTTTAACTTTTGTATTTTTTATTTAAGGGGTTGCTAGTATCCTCAACGTGCTTGCTTAAAGGGCTATGTTTTGTTTTCTTCATCTTTGTGGTTTATTTTTCCAAAGGCTTATCTGTAGAAAAATCTTTTGTTTACAACTTCTGACATTTTGCAGTAGTTTTGTGTGCATGTAGTTCGGTTTTATCCACTCTTACTCATCTTACAGATCGGCTTCTGAGTTTGGTAACACCGTATACTGGCTTTTTTGGCCTCCTCTGCTCACCAGCTGTTTTTCTTTATTATTGATATGTAGCAATTTGATTATGATGTCTTTGGTGTGACTCTGTATGTCTATTCAGCTTGGAGCTTGTTGAGAGTCATGGATCAATGCGTTTGTGATCGTCATCAGATTAGACAATTTTCAACTACTATTTCTTTTCCAAATATGTTTTCTATTTTCCTCCTTCCTGGGGTTAAAATTTATACTTATTTCCCCACAAGCCACTGAGTCACATCACTGATTATTTTGTTTTTCCATCTTTTTTCTATGTCTCACTTTGGATATTTTCTATTACTGTGACTTTAAGTCCAGTGATTTTCCCTTCTTCAGTGTCTAATCTGTTTCAAATGCCAACTATGTAATTTTCAGTTCAGACACATCTTCATCTCTAGAAATTCTATTCTGCTTTTTAAATATCTTTAATTTCTTTTTACATTAAGTCTATGTGTTTAACTCTTGAGCATATTTTATTATTAAAATAACTGCTTTAAAAAACTTGCTTATTTATTTTTTTATTTCCTTTCTATTGAATGATCTTTTTCTCCTGATTAAAGGAAACATTTTCTTGCTTTTTCATATCACTAATTTTATTTAATGCTGACATTTTAAATATTGCATAATTCTTTGCTGGATTCTATTGTATTCTTTTAAATAGTGTTGGGATTTGTTCTATCAAGAAGAGATCCTTATGGATCAGGTAATTCTTCTGGAGTACGTTTTTAAACTTTTATTGGGGCTGCACAGTAGCCTTTACTCTTCACATTAGTAAACTATGAACCTCATAGTGTTCTAGTGAATGTCCTGTGTATTTGACACAGTTTTTCCTCTCTGGGTGGTAGGAACCTAAAAGATTTACATTCTTGTGTGAAGCTTTGAGAATTGTTTGGCTTATAGTTCCTCATTAGTTGTACTTTTTCTGGGCATGACCTGGAAAGTTTACTTATAGATGCACAGATTGGCAATAAGCCAAAGACCTTAAGGACCTATGCAAATTTCTGGAGAACTTTCACTATATAATTCCCTCTTCTTTGGCAGTCTGACCTACAAAGTCTAGCCACGTTGGTATTTCTGAAATCTACTCTCTGTCTCCTCAGTTCTCTGACTGCCAGGCTTTGTCTAGATCCTTTCTTCCTACATTATATAGTCCAGAAATTTTTTTCTGGTAGAAATCTAGGGTAATTATAGAGTTTACTTAAGTTGTTTCCCTTCCCTTAAGAATCACAGACATCTGCTGCCTTCTTTCAATGCCTGAATAAAATAATTTCATATATTGTTCATTTTTCTAGTTGTTTATTGTGGGAGGTAATGTCCCATAGAAATTACTTTTTTATTGTAGATGCAGAAGTGAAGTGTGATGTTTTAAGCATTGGAAATGGAGTGAATGGGCAACCCAGGAAAAATCAAATCATAAGCAAAGGCAGTGAGGGGCAAAATTCTGTATTCAAAAAATAATGGAGTGTCATGGCTGATTCATATCAATGTATGACAAAACCCACTGGAAAAAAATAATAATAATAATAAAAAAAAAAAAAAACTAGGAAAAAAAAAAAAATAATGGAGTGTTTGGGTCACTGGAGAGGCCTAATTGAAGAGGGGAAAAGAATTAGAGATACAGTCTAAAAAGACTGATTCACTGTAACATTCAAACATTTCTCTAGGTTCTGTTGTGAAGGAACTATTCATATATAGCACAAGTCTCATATCAGTTGACCATAAAATATAGAAATTAACTAAGTGACTGAACCACATGAGACCTTTAAAGGCAGAGAGTTTTCTCTGAGTGTTTGCAGAAGAAGAGGAAATCTGAGAAATATTAAATTATGAAAAGGATTTCTCATGAGGGAGGTTCTCTGTTGCTAGTTTTATAATGGAGGTGGACATGGGCAAGGAACAGTTCTTAGAACTAAGATCTGTTCCTGGTTGACACCAACAGAAGTATGGGGACCTCAGTCCTATAACTACAAGATAGGACTCATTCTCAGCTGCTGACATCTATTTTAACCTTAGCTTGCAACCCAGCCATGTTCTGCCAAACTTCTGACCTACAGAATTATGGAATGTATTATTTTAAGCTGTTAAATTTGTAGTGGTTTTTAAATATAGCAATATAAAACTAACAGAGGCTAGTAAGATGTTTTATAGTGTTGTTTATCAAGATTAATTGTAAAAGCCTTGATTTTAGAGATTTAAGTGCATTAACACTATTTGCTAAAGATTTTTTTGTCTTGAAAGTTTGCTCACAAGGAGATGAACACTTTTTATCCCATTCATTGGAATATTAGGTATGTATATCAATATGCATAGGAAAAAGGAGCCATTTACTAGGATTGGACCAGGAGAGATGTATACTTGGCTCTTGTCCTTTAGATCAGTGTACCCTACTTTTGCAACATACTTGTTGTCACCTAAAGATTTGCCACAGCTGATGTTTATGACATCCGTTTAGTACCAGCTTTGTTCCACTCCCTACTTTGATGATGCTTGCTCAGTTTGCAAGTGCGATATACATGCATTCTTGGTTCCTTCACCCTCTTTGGTTCTTGTCCTCTAACTCCTAAGACTTGGTATCTGGACATGTTTTTTCTTGTAAATGTATTTTTTTATAGGCTTGTTCATTGGCCCATTTCCTGATTCATCATTACCTCTAATTTGAAATATTAAACATAGTGCAGTCCTTACAACACACATATCTGGTACCCATTCAGCCAGCCTTGTCTCTCTGGTAATGATGTGACTCATACAGTATATATAAAATCTTGAGTTCTGGGCATCCTTCTTTTCCATTCAGGAAGTAGAGGTGAAGTTGCCAGTAGACATCAAGGGGAGAGATCACAGAGTTCTATATACAGGTGATCATGAGGGATATCCAATGAAACACGAGGAGACAATTAGTCTGTGCAATAAATATGGCAACTGCTTCCCAGGTGGCACTAGTGGTGAAGAACTGGCCTACCAATGCAGGAGACATAAGAGATGTGGATTCGATCCCTGGGTGAGGAAGATTCCCCTGGAGGAGGGCATGGCAACCCTCCAGTATTCTTGCCTGGAGAATCCCATGGACAGAGGAGCCTAGCAGGCTACAGTCCATGGGGTCACAGAGTTGGACACGACTGAAATGACTTAGCATGCATGCTCACTTTTGTTTGCATCTTTATATCTGTTGCTATTGCTGTACATGAAACTCTATCGCACCCATCCCCAAAACTGGGTACTCATTACTGATTTTTCCCAACTACTTATCTTCATTCTGTTGCTGAAATGACATTCCCTCTCTTCTGTGACTGGAGAAATAGTACTGATCCTTCAGTGTTTCTCTACTACGCTGCAGATTCGCTGGAGCTGGTTGTGATTGGGTTTGGTCATATATGAATCCTGACCAAAGAGTTCTCCTCTTCTAGCTTTGAGAAAGATGAACATGGAGAATTTAGTAAAGGAAGAAACTTTCCTTTCTAAACTTTCCCCTTCCCAACAGACCAGAGAATGAAGTCAAATCTGCTAATCAATATTATGACAGATGTCCTGCCATGTCCCCCTCATAGTGCCTTGAGTTTTAGAAGTACAGAGGAAGATCAAGATTTTCTATATACATGGGATCATTAAGATGGGGTGGGAGTGCTAAGAAGACTTTGATTTGCATAGAAAGAGAGCTGATTTGCCTAGAAAGCAAGCTTAACGCTTAGATTAAGTAATATTTAGTTTAGGTTTGGTAGTTACTGATGAATATCATAAGGTAGGAGAAGTATAAAGCTTTTTGCTAGCCCTGAGATACTCTTTGTGGCTACTACTAAAGTGATTTTACAATAATAGAGTTGAAAAGAGAGTTTGATTAATCTCATCCCAGGCAGTCAAATGTGCTTACCTAGGCACTTCCTGTAAGTTACAGGAATCAATAAACAATCTACCTTGAGCAAAAATTAGACTTGAAGTCTTAAGTGATCTTATGTGATTCAAAACATAGGGAGGGCAAAATGCAGTATTATTCATACCTCATATAATTGTCCATAGTTCGTATACCAGAAATGAGATATACAAAAATCTGTTTCCTATTTGAAATCAAAGGGAGTCTCAGAGTCAAGGAAGACCAAGTATCCTTTTTTTTTTTTTCTTTTTTGAACTTAATGCAAGGAGGATTGTGCATATGTAAGTGAAAGCAAAGTTTGGTTCTGAATGCAGACTTTTCTATTTGACTTATTCTGGGGAGCAGGCACTCTGCATTATACAGTATATTTTGCCTGATAGCATAACTCTAAAGTCACTGAGCACACATAATTAAAACCTCTCTCTCTTAAAGCATAGCCAAAAACTGTGCATTAACAGTACATCAGAGAAATTCCAATCTAAAAGAAGTTTATGTTATTTTCTTTTATCTAAAAGTTCTTAAGAAAATGAGAACAAGATGCTATATCAAGTGTTCAGGGATCTTGAAACACATTTGTGCATTAAATGTGAGAACTTCAGAAATATCATTCACTGAACTTATATTCATAATTAGGCAATGGATGAATGGATGAAAAAGATGTGAGATACCCACACACATAGGCGCAAACACACATACACCCATGATAGAATGTTATTCGGTCACAAGAAAGAAGGAAATCCTATCTCTGGTGACAATATGGGTGGAATTCAAGGGCATTATTCTGAGTGAAATAAGACAGAAAAAGACAGATATGTATAATACCACTTACATACGGACTGTAAAAGGTGAAACAGAGACTATATTTGTGGTATCTGGGGCTGAGTAGTGGGGGAAAAGGGGAGACATAGGTCAAAGAATAAACTTACAGTTACAAGAGGAATACATTCTGGGGATTCAATCTACAGCATGATGATTGCAGTTAATAATTCTGCATTATATATTAATACTGCTTGAAAGTTTCTAGGAAAGTAGACCTTATATGTTCTTCCCACAAAGAAGTATTGACTATTTTGTTACATGGTGGAGGTGTTAGTTAACTTTATGGTGGTAATCATTTTACAATATGTAAGTGTACCAAATTAACACATTGTACATATTAGACTTACACAATATTATAGTTCAATTATATCTTAATAGAGCTGGAAGAAAAAAACCAGGGTTGTTTGGCAGTAGGAATGCTGAGACTTGAACTATCATTGTAGGTGTGCTCTGGGCATTTCCAGAAAGATTAATTTATTAATAACTGTATTTTTTCTTTTCAACAGTTGTTTAGGTAAAATCCTTTGTCATACTGTAGGATAGGGTATTAGATTTAACTTTTAATGGGCATCTTTATATATTGTAATATGTGAATAATTGAGGAAGCAAGGTAGAAAAATTTACCTGATGCTTGTAGATAAGTAGTTTCCTAGTCATTTGGCTTTGTTTTTGTACTTTTATTCAATTTTATGTTTTAGGAAAGAGTGAAGTTATTTCCTTTAACTTTTGGACCCTGGAATTGGGTCATATTGTCTCAAGTATTTGGCTTTTTAAAAAATTACTAATGCGGGTAAAGAAGTCTATGTTATAAGGGTGTGTTTGCAAATTGTTTTCACTGTTTCATCAAATACCATTCTAGGTTTATAAAAGACAAGTGGGGCTTTTGTGTCCGAGGACCTAACAAGAGCAGAGACTGGGAACTGTTTCTGAGCTGGAAGCAAGATATAGACAGACAGACAGGAAATGGGTCTGGCATTTAGACCCCTAATCCCTTTGCCTGAGTGTAAGTGCTACACTGATGCACAGGCTAAAAGTTCCAGGGACTGTAGACCTGGAGAGGTCCCACCCTGGGTGCCTGGGAGGTGGCCAGGATCAGAAGATGGACCTCAAACATAGCTGCAGAAGTTTGCACAGGGAGCCTGTGATGGATCAGCAAGAAGCATTCTGGCTGTTGCCGAGTGTTGTGATCTAAACCTTCAATTATCCTTGTGGATGGAAACAAACATTTTCTGTACTTGGAAATGCTGGTCACTCTTTCTCTGGAGTGGGATCCCTAAAATGTAGTTAGTGTGACTGAGGACCTAAATTTTATTTAATTTCAGCTACTTTTTTTTTTTTCATTTATTTTTATTGGTTGGAGGCTAATTACTTTACAATATTGTAGTGGTTTTTGCCATACATTGACATGAATCAGCCATGGATTTACATGTATTCCCCATCCCGATCCCCCCTCCTGCCTCCCTCTCCATCCCATCCCTCTGGGTCTTCCCAGTGCACACATGTGACTAGTGGCTGCCATATTCTGTATAGAACTTTCCAATCATTACAGAAAGCTTTATTGGACAGCACTCCTCTAGTCTTTTACCCAGACAAGCATAAGCCTAACTGCAAGTGTTCTAGCAGGTTCCTTGACACTAAACTCCAAGAGAACTCCCTGGAGTCGAGATCTATTGTACCTGTACCTCAGAAACAGACTGGAACATGTTGAATTCCCCAAGGGTAGGTCACTTGGAACTCCTATAATATGCATATTCAACAACTGCTTTAGAAACGAAAGGCTTAATTTATAAGGTCATTGAAGAACATGCTATCACAAAGTTGAAGTTGACTACATGTAGGAGAACCGAAGGAACTTTTCAGAAGTTGCTGTGGGTAAAGAATCCACCTGCAGTTCAGGAGACACAGGAGACAGTGATTCGATCCCTGGGTCAGGAAGATCCCCTGGAGGAGGGTATGGAAATCCACTCCAGTACTCTTGCCTGGAGAATCCCATGGACAGAGGAGCCTGGTGGGCTATTGTCCATAGCGTTGCAAAGAGTTGTACATGACTGAAATGACTCAGCACACACGCACGCATGCAAGAGGACTGAAGATGATTGAAAAGAACATTTTAAAGATGGTGCCGTTAGAAGAAAGCATCTGATGTTAATGTAGAGGAAGCCTAGTGGAGACAACTTTTCTTAATGGTAAAATTTTTTCAGTTTTGACCTATTCTGAAAGTTACTTTAGCCTCACTAAAACCGACATGTAACAATGGACTGGTTCAAAATTGGGAAAGGAGTATGGCAAGGCTCTATATTGTTACCCTGCTTATTTAACTTCTAGTCAGAGTACATCATGCAAAATGTCAGGCTGGATGAATCACAAGCTGGAATCAATAACCTCAGATATGCAGATGATACCACTCACATGGCAGAAAGCAAAGAGGAACTAAAGATCCTCTTGATGGAGATGAAAGAAGAGATTGAAGAACTTGACTTAAAACTCAACATTCAAAAAACTAAGATCATGGCATCTGTTCCCATCATTAGTGGCAAATAGATGGGTAAAAATGAAAACAGTGGCAGATTTGATTTTCCTGGACTTCAAAATCACTGCAGATGGTGATTGCAGCCACAAAATTAAAAGATGCTTGCTCCTTGGAAGAAAAGCTATGACAAACCTAAGCAGTATATTAAAAAGCAGAGACATTACTTTGCTGTAAAAGGTCCAGACAGTCAAAGCTATGGTTTTTCCAATAGTCACATATGGATGTGAGAGTTGGACCATAAAGAAAGCTGAGCACCGAGCAATTGATGCTTTTGAACTCTGGTGCTGGAGGAGACTCTTGGAGAGTTCCTTGGACACCAAGGGGATCCAATCAGTCCATTCTGAAGTAAATCAAGCCTGAATATTCATTGGAAGGACTGATGCTGAAGGTGAAGCTCGAATATTTAGGCCACCTGATGCAAACAGCCAACTCATTGGAAAAGACCCTGATGCTGGGAAAAATTGAGGGCAGGAGAAGAAAGGGGCAACAGAGAATCAGATGGTTGGATGGCATCACCAAATCAATGAACATGAATTTGAGCAAATTCTGGGAGATAGTAAAGGACAGGGAAGCCTGGTGTGCTGTAATCCATTGGGTTGCAAAGAGTTGGACGTGACCTAGCAACTAAACTATGAGCACCAACAAGGCTCTTCTAACTTTTGGGATGTATTACTAGTTCCTTAATTTTAAGGCATGACCACATTTCTTCAATGTGGCATACCTTTAACCACTTGCTGCAAATTATTAAATGTTATGTTTTCATTATCAGCCAATTTCCATTGAGAATTCTTCTTTGAATCATGTTATTTAAAGGTATATTGATTAGATGCTTGAAATCCAAAGATTATTGATTTCTTTAATGAGAAATGATATTTAGAGACCATAACATGGACTCTAGCGCTGCTTGTTCCTTTTTGGTTTCGGCCTCTTCAATGAATAGAACTAGGAAATATGTACTAATTTTTAAAATATATGATACAAACTGAAAATTTAGAAGAACAAATAGTATGTTGATTAATTTACTAACACTTGCAGTATAGGGATTTTATAGTTATCTTTTCATTATTGATTTCTAGCTTTCAATGTTGTAATAGAGAACAAGCAACACAGTCTCAATATTTTTGAGTTTGCTGTGATGTATTTTACAGTCAATTTTGGTAAATATCTCTGTGTTGTTGAAAGAATTTGTATTCTGAAGTGACTGGCATAGTGCTCTGTCATTAAATAAAGTTTACTAATCATGTTCAAATCTTCTATATCCTCCTAATCTTTGAAAAATACCTGTTCGTCCTATTAGTTGTTGAGAAAAAACAGTTAATCTTGCATAATGATTGGAAATTTTATGTAATTCTTCAGTTCTGTCAATATTTCAAAATTTTGCATCTGTTTTGGTTTGTTATTAACTGTAAAGAAGTTTAAATTATTTTATCTTCCTGGCGAATTTACCTTTTCATCATTTTAACATGCCCTCAGTTTGCAGCATTGCTTCTTGCCTTAAAGTATGCTGTTGTTTATTATTTAATGTAGCTTTCCATAATATGGGCTTGAATATTTTTTAAGTGCCAGGCTGGTATCATTTTGTATATCTATCATTTTATAGAAATAATGTGAGAAAAGAGTGATGTTCTTCTTTCAGGGGATTTAGTTTGCATCACAGTCTACTAGGGGCAAAGTAATTATAGACTTTAGGTAATTTAGATAATATAAGTAAACTCCTATAGATTTTAGATTTGAGATAATTCAGTATTTGAACAAGAACCTATTGAATTCTGAATCACTGTTACTTCTACTTTGTCGCTTTTCAATGATGTGCACGGAGGGAGGAAGAAGCTTTAGTGTATTCCCTGTTGGTAGTCCCAGGTCTCTGATTTTGTCTTCCTGTCCTCTTTCAGCTTCCTCTCCTGGGAACAGGAGATGCTGCTAAGAGGAAATTTCCTCAAATGCTGTTCTCAACTCTTTGGCTTACATTCTTCTGGACCTTGGTTGCATGACTAGTTGGAACCTTATTATATTTATAATGACTCAAGCAGATAAATGTGTGCATCTGTGTGAGTCTATCCCAGCTTTTCTAGTTGTTTTTAGTGGAAGGGTTTGTCAGAACTCTTTAACCCATTCAATCTGGTTTTCATGTCTACAATTAGCTACCATTATATTGGCTACCATGTTTCCATATTTGATTAATGTTTTCTTGAGTCTCATCTTACTTGAATCCTCAGCAGCATTCGACACCTCTGGCCATTCTTTCCTTCTTGAGACTTTCTTCTCTCTTGGGTTCTGTAACCCCGCACTTCTTTTCCCCTTACCTCTCAGACATCTCCATCTCAGTTTTCACAGATGGCTTTTCCTTTTTCACTTTACCTCTAAATGTTGGATTTTGCATGGCTTTTCTCTCCACATTCTCAACTAAAGTGGTTTTAAATAACAGGTGAAAAACCTGAAGTTTATTGGTAAGTAATCTGCTTCTTTCTCACTGCTCATCAAATCTTTCACTCTTCCCTAGATTTTCAACCTCCAAAATATTTATTCTCCCCATTCCTATTGGTACCACCCAACTCAAAGCTATATTGATTTCTCACTTGAACTAAGGCCAAACATTTCTAACTGACCTCCTTGCTTTTCCTCTTTTCTTCCACTTCAATCCATTCTCCACGTAACAGTCAGTTTGCTTTTTTAAATATGTGAATTGAATCTTGTGTTTTATGTGTTTAAAAAGTTTCTTGGCTTCTCATCACAGGGAAAATAAAATAAAGATCCTTTTTTGATGTCTGTGTCTACAAGAGATTGTGTTCAGCTGCTGAAACAGATATTCAACTATGGTATTTAAACAAATCAAAAGTTTATTCTTTCATGTAGAAGAACTCTGAATACATCCATCTAGTTATGGTTTGGTGGCTCCAGAAAGTCATGAGGGACCCTGGGCCATTCAACTGCGTTAGTCTGCCTTTCTTTGCCTTGGCATCTATCCTCAGTATGGCCCATGATCATAACACAAGAGAACCTCCAGCTACTACATGTATTTTTCAAATGGGAAGAAAGACAAAGAAAAGAGGGGATAAAGAACAGGAGTTGAAGAAAGCTTTCTGGATGTTCTTAGCTAAGTTCTGCTAAGTCTCCTTGGGCAGAATCTAATCACATGTCCATATTTATAGTCAAAGGAGGCTAAGAAAGATGATATTTTATTCAAGAACATTTCCAACCTCAAAAAAAAAGAAAGAAAGAAAGAAAGAAAGAAATCTGGCTTGTCCTACAAGGGAAGAGACTACTATCAATCTCTACCACAAAGTCCTAGGTGATTTGAACTTTGGCTTCTCCAACCCTATGACACAGCCTCTTTCTCTGATTATCACTTCGTGCCTGCACAAGGTTTGTGCAGTGTTTGTGCAGGTGACTGCTCTGTCTAAGGTTATCCTGTTAATCTCCTTCTGAGAAATCGTGTTCCTTATAGTCTCTGTTAAAAGCCTTTGCTTTTAATGATTTGGCTGAACTGCTCACCATGGTATTAATTTATTCATTTCAAATCCTTGTACTTATAAATTACCAAGTTACATAACTATTCTAAATGTGATTCAAATAGCTAAATGGAACAACTGAATATCAAATGATAATCTCAGTTAAGTTTCTAGTATCTACAATTGAAAGAACAGCAGTATAACCATGTGTTATACATGTAAGCACCAAGTATTGCTTTCTAGAAGTTTTTGTTTTCCTTTTATCTTTTTCCCCAAAGAAGACAGACAGATGTCCAACAGACACATGAAAAGGTGCTCAATGTTGATAATTATTAGATAAAAATCAAAGTTGCAATGAGGTATCATCTCAGACTGGTCACAATAGTCATTATCAAAAAGTCCACAAATTATACATGCTGAAAATGTGTAGAGAAAGGGACCCCCCCCACCCCCCCCGCCACACACACACAGTGTTGGTGGGAATGGAAATTGATGCAGTCACTGTACAAAACAGTAGGGAGGATTTTTTTAAAAACTAAAGATAGAGGTACCATATGATTCAGCAAATCCCACTCCTATGTATATATCCACAGAAAACTCCAATTTGAAAAGATGCAGGCCCTCCAATGTTCATAGCAGCACTATTTACAACAGCCAAGACATGGAAGCAACCTGAGTGTCCGTGGCATGATGGATAAAGAAGATGTGGTATATGTACACAATGGGATATTACTGAGTCACAAAAAAGAATGAAATAATGCCAATTGCAACAACATGGATGAACCTAGAGATTATCATAGTAAGTGAAGTAAGTCAGGCAAAGACAAATATCATGTGCTATTGCTTATGTGAGGAATCTAAAAAATGACACAAATGAATTTATTTGCAAAACAGAAATAAACTCACAGACATAGAAAACAAACTTATGGTTACCGAAGGAAAAAGTGGGGGTAAACTAGGAGTGCAGTTTTAAAATATAAACACTACTATATATAGAACAGATAGCCAACAAAAGCCTACTGTATAGCAGAGGGAACTACATTCAGTGTTTTGTGATAGCTTGTGATAGAAAAGAATCTAGAAAAGAATGTATATACGTATATGTATATGTATAACTGAATCACTTTGCTACACACAAAAAACTAACACAGCGTTGTAAATCAACTACATTTCAATAAACATTTCAATAAATTAAAAAAAATAGTTTCGATGTTCAACATTGAAGAGTCCACTGGGCCCATGTTTACCATCTGTTATCAACCTTATTCCGAGGCCTCTAGTTAAGCCAGTCACTGGGTCTGTCAACTAGCAAAAAATACAGAATTTAATTTGCAGCTAATCTAATCACTTAAGCCAAAATGTCAGAGGCTTATCCTTATTAAAGAATTCAAAACATAGAAATTAGGCCTTTTATTGTCTTGCAACATAAACTGTTTAAAAATTGGGATACGGAATAGAGGCTAGACATGAATAGAACTTTTGTTTATATGGCTTTAAGTTTTGGATATATTCTTAAACTTACTATTTTGTTTCATTTTCAGTAACTTTGACTCATATTATTGCTATTTGCAATTCAGAATGGTCATCCAGCCTGTTCAAGATTATCTGTGTAGTGGCAGAGTTAAATTAGAACAGAGGGCTGAGCACTCAGTCTGACGTTAAAAATAGCAACAACAAAAATCTTGGATATAATCAGAGAAAACAAAATCCAAATTAGTGTTCATGTCCTTCGATCTTTCTTGTGGACCTTCTCATTCCTACAGTTTTGCAATCTAAACTCAAACACAAAGTAGGGGGAAGAAGCCCAGGAAGCACTACGTATGTCAAGAATTCCAATACTTAACCTAGTCCCCTTAGAATCTTGTACTTCCCAGGGCATGAAGGGAGCTACCTGCTCCACGTCTCCAGTCAGCAGGCTGTGTGTCTTTGGGAAAGTACAAGTATGGATTTGGCACAATCACTTCTGCGCCCTCTGAGTACTGTGGTGGGTCCCATGCCCTTGGCATTTTGTCAAAGTGCTTTGCCATCAGCGGCCTCCTCTCCTCTGCAGAGGGGGAGGGAACAGTGATGATGGGGGAGCCAATTATGGCAGCTTCTCACTGCAGTGCGCAGAGTGGCTGGGTTGTCATTCGTTACTGCTTAATGTTTAGCCGCAGTATGCAAACCACCGAGGCTGGAAGGAATCACAGCTGAGAAGGGAATGCCTGACAGAGGCGATAAAGCACCTTCTTCTTCAGGAGGTGCCACTGCAGGGTCATTGAATTTGCATGCTGCTCCAGTGGTGCCTGGAGCTCAGGTTATTAATTATTATCCAAATCACCCCCCTTGTCACCTCCAAGCTCTCATTATGGCTTAAGTACAAGTATGTTCAACTCTTGTCCCGCTGCCTCTATATGTTATGCCACCACTTTGTTATATAACTACTAAGAGCAGAAACCCATCAGAGGGACTTTAAACAAAATAAAACCTCTCCCGAGGAGTGCTTTCTCTTTGTTTGGCTTAAATAAGAGGGCAACAATGTAAAAAACCTTCACACTAAAGTCCAATATTCATGCTTATCAAAGTGGGCTTAGATTCTGAGATGATCTTCTGTCCTTTTGTCACAATGCATTTGCTTTGTAAAGGGCAGCCTCAGTGGGGAATGCTGTTAACCATGCTCAAGATCAGGTCCTGCTGCAAACAGAAAGTCAGGAGCATCTAGGCAGCAAGAGGTTAACCTGATCATTGTTGTTTATTGAGGCCCATATAGTGCCTTTCACAAGCCTCTGCAGCTTTATGGAATTCCGACTGACCCCATAACTCTGCCTGCTGGTGAAACACGGCTGCCCTTGCTGCAGGACTCATCTCTTTTGTAAAATCACCAGCGATTCAAAAGTAAATGATTTGCTTTAGAATAGTGGGTTGTCTCCTTGCCCTCACGACCTCTTTCCCTCCCCCTGGCATCTGGTAGTCTCTACCTTGTTGGCCTGGCCTATTCCCGACTCCAGTGGATGTGCCAAGGAATCCACACTCCCTGCACATTTTGGGGAAGCTGATGTCTTTTACCTGGAAATTGATACGTCTATATAGTCTGAATAAAAATTCATTCTTGACTATGTGACTAGTGGATACTGACTTTTATACTAAACTAAGGCAACTATGATCATGTGGCCATAGCATTTAGTACAGTGCTTAGTAGCTTCATAAATATTGCTATTATTATTTAAATTAGCTGTAATAATAAGTGCACCCAGTTGCTGACAAAATTTCTACAATAAAGGCTGTTACCATGGGAAACTGTGCTTCTATGTACCTCTTCATTATATGGCCCAAGGTAAGATTTCCAGACTGGATATCTTTCCAAGGCTTCATTTTCTCATTCTCTGTGTAGCATGTATGTGTGTATAAAAATACAGTCTATAAAAGAAAATCTCAGTTCAGTAAATATCTGTATAGTTTACTCTGGGTTCTGTTGCTAAGTCAGCTCAGCCTGGACTCCTCATGTCTGAGGCAGCAATGTGATGAACAGTATGCGATAGACAAGTAGGATTATCTCAATAGAGTCACTGTTTATGACTATTTGGATTTAATGTTTTTTTTTTTCTTATCTATTCAACATATTTGCCTCCTGAACACTCAAAACTAATTCCTCTGCTCCTGTATACATTGAAACATGGAGACAGAATATTTTAACAGGGACATTATTTTTTTCACTGGTTCTAAAACACCCACCTTGAGATCATAAGCAGGCAAGGGCTTTCAAATGTCTTAACTTTGCCCATGGAAAGCGTGAAAGTAGAAGTGTTATCTCCTGAGCTCCATGGCCCACTTATCTGACATAAGAACCTTCACAACAATTCTTTCAAGGCAGACGTTATTCACTTATTGCAGCTGAGCAATATGAAAAGAAAAATGACCAAGCGATGTTTCCAAATTGACAAAGTGAGTTGCAGAATGTGGCTTTAGCCCTAGAATTAACCAACAAGGTGAGGTTCTAATCATGATACCACGTTTCCTGGTGCGTGTGGGGCTTCAAACTACTCACACTGCAATTGCTCAAACATCTTTGCAAGTGCCTCTCTGGGAATATCCTTAACAGCTACTTCCCCAGTTTCAAAAAACATCACTATCATTGCAATATTGTCACATCTGGTTTTTGACCTAGAAACACATTACTCACCTTAATTGTCAGACTTAGTTCCAAACACCTTTTGCCTGTTTTCAGAAATTAAAGTCACCGTGAAAGCATGGGAATTTTGCTCCATGGAAGGTATTTAGTTTCTAATAAACAACTCCAAAGAGGGAACACAATAGATGCTTCAAGAAAAGGCAGTATCTGTGGCATCAATAGATGATTCGTCTGTGTGGCTTGAAACATCCTCTTTTATTCTGTATTGCTTTTATTCTTGGTCACTGATTCAACCTATATTATATTTTCCAACTTCTTTTTTCAGAAAGAGGGCTCCGGTACATAAAAAAGTCAAATGGGAGACTGGAGTCTCTGTGTGAGGGTATGGGGGGAAAATAGAGAAATTTAAAATAAAAAAGATATCCTCCCTTCTTCCTTCCTTTTCCTCACACTCTACTATACCCATCATATTTATGAGTTTTAAGGTGGGCGTGGGATTGTGTTATCTCAGGGGCTGAAGCCAGTTTATTGATTATAATGCCTAGTGTTAGCTCTGTTTGGCAAATTAGAGAGGGGCTGCTCAAACATTGGGATATAGAAGTGAGGAGCATCACAGTGGTCTGGAGAAGCATCTTACAAAGTTCAGAAAAGCTATTCTCAGTGGTGACAAATGACACCAGGACTAAGTAAACTCTCCTTGGAATCCTCAAGTCTTGTGAAAGACATGGGGCTGCCAGAGGTCAGCTAGAACAGGGACTCAGATGATGACCTTTAGGATACTAGAGATGTAGTGTGACTACATCTAGACAGGAGAACTTGAGGACAACCAAGTTTTGTAGAAAAATAAAGAAATTCTATAATGCTGGCTTAAAAGTGTTAAAAAATTAGCATTTTGTGTTCATGCATGTTACAATTAGACAGGGTCCATTAATCTTTACATATAGGAGATAATGTATGTAAGAGCTCTCAGCACACTGACATCTAGTAAGCATTTAATATCTGGCAACTTTTATTGAAATGTGTGATCTTTGCAGAATCATGGTAAATCAGAGAGATGCCAGAAGTCTAAATGGGCAAATGCTATTTTGATTCCCAAACAAAAAAAGATGAATTTCATAAATCCTGACAAGGCTGGCACTGTTCCCTAGCAAGATGCTGCAATGTGTAGACATTAAGAAAAGCTAGGAGTGACAACTAACGGCTCAGTTTCTCTTGGGTTCACAAAGAACAAGCCCATCCAGACCAGTCATATTTATTTCTTCAATAGTATTATTAGATGACAATATTAGGGAAACTAGGTAGACCTAGTATACTTGGCTTCCAGTAGGGCAGGTGTTATGAACTGAATGTCTGTGTCCCAGCAAAATTCATATGTAAAATTCTAATACCCAGTGTGATGGTGTTTAGAAGTGGTGTCATTGGGAAGTGGTTGCTGGCTTGCTTGCTGAAATGCTTGTCATGTGTGATTTTTTGCGACCCTATGAACTGTACCCTGCCAGGCTCCTTTGTCCATGGGGATTCTCCAAGCAAGAAAACTGGAGTGAGTTGCCTTGCCCTCCTCCAAGGGATCTTCCCAACCCAGGAATCAAACCCCTGTCTCTTGCGTCTACTTGCACTTACAGGTGGGTTCTTTACCACTAGGGCCACTTAGGAAGTCCAGAAGGTGGTTAGTTCTGTCCTAATCAACATTTTTTTTTGTCAGTGATATAAAGAAAACTAATTTAATGCTCTATTGTCAAGATATTGTTAATCCATGTGGCTTATGTGCTCTGTTTGGCTCCTTTTCTTTCTCCTCTGTTTTGGGAGGCATAGCAAATGTAATTGTGACAGAGTCTGCATCCAAAAAAGATGATTTGCTATCCAAGTATTGGTCCTGCTGTACACATAAGGGATGATTTTCACATAAAGGAAACTCCCTGTGGGTGTTTTGAGCCCCAAAATGATGTTGTAGAGAAATGAAGCACCAGATACTTTATAATTTCAAAAATTATGATGCATTGACAAAGCTTGACTAATATACATGAGAATCTACAGAAGGTATTTAGCCCCACTTTAAACTGATATCTCCTTTATCTGCTTGTTCAATGTATATTTACCACTGATTTCTATATTGGAGAATGCAGTCAGAAGATCTCTTGTAACACGTTTTATTCTATTCCTCTGATCCATTCAAACTAGCTACCTATTGGCAAAATGAGTTCCACCAATTACCTGGAGGTACCATCCTGAGAAAGCAGTTTATCATTCATCTGCTGTTACTACCTATGACTCCGCTTCTCCTTAATTGGTGCCTTGAAGTCATCCTGTTATTCACATAAACAATATCCCTCCAAAGCAGTTTTGCTAAGTACCTTCCCAGCGATGTTTTAGTGTCCTCACAGATTAAGGTCTTGAGAAACTGCAGGCTGATAATGCAGCTCTGTGTGTCAATGGGAGCCCTTCATCACCAAATGACCGTGTACCTTGTCATCTGAAGTGGGACACTTAGGTGATTGTGAGGAGGAGCTATCAGTAGAGTTGCTGGGATGCTGGGACAGCAGTTGTCCCATGGGATTGCCCCAGGCCAACCAGGACATAACTATCCTACTCATAATGACAACAGTCTAGTGTGCATGCCTGGCCTTCTTTGAGTTGAAATCCATTTTCAAATAAACCTAGGGTATTTCTTTTCTATGAGGTTCTACACTTAGTTCTGAAAAACATATACTTTTGCCCAGTTCTTGGGAGAAGTACATTTTACTCTGAAGGCAGCTGCCTCTTTTCACTCTGTCCCAGGGCTGTGACTTTACATGATTTTCTTGTCTTGTTTTTCTCAGAAGAGAATCAGGTACCAGTGCCTGGGTGCCTTGATTTCACAGGACACAGCTCGAGCCTACAGGTGATTCTTTTACAGGCCTTTCGTTTGACTTGAGGTGAGACTTTCTGTGTCAGCTGGTGGTGTGCATTCAGCTAAAGCGTGGAAGACCAGTTCTTGGCTATTCCTGTTGCCAGTTCTGTACAGAATGCCCATAATCTTACTTGGCCATGCAGGCATCCCTGACACCTATCATTTCACTCTTGGCCTTAGGAGCTGTAGTTGAAGAAAATGTCCTACTTTAACATCTTGTTATGCTTTTATAAAGTGCAATCAACCTAAAACAAAGATTCTTCTTAGAGTTAGAACCTTGAAATTTTCTTTTACCAATGTCTTTGATGACATTTTTTTTTGCTATATCAAACCCTATTCTTTTGGCAGACACTGCTAATCACCTATCTAATATCTACTCTCTCCTTTGATGACAAAACTTACTTTATTTGGGAGTGGCAGGAAGCCTGCTTAAAAAAATTTATCTTGCAGAAAGATAAAGAACATTACAGCATACTAACACATATATATGGAATTTAGAAAGATGGTAATGATAACCCTATATGCCAAACAGAAAAAGAGACACAGATGTACAGAAGAGACCTTTGGACTCTGTGGGAGAAGGCGAGGGTGGGATGTTTCGAGAGAACAGCATTGAAACATGCATATTATCTATAGTGAAACAGATCACCAGCCCAGGTTGGATGCATGAGACAAGTGCTCGGGCCTGGTGCACTGGGAAGACCCAGAGGAATCGGGTAGAGAGGGAGGTGGGAGGGGGGATCGGGATGGGGAATACATGTAACTCCATGGCTGATTCATGTCAATGTATGACATAACCCACTACAATATTGTAAAGTAATTAGCCTCCAACTAATAAAAATAAATGAAAAAAAAAATAAATCACAAAAGTTAAAAAAAAATTTATCTTCTTCAGACTTCCTTGAAATTGGAGATTAATGTGAAGCATTGTTCTGTTCAGTGAAATGTAAGTGGCAGTTGCTAGATAAGATTTCTGGGAAATCTTTTAAACTGGATAGGGTTATTCACACAGCTTTTTGCTCTTTTTTCTTCTCTTGGTCTGGATTTCAGTCATGATGCTTGGAAGTGCTGTTGCCATCTTTCAACCTTAAAGATGAGACCCCACAGTAAGGGTGGTGCAACCCGAAGACAGGAGGGTCCAGAGGCCATTGAGCCCCTCTCCAGACTTAGATTGCCTACACCTGAACTTGTTCCACACAGCAACTGCTTACTTTCTTTGTGCAAGCCACTCTCTGAGGGATTTTCTGTTACCTGCAGCGGAATATATCTCTGACTGATGAAGTTCTCTGAACATCCTGGAATAAGTAGGGAGTAGAGACAAATATGTGGGCTTTCCATGTTGTTCAGTAGTAAAGAATCCACCTGCCAATGAAGGAGATGCAGAAGATGCAGGTTTGATCCCTCAGTTAGGAAGATTCCCTGGAGGAGGAAATGGCAACCCGCTCCAGTATCCTTGCCTGAATAATCCCATGGACAGAGGAGTTTGGCAGGCTACAGTCCATGGAGCCGCAAAGAATCGGATGTGACTGAGCAACTGGGCGTGCACTCAAAAACAAATGTGCACAAGCACCCACACTGTTTTGAGAGAAATAGGATGTTCTCTTATTAGCTGTTTTCTGCAGCTCTTGTAAGACTTACACGGGTGGGGAGGAGAAGCAATAAAGAGAAAAGAAAAATAAGATGCTGTTTCATTAAGATCTCCCTGATATGTTGAGATGATGGGCCTTCTTATTTTGTAGCCTAAATAATCAGATATCATGTAAAGTACCCCCTCTTCTTGGAGCTGTGGTTAAGAGCAGGTACTGGTAAGAGACGGACACATCAGACTGAGCAGACTCTCAGTGCATTCCATGAAGCACCTCCCATGTGCCAAAGATAGCTGACATGGGGAGGAAGCAGGCAAAGTAAGGTGCTGGGGTGGCCTCCTAGGTTTGGCAGCAGTTTGGATGCCCTCAGCATGCATCACTGGATTTTGGAATCCCTGAATTTATAAAAAGGGGTATTTGCAAAAACCTGTGTAATGTCCTGGAGAGAAATATAAAATATGCATGAAATGTGAAGTGATAGATATAAGACAATTAATTTGTAGTGGTAGAGTCTGTCAAACTGGCTGGCTTAGAGGATCAAGTCAGCGTTTAAAAATTCTCTGCTCCCCTTCAAAAGGGTCATCCAAAGACAGATGCAAATTTGCTTTATTGATGATGGCAGTAAAAAGAGACACCAGTAGGGTAAACTGAAGCCAAAGGATACAGGGAGTATCTTTTAGCTGAGGGAACTATTTCATGAACCCTCAAGAAACCACTCAAGAACACCAAGATTTAATTGGGAAAGAGGTGGTGGATGCAAAGCCAAATGAGGTGTTTTAGTTATCATGATTATGTTCTACTTTTTGTCCCCAACCTGAAATAGTCTAGGAATTGCTGTTTCTGTGAATATTTTTGTACTTAGGTTGATGTGGGAGGTAAAATACATTCATTTCAGGCTCCGTGTTTTTCATCATCTTTGACCACACAGAGCACAGAGATCATGATCAATAAATGTTAAATTAATGAAGGGAATTTCAGTCAATCCTGGTAATAACAATCATGATGATAATAACAAGTTATGATAATAATAATTGCCCTAAATTTTGAGTGGTGATTGTGTATAAGATATTATCCATGAATGACCCCAATAGATGAGAAAGCAGAACGGTGGAAGAGAATTATAAGAACTGGTAAAGCCGTCCAGTTAAAGTGGTAGAGCCTGGAATCTGATCTTGCTCAGAGCAAGGTTTCTTACATCTTTGCTGTACTGCCTGAGTTGAGTTTCAGTTCAGTTCAGTTCAGTTCAGTCTCTCAGTCGTGTCTGACTCATTGCAGCCCCATGGACTGCAGCATGCCAGGCCTCCCTGTCCATTGCCAACTCCCGGAGTTTACTCAAACTCATGTCCATTGAGTCAGTGATGCCTTCCAACCATCTTATCCTCTGTTGTTCCCTTCTCCTCCTGCCTTCAACCTTCCCCAGCATCAGGGAAATTGAGTCTAGGGGCTTTTATAAAAAGTGAATTCTAGTATTTCCATGAAATAGCTAATATTTCTGAAAGAAGCTAATAAAAGGTTTCTTTGACAAAACTATGCAGCTGACTCCATCCACACCATCACAGAATAGCTGCTTTCCCAGTTTGCTCAGCAAGCAGACCTGCAGAAGCTTTCTACTAGGCTGTTTACCCTGAAAGGTGGGGGACTAAGAAGAGGAATGATGCTGCCACATGTGCAGTTCGCTGTTGCTCTATCTGGGGATAAGTTGAGTAGGGGAGTAACAAAGAGTGGTTGCCTTGGGTATTGCAGAGGACACAAGAGGATTCTAGAAGAGTATTCTGGAAGTCAACTTCACCCCCTTCCTCATTTCCACCCCATCACATATCTTCTATAAACCTCCTCCAGTGGAAGCTGACCTTTTTTTTTTTTTTTTCATTTATTTTTATTAGTTGGATGCTAATTACTTTACAATATTGTAGTGGGTTTTGTCATATATTGACATGAATCAGCCATGGAGTTACATGTATTCCCCATCCCGATCCCCCCTCCCACCTCCCTCTCTACCCGATCCCTCTGGGTCTTCCCAGTGCACCAGGCCCGAGCACTTGTCTCATGCATCCAACCTGGGCTGGTGATCTGTTTCACCATAGATAATATACATGTTTCGATGCTGTTCTCTCGAAACATCCCACCCTCGCCTTCTCCCACAGAGTCCAAAAGTCTGTTCTGTACATCTGTGTCTCTTTTTCTGTTTTGCATATAGGGTTATTGTTACCATCTTTCTAAATTCCATATATATGTGTTAGTATGCTGTAATGTTCTTTATCTTTCTGGCTTACTTCACTTTGAATAACGGGCTCCAGTTTCACCCATCTCATTAGAACTGATTCAAATGAATCCTTTTTAATGGCTGAGTAATATTCCGTGGTGTATATGTACCACAGCTGAAGCTGACCTTTTTGACTTCAGTCTGTAGCTGACTTGTAGGAATATAAACACCAAGTGGTTCCCCTGGGAATGAAGCTTGTACTGCAGCTTAATTGTAATTTATTAATTGCCATTCTTTCAAGATGAAAATGTATATAACCAAGCTTGCTATTTGGCCATACATACATGTTACACATAAAAGGCTTCAAGATATCAAAAGAGCTATTTCCTACAGGGGGAAATGAAGCATGGAACATAGCTTAGATATCAGAGCTGAGACCATAAGACCCAACTACAGCCACCAAGCTATGGCCCCATTTGTGTCTCCAGGTTCTTCTGTTTTTCTAGTGCTCAGATAGCTGTCTTGTGCTGGCCAAGCGGCCTGCATGACTGGCTCAACAGTATTAAAAATGTCTATAGAACTGGAGCAAGTGTCAGTGAGTGCTGTCAGCACCATCACTGGCAATATCCATCAGGAAAGACTTCACTTCCTTGAAGGGGGCCCTAAGGCTGCCCAGAGATGGCCTGCCTGCACCCCTGTCTTCCAGGATGTTCTAATGCAGATACACCAGGGAAAATGTGCTGATCACTCATTGGAAAGTAGAATGAAATATCAAAATGCAAATCAAAATGAACATTAAAATGGCTATACAAAAAAGTTTCATTTGAAATTGGGAAGTGAAAAGGATGAACATAGGATTCATCCATGTACGTGTTCTTTTGGTTTCAGATGTTAGTGACTTGTGTGCTGGTTGCCAGCTCCTAACTGGGATCTGGAGGAGGCAACAGAGGTGAGACCTTTGCTTGGGAGTGGGGGTGTTGAATGCAGGAGAAACAGAATTTCCTTGGTGATGCATGTAAAAGGCAACAAGAATGGCCTAGGGAGTTAGTTGATCAGTGACATTCTTATGGGAAAGATTGGGTTTCAGTAATAATTTATGAAAAGAGGTGAGAAGAGAGGAAGCAAGAGGTGAAGAACATTGTAGAACCAGGACAGAATCTCTGCTGAAGTTGCTTCTGCTGCCATGGGAGTTTATGAAAGTTGATTAGATGCTCTGTTTCTAGTATTCAAAAAACATAGAGAAAAACCTCCCAAGAGACTAAGAAAAATCATAGTATGTGGATGCCCTGCATTTCTAGAGAAGAGGCTCTTGAAACATTTGGACCTCTTCTTTTTTGAGAACTCCATTGAATGAGGAAAATTTCAGAGGAAGGAGGAACGGGATCCCAAATGTGCCTCCCGGGGTCCGCAGAGGGAATGAAATCTCCCAGGGGAGTTTTGAGCTGGGGAAGCAGGTTCACCTCTCTGCAGGCCCGTCCGCAGGACATGCTGAGCAAATCCTCAAGCCCTCTGCTGGGGTGTACCCTGCTCCTGCTCTGAGTCTCTCCTCCCAACATATCCGTGATGTTTATTAAGAGATGACAAGTCTATCAGGCCTCAGGAGCAGTCTTTCACAGGAAGATCTTCCTGTACACCCAGGGAGCATCATCAATCTTGCGCCAGCTCTGAGCTCAGAGCCGCTGAGTGAACAAGGCCCCTTCTCTACCCTGCCCGCTCTGTCTAAACATTTCTTATTCACTTTCTCTGCTTCCTCTGCCAGGATTTGCAGCAAAGCAGGAGGCAGCAAAAGAAGAGGTGCTATTTGCATGAAGTGTTCCCGGTAAAGAGATGGCTACAGAAAGATGGACTAAAGCGGCCCTTTTCTCCTATGTTACTGGTTTTATGGAATATATTTCATCATTAAAAAATGGAATGGCTAGAACTGAGGCTGCAGAAATGACTCTCAGCCACACATCTAACATTATGTCACAGACAACTATAGTGAATACATGTATTTCATATTGAATATTATACCCACATTACAGAGAATCAGTTGTCCATCTTTCTAAAGTATCAAGTTTTAGGATATTTCATCCAGTGTGTATAGGCACTGTGTTGCCTTTCTTAAGTGCCTGCTTTGTTTCTCTCCTGGAAAGAAGGTTTTTGTTATAACTCTCAGCATGTAATATTCAAGAGAAGACTCCATTGCCTTGCATGGGAAGCAAAATTGATACTAGTAGCTCGCAATTGCCAATGGACCTCATTGAATATATGTCTTGTGAGTATTATATATGTCACTATATTTGTAAGTCAAATGTGTTCCACGTTTATTTTTCATTAGAAAGCCCCTAATCTGAACCACACAGCTTCAAGTCCTGAAAGACATTCTGTCAGATGGGATAATAATATCATTTTTAAATTTCATGAAGTTTATTGAGGCATACGCATCATTTTTTGGCACTGATTCAATATTTAAACATTTCAATCTAACACATCATAAGGTTGTTTTTTATTTTGGGATGGGAGAGAGAGAGGAAATTATTTTCCTATATCATGAATGCTTCCAAATATTTTTTTTTAAATCTTGTTCTTTACTATAATATGAGCTTTTCAAAGATTTTGACACTGGGCTTTGTTCAGAGACATGAGGAAGGTCATGAAAAATGGTTCTTTTATCCTTTGCTCGGCAGAATCAGATAGGAATGAAAGATTGGACTGGCTTTATTCACACTGGAAGGCCTCTGTAAGACTTAGCTGCTGGTAAATGCTTTACAATGCTGAGATTCTGTGATTTGTTTCAATCTGGAGCTATAAAGGTCCGAAATGCCATTTTTAGTCATATAATAAGAACTCAGAATTCAGCAGTTGTATATGCTTAACCTAGCCAGGACCTGCCTTGGTACTGCAGCTAAAGGTCCCCAAGTTGTTCCATGTAACAACTGTATGTAGGCTTGGGTGCTTGTACACTCGTGTGTGTGCACACATGTGAGTGTATGTGTGTGTTATGGAGAGCAGGTATGGTTCCATCCATTAAAAGAGTACCACAGTGCCAGCATAAATGACTTCCAATGGTGAGATTACCTCTGCTCTGGATATCTAAAGAGAATCTTGTTACAGTTAAAAGTGAAATTATATTATTTTTCCATTTTGATCAGCACTACTAAAACTGGAAAAAGAGCTTGTCTTTTACAGGAAAACTAAATAGGGCAAAAGTGATTCCAAAGTTCCAAGTTAGTTTATGAAAAAGATTTTAATTTCTATTAAAAAGTAGTTTCCAATATTGGACTAAAAATTTTAGTTCTTTTTTTTCCCCTAGATATGTAGAGCTTTTTGTTGGTATAGGGGAGAGATAGGGGAACTAATTCTTTTGATCATCATGTTTCAGACATGTTTTGTTTTTATTTTTTAAGAGTTTTATTAAGATATAATTAATACAGCATACACTTCACCCATTTTAAAATGGACAATATGATGGCTTTTTATATATTCACAGATTTTTACAACTATCACTACAATAAATTTTAGAATATTTTATCATGCCTCAAAATCATTTTATTACGCTATGGTTTTTCCAGTAGGCATGTATGGATGTGAGAGTTGGACTATAAAGAAAGCTGTGCACCAAAGATTTCATGCTTTCGAACTGTGGTGTTGGAGAAGACTCTTGAGAGTCCCTTAGGCTGCAAGGAGATCCAACCAGTCCATCCTAAAGGAAATCAGTCCTGAATATTCATTGGAGGGACTGATGCTGAAGCTGAAGCTCCAATACTTTGGCCACCTGACTCGAAACAATGGCTCATTGGAAAAGACCCTGCAGGTGGGAAAGATTGAAGGCAGGAGGAGAAGGGGATGCCAGAGGATGAGATGGTTGGATGGCATCACCGACTTTATGGATGTGAGTTTGAGAAAACTCCGGGAGATGGTGAGGGACAGGGAGACCTAGCATGCTTCAGTCCATGGGGTCACAAAGAGTCAAAAGAGATGACCGAGTGACTGAACAACATCAATCACACCCAAAAGAAACCCTGCCTCTCTTAGCTGTATCTTCCAGTCACATCATCCCCCATAGTTCTAGGAAAACATGATCTATTTCCCGTTTCTATGGATTTGTCTGGGCTGAATACTTTATGTAAATGGAATTACTTAATATGTAGCTTTGTGACTGGCTTCTTTCACTTTGTATGATATTTTCAAGGTTCAGGTGTGTTGCATGATTGGTACTTAACTCTTCACTGATGGATAATATTATGTTGTAATGATCAGCTTTACAGGCATTTGGGTTGTTTCTTCTTTTTGGATATTATGAATAATGCTCCTATGAACATCCATGTATAAGTTTTGTGTGGATATATATTCACTTTTTTTAGATATAAATATAGAAATGAATTGCTGGGATTACATGACATGCTTATTTAATGTTTTGAGACCATTTTCCAAAGAAGCTGTACCAATTTATACTTCTCTTAATAGTTTGTGAGGTTTCCAGTTTTCCACATCTTTGTTATTAACTGTCTTTGTCTTTGTGATGGTAGTCAACCTAGTGTGTGTAAAGTAATATCTCATGATCCTGACTTCCATTTCTCTGATGACTGATGCTGAACATTTTTATTTTTGCCTTTTGTAAACCTTCTTTATAGAAATACCTACTCAAATCTCTTGTCTATTTTTGAGCTGTATTATTTAGCTGTTTATTATTGAGTTGTAGGTGTCCTTTATATGTTCTATGTATAAGTTATTTGCAAAAATTTTCTCTGTTCTTTTCCTTTCTTGATAGTGTCCTTTGAGGCACAGAGTTTTTAATTTTGATAAGGTCTAATTTATCTTTTTTCTGTTTGTACCTTTGATGTTACAACCTGCTTTATTTTTATGTGACTTTTAAGAGGAACTTTCAAGCATTTTGATTCAGGTTGCCACAGGAGTACTGAAGGAGACTGGTGTTGGAGTAGATGGTATTAAAGACATACTAGTGAATTTAGAAAACATCGATTTCTGCTTCAGGCACCTGCACAACAAATCAAAGTCTCACACATATTGATTAGGAAAATATGTTGCAAAATTTTGTTTTCTCACCCCTTCCAGTTGTGTGAACTATCAGGGCATACATATTGACTCTGTATTCAACTCAAAAACCTTATACAGCATGCCGCCACCAGGCAGTGGGTGTTGCAGCCATGAATGTACAGTTACTGTCTGCACTTCAGGAACATGGTTTATGTGACACCTGGCTTTCTTTTCTAGCCCGTTATAAAAATAACTTTTCAAGACTTTTTTTTTTTTAAAGATTGAAGTTTCGAATACAATGCAATCTTGAATATTAAAAGCATGAACTTAAAGGAGGTAGGAGATCAGAGAGGGAATAAACATTTACTAAGTACTTACTATATGCCTTTACATACACAATTTTATTTCATTCTCATAATACATTTTTTGTATAACTTCAGGGTCCTCAGTTTAAAGATGCTTAAGTTTTTTGTCTGGGTCATATAGCAATGACTATTTCTTGTATCAATTATTATTGATACAATAATTAGGTGGTAGCCTTGTCCATACAGATCCCCTGAGCTTCCTGAAGGCGCAAATCCTGCTCTTTCTCCACTTTAGTTGCTCAAAATGCTTCTGACACAGTAAGGATGCACTGGATATTTGTGCATCTTTTGACTGACCAGGCTGCCTGACTGTTAAGATTGTACATCTGCTACTCTGTCTATATTCTGTGGCTTCCTATCAATTAATAAAATGTAAATTCATGTTCAGCTAATATTTAATAAGCATCCACTGTAAATATGGATACAATTTGGATTTTTCCATTAATTCTAATTATTATCGAACTTTGCTTAAATAAAGGTGAACTTCTTTAGACTCGGTAAGTTCATTTTCTCTTTCTCAAACTCTCTCTGCCACTCTTCCTCCTCCCTTCCCTTAATACTCAAATCCTCCATGGGCTGGCATGTAATTTGGAGGTTTCAGCTCAGCTCATTGTCTGAAAAAAAATATCCTCCAGAAATGAGTCTATAGCTTTCTGGTAGTTTGCAGATTTCCTGTTTCATTATCAGAAACACTGTTTCTTGGTTTATCAACCCTAATTGGGTGGCAGCCTTGTCCATACAGATCTCCTGAGCTTCCTCAAAGAAGAAATTCTGTCTCTTTCTACTTTAGCTCCTCAAAATGCTTCCAATGCAGTAAGGTGCACAGAATATTTGTGTGTCTTTTGAGTGGTCATGCCTTTAATGCCTTCGCACTCCTCCTACCCCAACCCTTTAGCTATAACCATTGATCCAGAAAATTTTACAGCTGATTCAATCTGGGTCAACCAGATCTTCTCTTCTGCAATTGTGAAACTTTGATGAAAAATCATATGGTTGAGAAGTCTGATGGTTCTCATGGTAGTTTTCTGTAGAGAAAGAGTCCTAACTATTTTGGGCTTATTCTAATTGCTGGTATTCTTGTGGCTTTTAACCTCCTTTTTCACTTTGCTGAACTACTTCAGTATTCTTACAGTATATTAATAACTCCTCTTTTACTAACCTTAGGTGGGGCTGCTCATTTAACCAATACATTTAAATGATCATATTTAATAGACCAGCTTTCTTCCTCTGTTCCTCCCTTCTTTCCTTCTGTCTGCCTCTCTTCTTTCCTTTCTTTTTTCCTCCCTCTCTTCCTCCCTTCCTTTTTTTCTTCCTTCTTTAGGGGATTAAAATTTGCCACCCTAAACTATATCTTTATCATGACAATAAATTCAGGCTGATAATTTTTAAATCCCAGAAGACTCAGGAGGAAACTTTGACCTTCCCCTAATTGTTTAAAAGAACACAAATAGAGTTATCACCAGAGACATCTGCAAAAAATATGGGCTAGGTACTCTAGGCAGGACCTAGAGATCAGAGTCCACTCTGTACCCCATTTTCTCTGCCTGGCACAGCAAACATTTGTTTACCAAACATTTGCTTTCCCATCTTCCTGTAAATTTTCTTCCTCCTCTTTGAAGTCCCAAACCACTGCTCTTAACATCTTTCTTTTTTATCTTTAGCTGAAGATGGTATTTAGGTGAGGGCTTTGGCCATTTTGGCAAATTACCCAGTTTTCCTGGGTCTCTCTCATGTTTTTAAACTTTTGTTTTAATTTTTTCCAGTTAATCTGTCTCATGTGTGTGCATGTGTGTTTGTGCTCAGCCCCTCAGTTCAGTTCAGTTCAGTTGCTCTGTCACGTCTGACTCTTTGTGACCCCACGAACAGGCACACCAGGCCTCCCTGTCCATCACCAACTCCTGGAGTTTACTCAAACCCATGTCCCTTGAGTCAGTGATGCCATCCAACCATCTCATCCTCTGTCATCCCCTTCTCCTCCTGTCCTCAATCTTTCCCAGCATCAGGGTCTTCTCAAATGAGTCAGCTCTTCGCATCAGGTGCCCAAAGTATTGGAGTTTCAGCTTCAGCATCAGTCCTTCCAATGAACACCCAGGACTGATCTCCTTTAGGATGGACTGGTTGGATCTCCTTGCAGTCCAAGGGACTCTCAAGAGTCTTCTCCAACACCACAGTTCAAAAGCATCAATTCTTCGGTGCTCAGCTTTCTTTATAGTCCAGTTCTCACATCCATACATGACTACTGGAAAAACTATAGCCTTGATTAGATGGACCTTTGTTGCCAAAGTAATGTCTCTGCTTTTTTATATGTTGTCTAGGTTGATCATAACTTTCCTTCCAAGGAGTAAGCGTCTTATAATTTCATGGTTGCAATCACCATCTGCAGTGATTTTGGAGCCCCAAAATTTCTTGGATCATTCCCAAGAAAAAGAAATGCAAAAAAGCAAAATGGCTGGCTGAGGAGGACTTACAAATACCTGTGAAAAAAAGAGAAGTGAAAAGCAAAAGAAAAAAGAAAAGATATTCCCATTTGAATGCAAAGTTCCAAAGAATAGCAAGAAGAGATAAGAAAGCCTTCCTCAGCAATCAATGCAAAGAAATAGAGGAAAACAATAGAATGGGAAAGACTAGAGATCTCTTCAAGAAAATTAGAGATACCAAGGGAATATTTCATGCAAAGATGGGCTCAATAAATGGTATGGACAGAAATGGTATGTACCTAAAAGAAGCAGAAGATATTAAAAAGAGGTGGCAAGAATACACAGAAGAACTGTACAGAAAAGATCTTCACGACCCAGATAATCACAATGGTGTGATCACTCACACTCACATAGAGCCAGACATCCTGGAATGTGAAGCCAAGTGGGCCTTAGGAAGCATCACTACGAACAAAGCTAGTGGATGTGATGGAATTCCAGTTGAGCTATTTCAAATCCTAAAAGATGATGCTGTGAAAGTTCTGACACTCAATATGTCAGCAAATTTGTAAAACTCAGCAGTGGCCACAGGACTGGAAAAGGTCAGTCTTCATTCCAATCCCAAAGAAAGGCAATGCCAAAGAATGCTCAAACTACCGCACAATTGTACTTATTTCACACGCTAGTAAAGTAATCCTCAAAATTCTCTAAGCCAGGCTTCAGCAATATGTGAACCATGAACTTCCAGATGTTCAAGCTGGTTTTAGAAAAGGCAGAGGAACCAGAGATCAAATTGCCAACATCCGCTAGATCATCAAAAATGCAAAAGAGTTCCAGAAAAACATCTATTTCTGCTTTATTGACTATGCCAATGCCTTTGACTGTGTGGATCACAATAAACTGTGGGAAATTCTGAAAGAGATGGAAATACCAGACCACCTGACCCGCCTCTTGAGAAACCTGTACACAGGTCAGGAAGCAACAGTTAGAACTGGACATGGAACAACAGACTGGTTACAAACAGGAAAAGGAGTACGTCAAGGCTGTATATTGTCACCCTGCTTATTTAACTTATATGCAGAGTAAATAATGAGAAACGCTGGGCTGGAGGAAGCACAAGCCGGAATCAAGATTGCCAGGAGAAATATCAATAAACTCAGATATGCAGATGACACCACCCTTATGGCAGAAAGTGAAGAAGAACTAAACAGCCTCTTGATGAAAGTGAAAGAAGAGAGTGAAAAAGTTGGCTTAAAGCTCAACATTCAGAAAACTAAGATCATGGCATCTGGTCCCATCACTTCCTGGCTAATAGATGGGGAGACAGTGGAAATAGCCCCTCAGTCCTGTTCTACTCTTTTGCAACCCCATGGACTGCAGCCCACCAGGCTCTTCTTTCCATGGGATTTTCCAGGCAAGAATATCGGATGGGTTAACATTTCCTTCTCCAGGGGATCGTCTCAACTCAGGGATAAAACCTGCATCTCCCATGTCTCCTGCATTTGCAGGCGGATTCTTTACCAATAGGTCACCTGTGATGCCCTAATCTGTTTCAGGTCAATTTTACTCACAGACCAGCCAGAAGAACCCAGAAGGGCAGGAAACAGTGTTTTCCCCCCTGACACTCCCTTTCCTTCCCCTTCCTTCCACCTTTCTTCCCTCCCTCCTCTTCCTCCTTTTCTTGATCCTCTTTCTTCTTTGAGAAACACCTTTTCTTTCCTTCTATTTTGTTACATCCACATAGTAATTCCATACTTCTTTATGTCTTGTCATGAAATTCTTTGTGGTTCTTCATGTTCCCTTTCATATAAAGTTTTACTTTCTTTTAAAGAAGAAGGGTATGTTCTGCCTGCTTAAAATATACTTCCAAATGGAATCACTGTTCAGGGTTTTTTCACTTTTATGCATTACTTCTGTCTATTTTGGCAATATTTAGAACTTCTCTCTGCAAACTATGTCTGCAAGACAGATCTTCAAAACTGACTTTTAAAACAGTTAGTATGCATTCTAGGATAATATATGCTTTGCCAAAACTGTGAACAGTGTTCTGAACATTGATGTGATTTCCTCAAGATTTGGGGAGGATGAACTTACGTGTACCATATCTGCTTGACTGAGAGTTGGGAGAGCAGCATTTTTTGTGAAATAAGATAAGGGAGGGCAGAGTTGGAAGTGGTTAGATTCAAGGACTAGTGTTTCTGCAGAATCAGGGGAAAGGGGAAGTTGTGGCAACAGGGAACCCTGTGCCTGAATCATTCCCTGATGTACGTAACAGCCTTCTGAAGGAAGCATGGCCTCCTGGGTTTCCCCAGGACAGCAAAAGCATGTGTAGGAAAGTTTAGATATCTGGACAGGCAACTTTTTTTAATGATGTCAACTCAGGAGCTCCAGATGAGGCAATGAAAATCTAATTCATCTCTGTTAGGGCACTTTTACCAACCCCTAAGTCATGCTCTCTGCCTTTGTTCATTTGTACATTTTTTTTTTTTTTTTAGATTTCCAGTATCAGTGATATCATATATTTGTCTTTCTCTGTCTGACTTACTTCACTTAGTATAATAATCTCTAGGTCCATCTTTGTTGCTGCAAAGGGCATTATTTCATACTTTTTATGGTTGAATAATGTTCTATTGTATGTGTATATATATATATATACACACATACATATACACATATATATACACATATATAGATACATATTATATATGGAATATACATATATATGGAATATATATGTATATTCCATATCTCCTTTATTCATTAATCTATCAACAGACATTAGGGATCAAATGTCTATTGATAGGTCATCACCAACTCGATGGATATGAGTTTGAGCAAGCTCCAGGAGTTGGTGATGGACAGGGAAGCCTGGCGTACTTCATTCCATGGGGTTGCAAAGAGTCAGACACGGCTGAGTGATTGAACTGAACAAAACTGAACTGAGACATTTAGTTGCTCCCATGTCTTGACTACTATAACTACTGTAGCAATGAACATTGGGGTGAATGCATCTTTTCAAATTAGAGCTTTCATCTGTTCCAGATACCAAGAGCAGAAAAGAATGATCCCTAATGATCCTTCAACATTTAATGGAAGTCCTCTCTCCCCATTTCCCCAAGGCAGAACAAGTGATTCCTGCTGTGTGTTCTCATAGTCGTTTTACACAACTTCACTGTACTTTAATTTATTTAAAAATATTCATTCATTCATTCATTCATTCATATAATCTGTGCCCCTCACTCTTTCATTCACATATGATTTGTGTCGTCAGGTGATGGACCCTGAAGATGGTGGATGCTGAGATCACAAGGACACATTCCTTGCCCCTCCCGGAGTTCGCTGCCTCAGGAAGCAAACACGCAGGTAAGCAAATTATTACAGCAAAGTGTTTGCTGTCACTAGACGAGGCTCTGGGAGCATGGAGGTGAGGACGGACCTTCCTGGGAAGACGGATGAAGGCTCCTGAAGAGGCGAATGTGAAGGGAGGGAATAACACCACTAAGGGAACAATGGCCACGGGATGAGAGCGAGCAGAGCAAGTGCAAAAGTGCCCGGGGCAGTGTCACGTACGGTGCTGGAGGGAACCTCTGCAGGCTCAGCAGGGCTGGGGCCAGGTGTGGGTGAGGGGAGGGGGCTGTGGGAGCAGACAGGCAGGGTCGTGAGCTCCTGACATACCCAACAAAGGGAAGCGGACCTTGTTGTGAGGGTGGGACGCTTAACCTAAGAGAGTGGTGAGGATGGCCATGCTAGATTCTAGGGGAGAGACGATGAGGGCTGACAGTGGGGTGGTCATAGGAGGGAAAGGCGGGATCCAGTTAAGAGGGGCGGAATTTTAAGGATTTGCCACACTAGGTCTAGTGAGAGGGCTCTCCCAGAGTTCTGAAAATCTGAGAGCAGGGTTGAGTCTAGCTGGGTGCTCTGTCCTGAGGGCCCTCCTCAGTGCCTGGCGGGGAGCTGGTACGCCATCAACACTTACCCAGCAAATGAATGAACCTCATGGGAAAGAGTTCATCCACTGGGTTCCTCATGGATTTTGATGGAAAAGAGAGGGAGAGAAAGAGGTTAATGAAATACATGTTAAATTATGGCCATATAATGATGGTTAAGAATGATCCTTGAATGGCTATGTCATTGTTTCCTCAGACTAGCAGACTAGCAGCTTCTCCTTACTTGTAAAGACCACAGAACTGTCCAGTTTGGGCTTGACTTAGGAGATATTTGACTCACTGTCTGCAGCTTTCTTTTTTTTTTTTTTTTGAATTGCCTTCCCTCCTTAGAAGCTCTTTGCCTCTTGTCAGTGCAGGGTTGCCAACCAATGCTGGCCATCTAGCCCCATCCTTCTCACTCAGCATTTAAAAGTTAAATGCTTCATAAGAAGCATTTTCCATGAGACCCAATAGCACATAGAAAGTACTCAACAAATGGTAACTTTATTTTTCCCCCATAACTTGAACCAGCTCTCTATTTAACACTTTCTAAGTCTTGTCTTTCCCTGGGAAAAACAAATCCTTTCTTGTACATAAATGAGATTAGCCTTCTTGGGTATATCTTTGTTTTTGAATGGGGTCTTTCTGGAAATACAGTGACCTAAACCAAGGAATGATTCTAGTGCTAGGATGTGTAGCCCCAGAGGAGGAGCAATAGGGAGGTATTTCGGACCTGTTCGCCTAGTACCCACAGAGATGGCTCCCTGCCCAGCTTGTGAGGCCTGGCCCCAGAAAGAGCGTGTCACTCTGGTTTCTGTCTCTCTGTAACGACCATCCACAGTGGTTTCAACGTGTTTTCCCTGTGTGGAAGTTGTTGTAACTTTTAAAAGATGTCTTGGTGGGGATGGGCTTGGAGAGGAGCATGGGGTCTGGGCGGATGAGGCAACCATTGATGAACACAGAGGAAAGCATTGGGAGGAGGAAGCAGAAGCTACAATAAAATACTCATCTCAGCTCCATCCCTGTCCCCCTTCTTGCTCTGTGCTGCCTCAGAATGCCCGATTCTATTTGTGGGATGGATGCCATAACCACTCCTGAATATCAAGCCTGTTTCATTCTGTCTTCCTCCTTCTCCCTCTTCCTCCTGGGCATTTATTGTTTTCTAACACTTCACTAGGCCCTATGGACTAAAAGACACTACAGAAATAGTCTTGGTGAAGGAGCTCATTGATCGGAAGGAAGGGAGGTGGGGAAATCGACAAGCCTAGAGATAATCATCGCAAACACCTAAGTTCCCCTTACTATGCACTGTCTGAGGCAGTTTATGCTTATTAATTTACAACTTAATTCTGAAAACTATGACACTATTTTCATTATCCTATTTTTAAAATGGAGGGACTGAGGGACAGAAAAAGTAACTTGCCTAAGGTCACACATTTAGTGAATGGCCAGGTGGGGACCCCAGCAGCACAGTGATAAAGAATCCACCTTCCAATGCAGGAGACACGAGAGACACAGGTTTGATCCCTGGGTCAGGAAGACCCCTTACAGTAGAAAATGGCCACCCACTCTGGTATTCTTACCTGGATAATTCCATGGACAGAGGAGCCTGGTGGGCTACAGTCCATGAAGTTGCAGAGTCAGACATGACTAAACAACTGAGCATGTATGCATAGGCTGGAATCATGAAAACACTTCCCCTACCTGTGACGCTGTCGTTTTATTGGAGAGGGTCTCTGCCCTGACTGGCACCTCTGATAAATTTTTATGGAGGAGATGATACTTAAATCTTGAAAATTTGGTTTTGTTTGTTTGTTTTGACTGCATCACTTGGCATGTGGGACCTTAATTCTCTGGCCCAGGGATCAAACCAGCATCCCCTGAATTGGAAGTATGAAGTATTAACCACTGGATCAGCAGGAAAGTGCCCTGAATCTTGAAAAATGAATACAGGTTTCTCAGGCAAAGAGGGAAGGGGCCTTCAGGGTGAAAGGGGTCTTCCAGGCAAAGGCCATGTCAATACCTGGAGATAAGAGAGGACAGGCTTGCTCAGAGAATCCCCAGTTGCTCAAGAACACTGGAGTGAATGGTACAAGACATTGTTGCTTGTGCAGAAGCTGGACAAGTAGGTAGGAGCAAGATTGCAAAGTCCCAGCTAGACAAGAACTTAATTCTGAAAACTACAAGTAAACTTTAAAGATATCAGTGATAACTAGACCAGAGTTATTGACACCGCAGTCCTCATTGACATGCATTTCTGAAAGCTACATTATAAAGCCTTATGGCTGAAAAGAGAGAAGCCAGTCCTTCCTTACCAACCCCTTCTCCTCATTCTGTGTCTACCACATACATATGCTAAGATGGACTTTTGTTTGTTCATTCATGTATGCAATATTTATTCAACAGGTATTTATTAAGCACCTCTTATGTGTCAGGAATTGGAGAAGGGCATGGCACCCCACTCCAGTATTCTTGCCTGGAGAATTCCATGGACAGAGAAGCCTGGTGGGCTTCAGTCCACGGGATGGCAGAGTCAGACATGACTGAGCAACTGACACATGTGTCAGAAATGGTGCTAGGTACCACATTTACAAATAGGAATGAGACACAGGAAGGACGGAGTTTCCTAGGGAAATAGACATATCAATGCATAATTTCAAAGCAGTAGGCAAAGCACAATAAGATGGGTGTATTCAAAGTGTAAAAGAGGCAGTAGATCTTCATGGCATAAAACCCAGACCCTCGAGCCATGCTCCGCTAGGTTGATTCCAGCTCTGCCATGTATTAGCTCTGTGACACGAGGTCACCCGCTCCATTTCTGGGCTATCAGTTTCCTCCTCTCACAAATGCAGATCATAATATTAACAGCCCCACAGAGGTATGACAGTGATGAAATGAGTCAACATTTTAAACTTAATGAGTCCGGTTTGAAAGTAGGAGCCCTGAAGTGACGTTGTTCCCCAGTAGATGTCACTGCTACATAGCGAGTTAGGTGAGATACTATGAGTTCCAGTCTGTGGTTTAACAATCCCTGCAGAAAAATGCTACATCAGTGACCATCTTCTCTAAATACAAAATATGGCAGAGGTTTAGTAGGTTGTGAAATATACACGGGCCAGGGGATGATGATCACCTTTTATAAAAAACAGTTCTGCATCTTTTTAGACTATACACACACACACACACACACACACACACATTTGACCATTCCAGGGATCTTAGTTCCCTGTCCAGGGATCGAACCTATGTGCCCTGCATTGGAAGCACCAAATCATAGCCACTGGACAACCGGGAAGTCCCCTACTTGACAGTTTTGAACTTTTTCCATAGTGGCTCCCTGGTGGAAGCAGTTTTCTCCCCGCTTCCTAGAAATCTTGGATGTATTCTATCAGCTTAGACTTTGTCAGGAAGCATCTACTCATTTTCATGTTTTTAAAACCATTTCTGAGAAGGTGTGGAATCATGATTGACAAAGCCACTGAGGCCTAACTTTAAAAGGAGCTTAAGATCAGAATTGGAATATGGTGACTTGGAAAGAACCTTTGTAAAGTGGCAAGAGGCAGCTTCACTGAGTCTGACTTTATGGCAACCGGATTTAGGCCTAAAGCTTAATTTTCTATGGGTCAGGGGAGATTCAGCTTTTTCCATGATCTACATAGATCTTGGCCTAGGTGTAGCTTTGGGTGAATGAGTTCTTTCTGGTTCTTGATTCTGACCTGACCAGGCCTTGAGGTCAAATGGGTAGGCTGGGACAAAAGGGGTCATCACATACTCATTTGCTTTTTGGAGTTTCACAGAATATTTTGTTTGGGTCAGACTTTCTATTAGGTGAAGGGATACAGAGATAAGTAAGGCCTCATTCCTGTCCTCTGTCTCTTCTTGACTGGAAGAGACAGACATGCAAGTATATAGCTCTAACACAACCTTTGAAATATTATTAGAGAAAAGGCAACAAAGTCAATAAGGAAAGGGAAGTTGGACTTTTTTTTGTCATGTGGAGAAGTTAGAGAAGAGCATTCCAGATAGAAGAATCAATACATACACAAGTGTAAAAAGTTATGGGCAAAATTAATGACAATTGCTTTGAATGGAGGGTATGGGTATTGGAGTAGACATATGAGGTACTACTCTCTCATTCAAGGAGACTGTAGTGTTAAAAGGCCTGACGATTTTATAAATGGAATCTTAAAACACTGCAGAGTTGGAGCCACTTTCCTTTCCTCTGTGTTGATTCTGTAACTCCAGTTTCTTTGTCAGACAATCAGTGTTCATTTTATTTCCTGAGGTCCTGCTAGGAGGATAATGTTGAACTCACCACACAATGTACCTTGGCCCTTGTGAATGACGGCCCTGGTAAAAACAATCAGCCTGAACATGCACTGGATAATAATAATAATCCCATGTGCTTAGTCACTCAGTCATGTCTTACTCTTTGCAGACTCGTAAGGACACTGTAGCCTGCCAGGCTCCTCTGTCCATGGGGATTCTCCAGGCAAGAATCCTGGAGTGCGTTGCCATGCCCTCCTCAAGGGGATCTTCCCAACCCAGAGAGAGAACCCAGGTCTCCCACATTGCAGGGGGATTCTTTATGATCTGAGCCACCAGGGAAGTCCTAATCACAATATCAGTAACTGCTAATCTTGTTGAGTACTACTCCTCAAACTCTGTACCGAATGCTTTATGTGTATGATCTCATCTAATCTCCATAGCAGTCTTATTATGAAGGCAGAGTGGTGTCAGGATATACAGCAGGCCTTGGGTTTTGGCCACCTGGAGCCGTGCTGCCTGAATTCATGGGGTGATTCCATTCCTATTAACTACGTGGCCTTGGAAAGCTGCTCAGCTCTTACCTGTATCTCAGTATCTCCATCTATAAAATGGGAATAATTATAATACCTACTTTCTTTATATGAGTTCAGTTTTGAGAGGACACCTCAAGAGCTAAGTTGGGCTGTCATTTGCCCTTAGTGTGCAGAGTTGAGAATGATTTAAAAACCCTGCTTTTGTATCCAGCTGGCACCACCCATTCTTCACTTACTGTGAATGAATCCAAGAAATTCAACAGGTACAAGCAATCACTGGAAAGCTATTTGTTGTGATTGGAAAACACTCAAAGAAATGGAGTGCTTCACAGATGATTTAATATTTTCGAGGTAGCACATGCGAATGAGTAAGCTCAGGGTAGATGAGTACGTTTACATTCCACATCAAGGTTTTACTTAAAGTTTACGTTTTGTTTAAATGAGAAGTAAGATCAATGTAAAATGACTTAAACCTTTCTTGGAAATTTATGGCTTCTTTTAATAAACCTCATAAAAGGCATTTTAAACATATGCAGCATTCTTAATGTAATGGTTTCATTCTTGAAATATATAGTATTTAGGTTGTATCTAAAATGCTCTAAAAGTATCACAAAGGCTGTAAAAATATTGTTAACGGGAAGAAATCTTTTTAGAGGGATAAATATTTTCTTGGAAAAGGAAAAAGCTGTGAACCTTTTAGGTAGGGGAATGGCTCGGTTTTGAAAAGTAACAATTTGCCTTTTTTTTTTTTTTTTCTAACATCCTTTCTGTGGTTCTGCTTCAGCCAATTATTAGATTAAAGCAAGCTGTTGCTACGTGCCCTAGAAACTAAGATGGATTTGATGTTGCATCCTAAGTTTGTGAGGAGAAGTTTCATTTAAGGCTTTAATGAGGTCAAGGGAACAAAGCAGGAGGCTGGCTGAGTCTTTTGTGTTATTTTAAGGACTGTACCTTAGAATTACAAGGCTTGCATAATACCATGGAAAGAACACAGGATTTAGAGCTGAAAGATCTCAGTTTGAGACTTGGTGCTGCCATTTCCTAGCTTTGTGACCTTGGCATAATCACTTAGATGCTCCGAGGCTCTTTTTTTTGTGGGTCTAGAAAAGAGGATCAAGAATACTTTCTCTAGCCACTTTGTAAGAACAGTGCAGTGTCAAATGTGATAAGAGGTAGTTGAATATGATCCTAGAATTTTGTAAAATACTTTGTGCTAAAGACATTTATTTGCTGTTTTTAAATATGATGAAAGCAGTTTGGGCTCCAGTGTATATTGTTGAAGAGAAAAAAAAGACATAGAGCAGAAAATAGTAATAATAATTAATATTTACTTAGCCTTTATTATGTGTCAAAGACCATGCTAACTTAACATGAGAAAGTGCTTTGTGAGCCAGAAAGTCAGAAAATGCACATAGACTTTATTTGCTGGATAAATATTTGTTGAACACTTATTTTGTACAAACATGGAGCAAAGTTTCTACCCCACTCTACACAGGTAAGTCAATTCTGTTATTTAAGAGAAAGAGTTGCATTCTTTTTGGTGGCCTGTTTCCCTCTCTGGAGACTGCAACCTTCAGAAAATTTTCCCTTAGGTATAACTTGAGACGCATATAGCTGCTAATTATGCCATGCTACAGTTGGGAAGAACATAAAGTCCAACTTCTTTCTAGATGAGGAAACAAGATCTAGAAGGGGAGCCGGCATCACCTGTTAAATTCAGTTTTCATCTGCTACAAGTCATAACTCTATATACAAACCTCATAAAATAAGGAAAGCAATACTTCTACCTACTGTAGACTTATACTGTGTAAAGAAGGGAATTGTGGAGGATAAATCTGGAAAGGTAGGTCAACACCAGTTCAGGGGGATCTTGTATATATGGTAAGGAATTCAGAGATTATCCTGAAAATATAGGACTCCAGTAAAACATATTAAGTAAGAGAATTACTGAATTAGATGTGTGTTTTAGAAAGATGACTCTGGGATAGTGCAGAAAATGAGCTGACTCAAGTCATGGTAGGGGGCATGTTTATGGTGGTTATAGAACCCTGAAGGAAAATAATGGTTTGAATCCAGATCGGAGAAGAAGTCAAGCTCTCACTGTTTGCAGTTGACATGATACTGTACATAGAAAACCCTAAAGATAGTATCAGAAAATTACTAGAGCTAATCAGTGAACTTACCAAAGTTGCAGGAATCAATGCACAGAAATCACTTGCATTTCTATATACTAACAATGAAAAAATCAGAAAGAGATTTTTCAAAATCAATCCCATGCACCATTTCAACAAAAGGAATTGAATATTCAGGAATAAACTTACCTAAAGAGATGAAAGAACTACACAGAAAATTATGACACTAATGAAAGAAAGAAAAAAGAAAAAAAAATCACATAAACAGATGGAGAGATATTCCATGTTCCTGGGTAGGAAGAATCAATATTGTGAAAATGACTATACTACCAAATGCAATTTACAGATTCAATGTGATCCCGATCAAATTACCAATGGCATTTTTCACAGAACTAGAACAAAAAGTTTCACAATTCATGTAGAAGCAAAAAAAGACCCCAAATAGCCAGTCTTAAAAAAGAAGAATGGAGCTGGGGGAATCAACCTTCCTGACTTCAGATTATACTACAAAGCTACAGTCATCAAGACAGTATGTATTGGCACAAAAATAGAAATATAGACCAATGGAACAAGATAGAAAGTCAAGAAATAAACCCATGCACCTATGGATACCTTATTTTTGACAAAGGAGGCAAGAATATACAATGGGGCAAAGACAGCCTCTTCAATAAATGGTGCTGGGAAAACTAGACAGCTACATGTAAACAAATGAAATTAGAACACTTCCTAACACCATACACAAAGATAAACTCAAAATGGATTAAAGACCTAAATGTAAGACCAGAAACGGTAAAATTCTTAGAGGAAAACATAGGCAGAACACTCCATGACATAAATCAAAGCAAGATCCTCTATGACCAACCTCCTAGAGTAACAGAAATAAAAACAAAAGGAAACAAGTGGGATCTGATTAAACTTAAAAGCTTTTGCACAGCAATGGAAACTATAAGCAAGGTGAAAAGACAACACTCAGAATGGGAGAAAATAATAGCAAATGAAACAACTGACAAAGGATTAATTTCCAAAATATACAAGTAGCTCATACAACTCAATACCAGAAAAACAAACAACCCAATCAAAAAGTGGGAAAAAGACCTAAAGAAACATTTCTCCAAAGAAGACATACAGATAGATGGCTAGCAAACACATGAAAAGATGCTCGACATCGCTCATTATTAGAGAAATGCAAATCAAAACTACAATGAGATATCACTCAAACTGGTCAGAATGGCCATCATCAAAAAGTCTACAAACTAAATGCTGGAGAGGGTGTGGAGGGAAGGGAATACTCCTGAACTCTTTGTGGGAATGTAGATTGATACAGCCACTATGGATGACAGTATGGAGATTCCTTTAAAAACTAGAAATAAAACCACCATATGACCCAGCAATCCCACTCCTAGGCATATACCCTGAGGAAACCAAAATTGAAAAAGACACGTGAATCCCCCTGTTCATTGCATCACTATTTACAATAGCTAGAACATGGAAGCAACCTAGATGTCCATTGACAGATGAATGAATAAAGAAGTTGTGGTACATATACACAATGGAGTATCATTCAGCCATAAAAAGGAACACATTCGCATCAGTTCTAAAGAGGTCGATGAACCTAGAACCTATTATACAGAGTGAAGTAAGTCAGAAGGAGAAAGATAAACATTGTATTCTATCACATATATACAGAGTCTAGAAAAATGTTACTGAAGAATTTATTTACAGGGCAACAGTGGAGAAATAGACATAGAAAATAGACTTAAGGACATGGGAGAGGGGAGGAGAGGCTGAGATGTATGGAGAGAGTAACATGGAAACTTACATTACCGTATGTAAAATAGATAGCCAATAGGAATTTGCTGTGTGGCTCAGGAAAGTCAAACAGGGGCACTGTACCAACCTAGAGGGGTAGGATGGGTAGGAAGATGGGAGGCAGCTTGAAAGGGGAGGGGTTATATGTATACCTATGGCTGATTCATGATGAGGTTTGACAGAAAACAACAAAATTGTGTAAAGCAATTATCCTCCAATAAAAAATAAATAAATTTTAAAAAAAGAAATAATGATTTAAATGGAAGAGTGTTAGTAGGGATGGACTTCTAGGTTACTTGCTCAGCAATGAGGGTGGGTATTGATTTTCACTGAGAACAAAGGAAATCAGTTCAGTTCAGTTGCTCAGTCATGTCTGACTCTTCGCAACCCCATGAACTGCAGCACAGCAGGCTTCTCTGTCCATCACCAACTCCCAGAGCTTGCTCAAACTCATGTCCATCGAGTTGGTGATGCCATCCAACCATCTCATCCTCTGTCATGCCCTTCTCCTCTTGCCTTCAATCTTTCCAAGAATCAGAGTCTTTTCCAATGAGTCAGTTCTTTGCATCAGGTGGCCAAAGTACTGGTGTTTCAGATTCAGCATCAGTCTTTCCAATGAATATTCAGAACTGATTTCCTTTAGGAGTGACTGGTTTGATCACCTTGCAATCCAAGGGACTCTCAAGAGTCTTCTCCAACATCACAGTTCAAAAGCATCAATTCTCTGGTGCTCAGCTTTCTTTATGGTCTAACTCTCATATCTATACATGACTACTGGAAAGACCATAGCTTTGGCTAGACAGACCTTTGTCAGCAAATTAATGTCTCTGCTTTTTAATATGCTGTCTAGGTTTGTCACAGCTTTTCTTCCAAAGGGCAGACATCTTTTAATTTCATGGCCACAGTCACCATCTGCAGTGAAGAACACAGGAGGTGGTATTTATTTGGGGGAAGATTGGGTTTAGGCCAATATTTAGGGGCAGGTATAAAAAGAAGTAGTTGAATATGATCCTAGCGCTTTGTAAAATGTTTTGTGCTAAAGACATTTATTTGCTGTTTCTAATTCCTATGATGAAAACAGTTTGGATTCCATCATATATTGCTGGAGAGAAAAGAAGATATAGGGCAGAAAATAATAATAATAACTAATATTTACTTAGTCCTTATTGTGTGTCAAAGACCACATTAATTTAACATTTTATTTCTTACATCAACTCTATGAGATAAGGATTAAGCCAATTAAATAACTGAGTAATGAAGGATCGGAGAGTTGTGATATAATTAATAGTCATAGTAGCCCTTATAAGCAAAGACTCAAAAGGAAATATATCTGCCTTAAAAAGCAAATGCTTCAATTCAGATAATGGGACAGACATGCCTGGATTTAAATCCTGACTCTGCCACTCATGTTTTGTATGAACTTGGTTAAGAAACCAGTCCTCGTAAGTGTTCTTTTAATTCATGTGAGAATTGTTAAAGACACCTGCCTATCTATCTCACAGGGGAGGATGAAGCAATAAGTGAGATTACACATGAAAATTTCTTAAAACAATGCCTGGCATGATGTGTTCTTAATAAACAAAATTTAACCGGCTTCTTCAATTACAGTCTTTCCTTCTGTATGTCTATCCTTCAAAATGTTATTATAATTTAAAGACATGCACAGAGTTCTGATTTTAGTATCATCCCATTCTATCACTAGTGATAACAAAACAAAGCATAACATACTCACTGAGTCAATAATCATGTCATAAAAGATAGGAGAAGTCGTCAAGGACATCTTACCCCAAAGAAAATAAATTAATGAGAAAAGACACAAATGAACTTGGCTTGGAGTTTCCAGGATGTTGGCCGTTGGGAGCTGGACCCCCGGTGGTCTGGAGCTAAGATCTGGTCAACTGAAATTAAGATAGATTTACATACCAACACTAAAAGGTCACTAAAATTTGGAGCAGCAATTAGATGAGAAAGTAATCTATGAGATAAAACCCTCCAAATGGGCTATTGTGGTCTGACTCACAGGTGTCTCCTGACTTATTAGTATAAAGAGAACTGTACTCATTTTAGGCTGTTAGGTCTCTCACAGATACCAAACAAATAAGAATCAGAGGGTTATGATATAGTTAATAGTCATGTTAGCCCTTATAAGCAAAGACTCAAAAGGAAATATATCTGCCTTCACAAGCAAATGCTTCAGCTCAGATGATGGAACTGACATGCCTGGATTTAAATCCTGACTCTGCCACTCATGTGTTGTATGAACTTGGTCAAGAAATCATACCTATGTTACTATGAGTGACTGCAGATAAAACAACAACAACACACACACACAAAACTGATTTTAATCATCAAAGAGTGAAGATGGTGAAATTGTCAGGTACAAGATATAAAAGAAATTTTTATGAGCTTAAGACAAAAATGTTATCAGAAATTAAATAAATAAATAAGAAATAAATGAAGCTTCTAGATATTAAAAGAATCTTAATATCTAAATTTTAAGATATCTTATTAAATAAACTTAAATAGCATATTAGACAAAGTAGAAGGGTAAAATAGCAAAATAAAGCAAATAAATATATGAAAATAGAACAAGAAAATCTAGCAGACCATTTTCTGGAGTTTTATATAAGACCACAGTAAAAATGAGAAAGAGACAATATTTAAAGAGATAATGGGTGTGAATTTTCTAAAATTGATGAAAAACATGCATCTACACAGTAAGGAAGTAAAACATATCGGAAGGAGGGTTAAAATTTTTTCTTGCAAGATGAAAATAGTGCTCACCTTAAGAGGAAATCTTGGTAAATCTGGCTATGTCAAATTAAAATCTGTTAATCAAATAAAATCACACGTAAGATGAAAAGGCAAGGTCTTCACTTAGTCTCATTTTCAAGGGTGGTCAATGGTCTAGTCATTAGCATGCTGAAGAACTCCCTGAGTGTGTGCTAAGCCACTTCAATCATGCCGACTCTTTGTGACCCTATGGACCACAGCCCCCAGGCTCCTTCCTCTGTCCGTGGGATTCTCCAGGTAAATCCATGGCTGATTCATGTCAATGTATGACAAAAACCACTACAATATTGTAAAGTAACTAGCCTCCAACTAATAAAAATAAATGGAAAAAAAAAAAAAAGAATACTGGAGTGAGTTGCCATGGCCTCCTCCAGAGGATCTTCCCTACCCGAGGATCGAAGCTGTGTTTCCTGAGACTCCTGAATTGCAGGCAGATTCTTTACAGCTGAGCCACCAGGGAAGCCTCGAAGAACTCCCTAAAAATGTACAAAAGGTTTTAGTACTAATATATTTTATCTTGGTTTATACTTTTGCATGTTTAATCTGAGAACTCATGGCTTTTCTCAAATATAAAAAAAAAAAATCAGATATTAGCTCTTTAAATTAACTTTTCCACCATTCTTTCTCTACATTTCTGAGATCTATATTGGAGTCTGTCAATTTATTCTCCATATCTTTTGAATTCGCTTTCATTTTTTAAAAAGATAAAACCTGTGTTTTAATAGAACTATACTGCCAAACTAAATAAGGTGGAAAAGTGGGATAATCAGACAAAAATACTAATATAACATTTTATTTTTAGGTGTAGTAATGCTGTTTTTTTTTTTTAATTTCATTTTTCTTTAATTTAAAATATTTCTCTTTGGTATAGCCACTATGGAGAACAGTATGGAGGTTCCTTAGAAAACTAAAAAATAGAGCTACCATATGATCCAGCAATCCTACTCCTGGACATATATCCAGAGAAAAACATGGTTTGAAAAGACACATGTGCCCCAATGTTCCCTGCAACACTGTTTACAAGAGCCAAGACATGGAATCAACCTGAATGCCTCTTGACAGAGAAATGAATAAAGAAGAAGTGGTACATATATACAACGGAGTATTACTCAGCCTTCAAAAAGAATAAAATAATGCCGCTTGCAGCAACAGGGATGAACATGGAGATTATCACACTAAGTGAGGTAAGTCATAATGAGAAAGACAAATATCATGTGATATCACTTATATGTGGAATCTATAAACACGATCGATACAAATGAACTTATTTACAAAACAGAAACAGACTGATGGACTTAGAGAATGAATTTATGGTCACCAGAGGGGAATGATAGCAGGGAGGGATAGACTGGGAGTTTGGGACTGACATGTACACACTGCTGTATTTAAATTAAATAACTAGCAAGGACCAACTGCAGAGCAGTGAGAACTCTGCTCAGTATTCTGTATAATCTAAATGGGAAAAAAGAAATTGAAAAAGAATAGATGCATTTATACGGATAACTGAATCACTTTGCTGTACTCCTGAAACCAATACAACATTGTTAATGAAATATACTCTAATATAAAGCAAAAAGAAATATTTCTTTCTCTGTGCTGTGTTTTTGGCGGATTCTTCAGTAATAATTGTATCCTACTACGCTTTGTGTCAAATCTAGGAGTTAGCTGTATAGCCTTCATATCCAGGATTTTTCTATTTTTAAAAAACAATTCTCTTTCTTGTTATTTCATAATGTTTTATTTTTGTGTGTGTGAAGAACAGCATTTCTTCCTTTATGTGAGGATATTACCTGTTATTTTAAAGTCATTTTAACTGAATCTATTGCTTTTATTTAATCTCTGATGAATTCATTTCATAACTATTGATTTTTGTAGCTTTCTTAACATTTTTTTTCTTATGCTCTTAAACTTTTTGTTTTATATATTCATCTTTTGTGGAAATCTGACTTTGCACAACTTTTACCTTACTACTCCCTCCATAGTAGTTTTAAGTGTGGCTTAAACACCTTTATCAAGAATCCAGTTTTATATTAAGGTTAAAGTCTCCTACTACATTTTTATATTCTAGATATTGCAGATCTGGTCACCAATCTTAGGGGCCAGACCCAATTCTGGCTAAGAAGCTGTGTCTTTTTCCTCATTCCTCTCCAAGCAAACAACTTTATATAACTCATAACATAGATAGTGTTTGACCCTCTTTATAAGAAGGAGACAGTCACTTCACAGTTAGTTTTTAATTGTAAGATTGTTCTGGTTTCATTCTTCACAGGGGGTACATTTTAGTCCCTATTACTCAAAAAAAAATTGTAACTTTTCATTGCCTTTGCCTCTTTCAGGCACTTAGTTTAGAAGATCTGTGGATTTAGCACGATTTACTCTCTTGGGCTTCTATTTCAGTTCTGTTCCACAGAGAGATTTATTTTACTTCAGAGCATTGGATATATATAGAGATGGATGTTGTCTGGCAAACATGAACTTCCCATGTTATTTTTAATAACAGCTTTATTTAGTTGTAAGCAACTACAAAAATGATACATACATGGAGTATATAATTTTATAAATTTCAATACTTGTATACACTCTTAAAACTGTGACCAAAATCAAGATATTAAACACATCTAACCCTTCCAAACATTTTCTCATTTCCTACCTAACATAGCTCCTTGCACCCCACACCCATCCTCATGCAAGCACTGATGTGTCTTCTATTTTTATAAATTAGTTTTCAGTTTCTCAAATTTTATATTAGTTGTGCCAAACAATATTTACTCTATCTCTCTGTCTAAATTCTTTCACACACAATAATTATCTTGAAAATAATCCATGTTGGTGTGTGTTCCTATAGTTCATTTATTTTTATTGTTGACTATTATTTCATAGGTTGATGACCCACAATTTAATTATCTGTTGATGCAAATTTGTCTCATTTTGACTTTTTAGCTATTAAAAATTAAAGAACCACAAACAATGGCATACAAGTCTTGTTTTATGAATATATATTTTAATTTCTCTTGTATATTTACCTAGGAGTGAAATGAATGATTAGATCATGTGATAAATGTATCTTTAACCAAAAAAAAAAAAAAGGAAAAGAACCCCCCCCCTCCACACACACAAAGTTTTCCAAAGGAGTTATGTCATTTTAGATTGCTGCAAGAGTTTATTTGAGTTTCATTATTTCCGCATCCTTGCAAACACATGATATGGTCTGTATTTTAAACTTTAACCATTTTACTAACAAACTCAAGGTTATATTTTCTGTGGATTTATTTGCATTTCTCTAATCACTTATGATGCTGAGGATATTTTTATGTGCTTATCTACCACCCATGTATCCTCTTTGGTGAAGTATCTGTTCACATCTTCCCATTTTGTTCGTGGGTGTTTGTTTTCTTATTTTATTTTGGAAATTTTTCATGTATTCTGATACAAGTTCTTTTCAGTTAACACACTTTGACATGTTTCTTCTAGTTGGTCTGGGAAGATTCCACATGCAGTGGAGCATCTAAGCCCATGCACAACTACTGAGCCTGCACTCCAGGGCCCACATGCTGCAACTACTGAGGTCCATGCATCTGGAGCCTCTGCTCTGCACCAAGGGAAGCCACTGCAATGAGAAGACAGTGCGCCACAGAGAAGAGTAGCTCCTGTGGGACTGGTTCCAGATGGTGGAGTAGAAGGATGTGTGCTCATCTTCTCCTGCAAGATCCCCCAAATCACAGCTAGCTGTTGAACAACTATAGACAGGAAGACACCTGAACCCACTGAAAAAATACTCCACATCCAAGGATGAAGGAGAAACTACAAGAAGATGGTAGGAGGGGTGCAATCATGATAAGATCAAGTCCTTATCTGGGTGACCCACCTCAGGCCAAACAACTAATAGGTAGGGAGTGCAGATCCACCCATCAGAAGACAATTGGATTAAAGTTTTACTGAGCATGGCCCTGACCACCTGAGCAAGACCCAGCTTTCCTCACAGCCAGTCCCTTCCATCAGGGAGCTTGCACAAGCCTCTTATCTTCATCTACCAGAAGGCAGGCAGAAGAAATAAGAACTGCAATCTCACAGTCTCCAGAACTAATACCACAATCACAGCAAACTAACCAAGAATGAAAAGAAACAGTATTATGTCCCAGGTGAAGGAACAATATAAATCCCCAGAAAAACAACTAAGTGAAGTGGAGATAGGCAAACTTCCAGATAAATAATTCAGAAAAATGATAGTGAAGATGACTCAGGATCTCGGAAAAAGAATGGAGAAAATGCAAGAAATGTTTGCCTAAGACTTAGATCTAAAGAATAAACAAACAGAGATGAACAATACACTAGAAGGAATCAATAGCCAAATAACTGAGGCAGAAGAATAGATGAGAGATCGTGGAGACAGAATGGTGGAAATCACTGATGCAAGACAGAATATAGAAAAAAGAATGGAAAGGAATGAAGATAGCATAAGAGATGTCTGGACAACAGTGAAGACACCAACACTTACATTATAGGTGTCCCAGAAGAAGAGGAGAGAAAGTGCCCAAGAAAATATTTGAAGAGATAATAAATGAAAACTTCCCCAACATGGGAAAAGAAAGAATCAACCAAGTCCAGGAAGCACAGGGATTTCCAAGCAGGATAAACCCAAGGAGGAACACATCAAGACACATAGTAATCAAACTGACAAAGATTAAAGACAAAGATATTAAAAGCAACAAGGGGAAAAAGACAACCTACAAGGGAAATCCCATAAGGTTTTCAGCTGATTTCTCAACAGACACTCTACAAGCTAGAAGGTAATGGCAAGATATAGTTCAAGTGATGAAAAGGAAGAACTTGCAACCAAGAATACTCTACCCAGAAAGACTCTCAATAAGATTTGTTAGGGAAATCAAAAGCTTTCCAGACAAGCAAAAGTTGAGAATTCAGCACCACTCAACCAGTTTTATAAAAAATGCTAAAGGAACTTGTCAGGCAGGAAACACAAGTGAAGAGTAGCTCCTACTTGCTGCAACTAGAGAAAGCCTGCCTGTAGCAACAAAGACCAGAAGAGCCAAAAATAAATACATAAATAAATAAATTTTAAAAATTGCTTCATGTGGCTGAGTGGTAGATCCAGCCTCTCTTATCCCATCCTGTCTGGAAACAGAAGTCTTCTATTCATTTTTTTATTATTATATTAGTATTTTCTTTTTGAATTTCATTTTGGAATTTTATTTCTATTGCTGTTTCTCCAAGTTCTTTAGTCCTACCTTCTGCAATATACAGTCTGTTATTAGTCTCATCCAGTTAGTTTTCATTTCAGATATTACAGTTTTTGTTTCTATCAATTTTTGTTTTTTAAAACCATATTCCATATCTTAACCTAAAACTTCAATCTCTCTCTAGCTTCTTGAGCATATAAAAATAAGATATTTAGAAATATATAGAAATATATTAGAAATAAATAGAAAAATTTGTTTTGTGATGTCTATTTATTAAATCATCTGTATCATTTTTTGGTCAGTTTCAAATCAATTTATTTATCTTCCTTATGGGTTTTATTTCCCTCCTTTGCAGGTAACTTCTGACTGGATGCCAGACACTGTGAATGTTACTTCTTGTGTGATAGATGTTTTTGTGTTCCTAAAAGCCTTAATGAATTTTTGTTTTGCAAAGCAGTTATATTACTTGGAAATTATTTAATCCTTTTAGGTTTTACTTTTAAGCTTTCTTTGGTTGGATGAAAACATGTTTAGTCTAGCTTAATTTTGTTCAACTACAAAAATAGACTCTTAGGAGTTCTCTACCTGATGGTCCATCAATTATGAGATTTTCTAATTTAGTTGGTGAGAACAGGCAATATTCTTGGCTGTCTGAGGTTTAGTAATTGGTCCTTATAATCCTTCAGGTGGTTCTTTCCCTGGCTTTGGCTACTTTTCTGAAAAGTAATTGTTGATCTTTTCTAAGCTGAGAATTTAAGGAGGGCTTTCTACAGATTTCAGTTGTTCTGTCACTGTGTAGCTCTCTCCTCTTTGAGATTCTTCCCTGAAAACTCTTATTGCCTTAGTCTAATTGTACTTCCAGCTCCATTTTCTCAACTCAGACAGACTGCCAGTTTTGTCTAGGTTCTCTCTTCCTATGCTGTGGTCTTGGAAGCTCATAGGTCTTATTTAAATTGATTCTTATTTCTGAGGTTTTCTTGTCTCATATCTAATGTCTTAAAATAGCTTGTTAGGTATGTTTTGCATGATATTTTAATTGTTTCAAGGAGAGGGTAAATCCAGTCCCTATTTGTCTCGAATAATTTTCACAATGTTATCTTGACCAGAAGTCAGGAAGATATTGAATATGCTGAAAACTATTGAGTTGAAACTTAAACACTGAAGCCAAGTATTAAACAAAGATCATATACTTGAGAAAGGCACAGACAGCCCCAGTGAAGAAGAGTAAGGGGATTCAAGGAGTTATATAGTCTCTGCGGTCGCTGGTGAGAACTTTAATTAACCATTGAGCTATCTAAACCAATTACCAAAGTCAACTTTGGTAAAGTTCTTGTTCTCAAGAATGTATTACTCCTCTGGCTCTTTTAGGAAGTTCTGAAAACCCATGGACTCTGCATTCTATATGATACTCTATAGCTCTGGAATACTAGGAAACCATAGTGACAGACAGCATGAGGCACTAAGTGATAGATGGCTTGAAAAACCTTCAGTCAAAACTGATTTAGTTCCAGGAACTGAAAATCAAAATGTTTACTAGTCTCCTAGGGCTGCTATAACCAACCACAACAAAGCTGGTAATTACTATAAATAGAAATTTATTCTTTCAAAGTTCTGGAGGTTAGAAGTCCAAAATGAAGGTGTTAGTAAGGCCAAAATTCCTCAGAAGGTCTTCCTTGTCTCTTCCAGCTCCTGGTAGGTCTTGACATTCATTGGTTTGTGGCAATATAACTTCAGTCTCTACCTCTGTCTTCACATGGCCTTCTCTGTAAGCTGATTGTTAATACACATCCTGAATGCTTCACGTTTCTACAGACTTGAAAATTCTGCCCCCATTGCTCCTATATTTTTCTCAGTTCTACTGAATCCCTCTCTCTGCCACACACACAAGAAATCTTACTGAATTGATTGGCTGTTGATTGTTTACTTGCTAAGTCATGTCTGACTCTTTTGTGACTTCAGGGACTGTAGCTCATGAGGTTCTGCTGTCCATGGGATTTCCCACTCAAGAATACTGGGGTGGGTTGCCATTTCCTTCTCCAGGCGACCTTCCTGACCCAGGGATCGAACTTGCGTCTCCTGCATTGGTAGGCAGATTCTTTACCACCGAGCCACCAGGGAAGCCCCAATTAGTTGTTTAGATTGGTAGTTATCAGTATAAACTCTGAATTCAGACTGTCTTGACTCAACTGTAGTTCCATTATAAAATAGTTGTGTAACCTTGAGTAAAGTTTAAAACATTTTTATCTCAAATTCTTTTCTGAAAAATGAGGACAGTATTAGCACACCTACCTCAAATAGTTGTTCTATGGGTTTATTGAGCTAACATACGCATCAAATACTTAGAGCAGCGCTAGGCACCTAGTAAGTGTCACAGGAATGTTACACGTTGTTATTGGAAAAGACTCAGTTTCCTTGTCAGCAGACAATTGTCTCCCATGAGACAATCATAGGAGCTGCTTCAGATCAATTCTTGTCTCTGAGGTTTCCGTGTCCTTTCCTGCTTGATATTACATGATATGAAAATTGTTGCTTCACTTATTTTGTACTTTATTTTATGTTTCTAGGGGAAGGCTAAATTTAGTCCCTGTAACTTTAAGTTGTCTGAAAGCAGACTTCTCATGGTGCTATCTTAACTAAGTCAGGAAAGAAAGTTCATCCTTGTTAGAAGTTGGATTTCTGTAGTACCCAGAAACAGAGATAGTTAAAATGAGGTTCTAAAGTTTTGAAAAATTTCTCTGTAAGCCTGCCTGGATTCCATTTTTAACTTGAGTCCTCCTGGTGGCTCAGAGGGTAAAGCATCTGACTGCAATGCGGGAGACCTGAGTTCGTTCTCCGGGTTGGGAATCCCCTGGAGAAGGAAATGGCAACCCACTCCACTATTCTTGCCTGGAAAATCCCATGGACGTAGGAGCCTGGTAGGATACAGCCCATGGGGTCACAAAGAGTCGGCCAAAGTGCCAATGAATTATGGTGGCAGTGTGACTTCTCTTTCAAAATGCATACAGATATCAGAGTTCACATCTCATAAACTCTCCATGTTCATGTGATATTACATCACAAAACAATTAAAAATATTACTCCTAGCACTGTTCCCCCCACCCCCAGTAGTTTCCTGATATTATTCACTCATTCATTCTCTTTGTAATAAAGTTTTTATAAGGAAAGTGATAGGAAGTGGCATGGTCTTGGATATATTTTGGAAATATTTATTTTTGAGATGACACCTTGAAGAATTAAATATAGAGAATGAAGGAAAAAGAACAAAGATAATGATTGGGTTCTTTGCCTAACTGAGTAGATGATGCTGTCACTAAGGAGAGGAAGACTAGAGGAGCTGTAGGTTAGTTAGAAGAGAGTGAGAGGAAAACAAGAGCTGTGTTTGGACCATGCTATGTTTTGGATATCAGTCACCCAAGAGGAGGTGCCAAGTACAGTAAGTTCCCTACATACAAATGAATTCCTTTCTGGGAGTGCATCTGTTAAGTCCAATTTGTTCATAAATCCAACAAAGTTAGCCTGATTAGCCAACTGACACAATCAGCTATGTAGTCCTGTACTGTAACAGGTTCATATTACTTTTCACACAATTAATACATAAAAACAAACACACAAAAAATATTATTAATCTTATAGTACAGTACCTTGAATAGTACAATCATACAGTCCAACAACTGGCATGCAGGGGCTGACATGGAGTAAACAGGCAAGGAGAGTTGCTGACTGTAGGAGGGAGAGAAGCTGGGAGATAGCAGAGCTGAAGGATTGTCAGCAATAGGAGACAGAAAATTCTGTGAAAAAACCTGAAAGAGATGGGAATACCAGACCACCTGACCTTCCTCCTGAGAAATCTGTGTGCGGATCAGGAAGCAACAGTTAGAACTGCACATGGAGCAACAGACTGGTTCCAAATGGGAAAAGGAGTACGTCAAGGCTGTATATTGTCACCCTGCTTACTTAACTTATATGCAGAGTACATCATGAGAAACGGTGGGCTGGATGAAGCACAAGCTGGAATCAAGATTGCTGGGAGAAATATCAATAACCTCATATATGCAGATGACACCACCCTTATGGCAGAGAGTGAAGAGGAACTAAAGAGCTTCTTGATGAAAGTGAAAGAAGAGAGTGAAAAAGTTGGCTTAAAGCTCAACATTCAGAAAACTAAGATGATGGCATCCGGTCCCATCACTTCATGGCAAATAGATGGAGAAACAGTGGAAACAGGGGCAGATTTTATTTTTTTGGGTTCCAAAATCACTGCGGATGGTGACTGCAGCCATGAAATTAAAAGATGCTTACTTCTTGGAAGAAAAGTTATGACCAACCTAGACAGTATATGAAAAAGCAGAGACATTACTTTGTCAACAAGGTCCATCTAGTCAAGGTTACGGTTTTTTCAGTAGTCATGTATAGATGTGAGAGCTGGACTATAAAGAAAGCTGAGTGCAAAAGAATTGATGCTTTCAAACTGTGGTGTTGGAGAAGACTCTTGAGAGTCCCTTGCACTGCACAGAGATCCAACCAGTCCATCCTAAAGGAAATCAGTACTAAATATTCATTAGAAGAACTGATGCTGAAGCTGAAACTCCAATACTTTGGCTACCTGATGCAAAGAACTGACTCATTTGAAAAGAGCTGACTCATTTGAAAAGATGCTGGGAAAGATTGAAGGTGGGAGGAGAAGGGAACAACAGAGGATGAGATAGTTGGATGGCATTACTGACTCAACGGGCATGAGTTTGTGTAAACTCCAGGAGTTGGTGATGGACAGGGAGGCCTGGCATGCTGCGGTCCATGGGGTTGCAAAAAGTCAGACACGACTGAGCGACCAAACTGACTGACTGACTGAGGAGACAGAGGCCCATTGCAATTTCACTCATGTCTGACACTGATGGTACAGGTTTTAGTTCCTTGCTGTATTAAATTCTATCTACCCTCTTGAAAAAATAACCCAGTGATGCATGGGTAGTAACTCTTTTTTTCTCATCATAAATGACACAGTAACACTGGATTGCATTCTGAGTGGCTGCTAAATTCTTCATGTACTGTTCTAAGTTTGGGTCCTATGCCTCAAAAATTAGCAATGCCTCATCAAATAGAGAAAATCCTCTTACCATTTCCTGCATTGTGAATCTCTTCAGTTCTTCAGTTACTTTTTTCTCTTATCTCTCTTCATCCTTTCTCTGGGTCTCCAATTCTATCTGTCTTCAACACACACTTGCATCTTTGAAAGTTCACTACTTAAAAGTTTGTGTGTAGGGGACTTGCTGTAAGCATTTGGATTTACAAACTCAACACAGAGGTCCAGGCTGGAGATATGGTTCTGGGGATCCTAAATTGTATCTATCTATCTATAGAGAGAGATAAATTTTCTTCACATAGCACTCAGAAAGATCATCTAAGGAGAAAATGTTGAAGGCCAAGGACAAATCCTTCAGATTCTTGGAATGCAATAACATTTAAAAATGTTTCAGAGAAGGAAATGCCAATTAAGGGATTCAGGAGAAGATGAGAAAATTGGATGAATGCAATTTCCCTGGAAGCTTAGAGAAGAAAGCATCACAAGAAGGAGGGTGTGATCAATTGAGCTGAATGTTGGGGAGTATTTGAGTGAAATGTGCATGGCAAAATGACTCAGGTTCTGGTAAGATGGAAGTTATTGGTGACCGTAAGGCGTCCTGTTGAGGGCTCAGAGACAGGAACAAAAGCCCAATGGGAGTGTTTGAGGAGAGGATAGAATGTGAGGAAAAATTCAGTGTGTATATACAACTCTTTTTAGGTATTCTGTTATAAATAGGTGGGAAAAATGAGATGAAAGCTGCTAAGGAAGTCAAGTTCAAGGAGAGTTTGTTCTTCTTTCCTGATAGATGATATTAAAGCACAATGCTAAGGTCTATATCCTGGTGACTGGAATCCAGCAGACAGGAAGAAACTGATGGTAGAAGAGTGAAAGTGGATGTTTGCAGGGACGGGGGAAGTACTTGAGTAAGTGTGGAAAAGAGCAAGCGAAGTCACTTGGGAACTAGCGAAATTGTCTGACAGTGTTTTATGCCCAAGATGATGATCCTAAATTATAAAGAAATCACACTTGTGTATATATGTTTGTGTGTGTATTTTCCTCTGCTTAGGTATAGGTGCAACATAAGTGGAGAACTAGATTTGGCAAGATTGAGATTGTGGCAGGTAAATGTGATAGAGGCAGCAAAAGGCAAAGAGATCAGAAAGGGAAATTAGGAAAACAATCACATTTACCCTATATCAAAAAAAAAAAAAAAAAAAAAAAAACTACCTAGGAATAAACCTACTTAAGCAGGCAAAAGGCCTGTACTCCAAAAACTATAAGATGCTGATGAAAGAAAATCAAGACAACACAAGCAGATGGAAAGAAATACTGTATTCTTCGATTGGAAGAATTAATATTGTTAAAACAAACATTCTACCCAAGGCATTCTGCAGATTTACTGCAATCCCTATCAAATTACCAGTGGTATTTTTCACAAAACTATAATGAATAATATTAAAATTTGTATGGAAACACAAAATATAGTGAATAACCAAAATAATCTTGAGAAAGAAGAATGAGGCTGAAGGAATTAGGCTCCCTGTCTTCAGACTTTATTACAAACTTACAGTCATCATCAAAACAGTATGGTATTGTCACAAAACAGACAGACACATAGATCAATAGAACAAAATAGAAAGCCCAGAAATAAACCTATGCATCTTTGGTCAATTAATCTATGACAAAGAAGGAAAGACTATACAATGAGAAAAAATAGTCTCTTCAATAAATGGTGCTATGAAAACTGGAGAGCTACACGGAAAAGAATGAAATTAGGACTTCTCTAACTCCATAAAAAAGTAAGTTCAAAATGGATTAAAGACCCAAATGTGAGACTGGATACTATAAAGCTCCTAGAGGTAAACATAGGCAAAAGACTCTTTGACATAAATCACAGCAATATATATTTTTTTTAATCTGTCTCCTAAAGTAATGGAAACAAAAGCAAAAATAAACAAATGAGACCTAATTGCACTTAAAAGCTTTTGCACAGCAAGGAAAACCATAAACAAAATGAAAATGCAACTTATGGAATGGGAGAAAATATGTGCAAATAATGTGGCCAACAATAGATTACTTTCCAAAATACACAAGCAGCTTATATAACTCAATATAAAAATAATTCAGTCAAAAAATGGGCAGAAGTAAACCCTTACTAAATAGACTTTTCTTCAAAGAAGACACACAGATGTCCAACAGACACATGAAAAGATGCTCAACATTGCTTTTAATAATTATTAGATAAATGCAGATCAAATCCATGATGAGATACCACTTATCGCCAGTCAGAAAGTCCATCAATAAAATATCTAGAAATAAGAAATACTGGAAAAAAGGAAACCCTCTCAACTGTTGGTGGGAATGTAAATTGGTATAGCCACTATGGAGAACAGTATGGTGGTTCCTCAAAAAACTAAAAATAGAGCTATCATATGATCCAGCAACCCCACGCCTGGGCATGAAAGAAAGAAAGTGAAGTCCCTCAGTTGTGTCCGACTCTTTGTGACCCTGTGGTCTGTAACCTGTCAGGTTCCTCCGTCCATGGGATTTTCCAGGCAAGAAGACTGGAACGGGTTGCTATTTCCTTCTCCAGGGGATCTTCCCAACCCAGGGATTGAGCCCAGGTCTCCCACACTGCAGGCAGACTCTCTACCATCTGAGCCACCAGGGAAGCACTCATAGGCATATATCTGGAGAAAACTCTGATTTGAAATGCTATATACACCCCAGTGATCATCACAGCAATATTTAAAATAGCCAAGATATGGAAACAACTTAAACATTCATCAACAGAAGAATGGATAAAGAAAATGTGGTGCATATGTATATATATACACACACAATAGAATACTACTCAGCCATAAAAATGAAATAATGCCATTTGTAGCAACATGGATGGATCTGGAGGTTATCATAGTAAGTGAGATAAGTCAGATGGAGAAAGACAAATAGCATATATAAATGAGCTTATTACAAACAGAATCAGGCTCACAGACATAGAAAACAAACTTCTAGTCACCAAAGAGAAAAGGAGAAGTGAGATAAATGAGGAATTTGGGGTTAACAGATGCACGTTACTAGGTAGCTACTACTATATTTACTACTATACATCTACCACCTCTACTGCATGCGTGCTAAGTTGCTTCAGTCAGGTCTGGCTGTTTGCTACCCTATGGACCAGAGCCCGCCAGGTTCCCCTGTCCATGAAATTCTCTAGGCAAGAATACTGGTGTGGGTTGCCATTTCCTACTCCAGGGAATCTTCTTGACCCAGGGATCAAACCTGCATCTCCTGCGTCTCCTACATGGGCAGGCGGGTTCTTACCACTAGTGCCACCTGGGAAGTCCCCGCTACTACACACTACTATATAAAATAGATTTAAAAAGGACCCACTGTATAGCACAGGGAACTATACTCAATGTCTTGCTACAACCTACAATTGAAAAAATCTGAAAAAGAATATATACATATTTGCATAACTGAATCACTTTGTTGTACCCATGGTAAATCAACTATACTTCAATTTTTAAAAAGGCAAAAAGTTTAAGGTTGACAGGTAGCAAGTCGTTACAGTGTCATACTCTGAAATCAATGCCGGGTAAATTGGGTTATAAGGAAGTAGGGAAGGATAAGTAATTTATGATGGCTGAGCAAAGCAAACTCTGCTCTAGCCCTACTGCCCTCCTGGGGCAGGAATAAAATCTGCCTTCTCTGGGATGCCCGGGAACAGAGGACTCACTTCCACGCCACTGCCACTCCATCAGCTTATAAGCCTTGAACCTGCTCTGAGGCAGGTACTGTGACTGAGACCGAAAGTGAAGGAATTTAAAAGTTAATAGGACATTTTTCTTATTGTTAAAGTTCACAGTTTGCTTCTAAGAATGCCTGATTTTCTAGGCTGTCACCTGTGTCCCTTTGGTGCTATACCTGTGCTTCGCTCCTGGTGACGTGAGTCATCACTCAAGGACAGACACATACTTCCAGCTCAGGCCAGTGATCTCAGAACCCACAGGACCACTGTGTCAGGAGACTCCTAAAGGGAAAAGGTAAGGAGTAAGGAGTAAGTCCTGGGGTGGGCAGGATACCAACCCAGAAGATAGGAGATAGGGCCTCTGGTCCTGAGTGTGCCTCTCACTGGTGGAGCCACCCTGGGTCCTCAGCCCCTTCACCTGTAAATGATAGAAACTGCGAGATCTCAGTTAGGTCCAATTTTGCAGGTAGGTGGTCCCAGGGATCTTGCAGCACCTCTGCCACCTTAAAAGTATTTCCAGCATTAGTCTCCATTGCTGGAAAAAATACCTAATATTTAACTTAAGTTGTCAAATGCTTTCTCAAACAGTGAAGGACTTAACCTGATATGATCTAGGAAGTTAATTTTTATCCCATTACAAGAACTTGTTTATTTGGTGAAAATCTCTTACCTTCACTTTGACGTGGAAGAATACAGATACTGAGGCCTGAAATGTCCTGGCTGCATAGACCCTGGGTTGATGAAGGGAAAGATTTTGCCACCACCGGGCATTGTTAAGGAGTGTGTGTGTGTGTGTGTGTGTGTGTGTGCACTGGATGAGATGAACACATAAAAATGGGGGAAGAGGACTAACTGCAATGAGACTCAGTATTAAACACATGGAGGGGACCTCAGAAGTTTTATACCTCAGTGTCAGTGTGAGAAAACTAAGGCCCAGAAGAGAAAGGATGGCTCCAAGCTCCCACATCTTTGGAGCAACAGAGCCAGGCCAGGGGAGCACACCGTTCAGAGTCCTAGTCTGGTGCATTCTATATACCCATGTTCTTTCACAAATAGTTATATCTCTCACCTCTCCAGGTTTCCTAAACGCACAATTGTCTCTTTGTTAGGGGAAACACACTGACTGAAATTGCACACTCTGGCCAGGCACCATAGTAATCATTCATGTGAGTTAATTTATGACAGAAGGTCCCGGTAAGGAACACTGAACTAACTAGCTACCACCAACCAGAAGAATTTGAGAAAGGTCAAAAGGATATGCCACATGTCTTACCACCTTCCAGAATCCTTGTTGGCATTCATCTTGGCTGAGCAATGCATACGTCATCAGGACCCTGAGTCAGAATAATTGGTCAAAGATGACCCAGGAACAAATCCCATGACCACAACACCGGAGACTGCCATCACCATAAAACTTGAGACTGTGAGCCACGTGGCAAAGCAGTTTTCCTAGGTCCCCTTACCCTCCTGCTCTCTGCCTGGGTGCCTCTTCCCAATAAAGTCTCTTGCTTTGTCAGCACGTGCATCTCCTCAGACAATTCATTTCTGAGTGTTAGACAAGAGCTGCCTTTAAGGCCTTGGAAGGGGTCCCCCCTTCTTGAAACATCTCCTATTCACAATTCTGCATCAGACAGGCTTACGTGTGTGCTCAGTCATGTCTGACTCTTTGTAAACTTGGACTGTAGCCCACAAAGCTCCTCTGTCCATGGAATTTTCCAAGCAAGAATATTGGAGTGGGCTGCCATTTCCTACTCCAGGGGACCTTCCTGACCCAGGGATTGAACCCACTTCCCTTACGTCTCCCCCATCAGCAGGCAGAATCTTTACCACTGGTGCCATCTGGGAACCATGGTCAGGAAGGCTAGCTTTGTGTTAATATGAATGGACAAAGGAATGAAAAGATTTATTTTGGTTCTGCAAGTGCAGCAGGTGATGGTTTCTGGTTGTGAGGTTAAAAATAATCTAATCTTTGTGACCTTTGGGAAGAGAGTCACTCATACTTCCCTGAGTTGTTTTATCACTAAGGACCAAATTGTATGCTCTAACAGGCCTGTTTCACCTGAGCCCGTGATGTGCATTCCTATTAAAAACAGGTCCAGAGACTCAGAGGAAAGAGTCAGCAACTGCCTTGAAGTCTCAGTTAATGTTTAGGGCTGCACAAGCCCTAGGAACATTCTTGTCTTCCCAAAGGTGCCCTTTCTCTTATTTCACCAAACCTATCCTCCCTTCCCTCTGCCTTCCCTTCTTCCCTTCCTTCCTTCCTTTTGGCCAGGAGGTGGCTCTATAATACATGCTGGGATTAGATATCAAGGAGCACTCAGCAATACAGTTCCTGAAAAATCTATGATCAATACTATTTAGGAAAGGAAAACAGATGTTCTTCTTTTGCTTATGTAGATGAGATGCTTGAATGTTCACTAACATACAAATGCAAATGTGGAATCAATGGATTTCCAAAACTCAGTAGCTCCAAAGGATTCTAGAAGACAAAGTCCCAATTTACTGCCAGCATGGATGTATGGAGCAAGGGAAGTACTGCTGATTTATTAAACAAAAGAGAGAGTCAGATTTCAAGCACAACAGTATACAGCTCTAAATAGGATAAATATACAGCAGGCAAAACGTGTAGTGGGAGGGTGGGGATGAAATGCTCAAGGGGCCTTGCTGACTGATATTCAGTGGCAACAAGGAAGAAAGAGTCAAGATGGGAAAATATTGAAAGGTAAATTGAGGAATGTTAAACATTATAAGAATTTCTTTGGGCAAAGATTGAGTCAAATTGGACAGCATCCAGTCTAGTAGACAAACAGGAGCTCCAAGAAACTGTACAAAACGAAAGACTTTTTTTGTGTGTGTGATTTGACATAATAGAGTTTATTAGATTTCATAGCCTGGTGGACTGCAGTCCATGGGGTCACACAAAGAGTTGGACATGACTTAGCGACTAAACAACAAAATCATAATGTGAAGTTTATGGGTGTGACTTATACTGGACATACTGATTAAGAATTGTAGCTTTCAGACCAATGTATTAAAATTCTGACTATCGTGTATATATATACATATATATATATATATATATATACACACACACACACACACACACACATATTTACCATTTTATTTTGGTGAGAACACAAGTTCTACTCTCTTAGCAACTTTCAATTATACAACACAGTGTTGTCTGCATACATATGGAGTTTAGAAAGATGGTAATGGTGACCCTATATGCGAGACAACAAAAAGAGACATAGATGTAAAGAACAGTCTTTTGGATTCTGTGGGAGAAGGCGAGGGTGGGATGATTTGAAAAGGTAGAGCTGAAACGTGTGTATTATCATATGTGAAGCAGATCGCCAGTCCAGGTTCGATGCATGAGACAGGTGCTCAGGGCTGGTGCACTGGGATGACCCTGAGGGATGGGATGGGAGGGAGGGTTCTGGATGGGAAGCACATGTACACCTGTGGCTGATTCATGTCGATGTATGGCAAACCACCACAATATTGTAAAGCAATTAGCCTCCAATTAAAATAAATACATTTGTTAAAAAAAAAACAATAGTGTTGTCAACTATATTCACTATATTATACATTAGATCCTCATACTTAAAATGAAAGACTTTTATAGGCAGAAGGTAACAGAAACAGGGAGTTATCCTAGGCAAGTCTCCTAGGCAAGAAAGCAGGTAGGTATTGCAAGTTTACTTTTCTTTATAGCAGGGGTCACCAACCTCTGAGATCTAAGGCCTGATGATCTGAGGTGGAGCTGATGTAATAATAACAGAAATAAAGTTCACAGTTAATGTATTGTGCTTGAATCATCCCCAAACCATCCCCCCACCACTGGTCTGTGGAAAAATTGTCTTCCACAAAACAGGTCCCTGGTGCCAAAAAGATTCGGGACCTCTGCTTTAGGGCATGACAGGTGTGTCTCAGGAAGTTTGTATGTGTGTGCTGATCAGACAACTCCTGATTGACTGGATTAGGATTCTAACTCTGGGAGAAGCAAACTGTACTTCTCTTGGTTTGGTGACCTGGGGCGTAACATGCCTACATGCGTGCTAACTCACTTCAGGTGTGTTCAACTCTGTGCGACCCTATGAACAGTAGCCCGCCAGGCTCCTCTGTCTATGGGATTCTCCGGGCAAGAATACTGGAGTAGGTTGCCATGCCCTTCTCCAGGGGATTTTCCTGACCCAGGGTTCGAACCAGGTCTCCTGCATTGCAAGCAGATTCTTTACCATCTGAGCCACTAGGGAAGCCCTGGGGCTTCGCATTAATAACTTCATTTTGGTCTGTTCTTTTTATCAGGCAGGAGGACCTGCAGCCACAGGGAAGGGGAAAACGGAACTGTTTTGGACAAATGGAATCCATACTTTCTTACATTGCTGGTGCTTCATGGAGAAGAGTTCCAGACAGGAATCCACACTCTCTCTGCCTCCCCCGACCCCTCTTAACATATCTTAAATTCATGGAATATTGAAGCCATAGCATTATTTGATTTGACCCCTCTCATTTTTAGCTGGGGCACTGAGGCCAGCAGAGAATTTGCACCTTGCCCTGACCTTAGTTTTAAGATGAGATGGGCTTTTAGGACCATAAGCACTTTGAATTGGGTAACAGCACCTCCTCCCCTTGATAGCTTTCTGAGCCCAAGAAATCCTAACCCACTGCTGCACGCATGGGAGATGCAGCAGTGTGGATTAGATGTTTATTTCCTGAGCATTGCCCAGGGCATTCAGAGGGGGCTCCAATCTCGTGAAAGTCTTCAGGTCTCATAATCAGGTGGCCAGTTCCTGGGTGATATGTGCTGACTCAGTTCAACATGTTTACATTTTATGTGCCTTAAAGGGGCAGATTTGACCTATGCCCCCAGGAAGCACATTCCAACCACCATAGCTAGCTTCATGATCGACCTTTCGCTGACCTTCTTTAGCCCAAATACCAAAATAAATACCAGACTCAGCTACTGCAACAGAATCCCTTGAGAGGAAGTTTTTTCAAAAACCAGTTCGTGGGCCCACTCCTGGAGATTGTGACTCAGTAGGACAAAGTTGGAGTGGAGCTCAAGGCTTTTTAATTTTTTTCTCTATAATACCCATAGATAATACTGATGCTAGCCAAATTCTAGAGACCAATGTTTTTTACAACTAATTAACATTAAAATGAACATTTTCACCTACTTACTTAGTGCCAGATTCTCTATTACTTTAATCTCATGTAATCCCCTTCTCCAATAATCCCAAGAGGAGGGTACCATTATATTTTGACCAGAAACTTTCCCAAAGTCACAAAGTTATTGAGTGGCAGGACTGGGCTGGAACCCCCTCACCTTTATGTTCACTGCCAACTGCTAAGTCACCTCAGTCGTGTCCGACTCTGTGCAACCCCGTAGACAGCAGCCCGCCAGGCTCCCCCATCCCTGGGATTCTCCAGGCAAGAACACTGGAGTGGGTTGCCATTTCCTTCTCCAATGCATGAAAGGAAAAGTGAAAGTGAAGTTGCTTAGTCATGTCCGACTCTTAGTGACCCCATGGACTGCAGCCTACCAGGATCTTCCGTCCATGGAATTTTCCAGGCAAGAGCACTGGAGTGGGTTGCCATTGCCATCTCCTTTATGTTCACCACTTGACCTTAAACAAATTAGCAAATCCCTTTGAGTTTATGTGTTTCCTCTGGAAAATGAAGACAGAGATTGTGCCTATTCCATGAGGTTTTTGCCTCTGAGGAATTAGTGCTTAGGATATTGTGTAACATACAGAAAGTACTCACTCCTAGTGTGGTGAGGTTGTTTGGTTCATTTGGGAACCTGATTACTTCACTGGTGTTTAAGAAAAGAGGTTTAGGGTGTAAATTATTACAAAGTGTATGTTGTCTGAACTCCAAAGAAGTTCTTTACTATGAAAATTCTACTATTTGCGCTAACAAAGCATTTTCACTTACCATTGGTCATTTGCTCTTCAAGACCCCTAAGAAGTTTTACTCTTTTACATTTGGGAAAAAAATAAAGATAAAATTGGACAGCTTATATAAATTTGTTTTCTTCATAGTCTACTCTGATTTATCAGAGATTTTAAACCTCTAAGCCCATGAGTATATATATAATATAGTTATATCAAAATTCAAGATGTTATTTATCTTTGTTTAAAGCAAAACAATTTATCCTCTACCCTGCCTCTCTGCTCCCCAACTCCATTCAACCTCCTCTAGAAAATACTCAGGAATTGATCGGGGTGCATTAAGAAGGGCCTCTGGGGAACAGAGCTCCTGTTTGACTGTTTGAGTAAATTTGGAATTTTCATTTTATCCTAAGGTCAATTTGCCCACCCTAGGAATGACACATCTTTGATGAAAATGTCCTGCTGTAAGATAGATAGTTGTTTTGGTCAGACAGGAATGAGACGTTAAAGATGGAAGATACAGTACAAAACAGATCATTTCATTCACCTGGCCCTGACAGTGGACCCCCAGAATGATCCGTCTCCTCTGGGCCACTTCTTCCCTTTCCTTGGGAAAGTCCCTTATCATAGTCAATTTCTCCTTGTCTGTCATTCTGATGTTCAGTCTAAGAGGTTTCTTTCTGAATTTTATCCCAGTTTCCTCAACATTTTCTTCATTTCTCTTTTCCCAGACTCATTTAAGGACATTGCACTTTACATTTTGCAGTCTTTCATTAATCTTCCATAAACATTGATATATTTCTCCTTTAATTCCTCTTAAACTTTACAGATCTTTCTGAAATGTGGCCCACTTAGCTTTTAGTGGTAAACTATACTCTTTAGCAAAATATGTTTCAGTCTTTTGCATTTGACAGTGAGAAATGTTTTCTTAATGGTCAAGCCTAAAAGCTGAATCAGTGTAAGTTATACTTCATCACTAGAGCCACTGACACAGATCGTTGCTTTTCAGGATGCTTGGTTTCAGGGGCTCCATGGAAACAAACAGGCCAGTCTTTCTTGAAGGATGAGGGGCTGAAGGAGGGAAGGAAGAAGAGAATAGGGAAGCCTCATAGTATTCTCTGCCCAGAACACAAGGAACATTCTGCCTTCCTGTACCCTGAGCTCTTCTCAGCTGTAAGAGTCTATCAAACCAATAAATTAGGATTAAAAGAATCAGAACTAAGGCACCATTTTAATAAAGCTTAATTTATATTGATGTCTGCTTTAATTTAGTCAGCTCTTTTCCTTTCTTGGTTCTGTCTGCACCTCCTCCACACGTTCTTTGTCTTCCTAGTCCTTTGGTTGATTTCCACCAGCTGTGGGCTAACCCACTCTTCTGGACTTCTAGTTGCCAACTGTTCCCATATCCCAGACCAGGAGGAGTCCCAGTGTTCTAATGCTAGGGTGAGAGCTGGATGCCCAGGTAGAGGTCTGTGGGGAGGTCACAGTTCTGTTGCCAGCATCTGCAGACAGATTCATGAACATTTTCATCTGTGGTTTCATTGCACAAAAAATTCTCATTCAAATGTAAATTTGTATTTCCTCTCAGAAACCAATATTTTTTTCTTTGTTTTCTTATTCCAAGATTTAAGCTAGTCTAAAATTGCATTTCACTTCTGTGCCTGGTTGCCCAGGCTGTGTAACAGGGTTCTCTTGTATAAGTTGTATTTTCTGTATATCGCCTCTGAGTTTATTCCTTACACTGAATTACTATGCCTTGATATGCAATCCACAGGGCTTTTCTTTTGAGACTTCTAAAATATTTTCAACATGGGATTTCTATGATATTAAAATTTTTTATTATGAAATACATCATCCACGGAGAAGAATCTATACAACATATATTTAGAATTTAAAGAAAAATATTGAAATGAACTCATGTGTACACACCAGACTGCATACAGAAGACAGCAATACCAGTACCTCTCAGCATCCTGTGTGGCCTTCACAAAATCCGTCTCTCCCCGCTTGGGGTCACCACGGACTGGCTGTGGTCTTAATTGTTCTTGTTGTTGTTGCTTTCACACATATATGTCTCCCTACACAGTATATTATTTACTTCATATAAGTGAAATTATGCCACATATGTTTTGAGATTTTGAATGTTTTTCTCAATCCTATATTTTTGAAATTCATCTAAATTTTTACATGGAGCTATATCCACTCAATTTACTGTATGATATTCTCTACTTTTCATATAACACAATTTTTTACTGTTGGGCATTTATGTTCTTCTCCATTTTTGTTTTTGTTTTTTTTCCATTGAGAGCATTGCTTTTCTGAGCATCCTTGTATAACTTCTGGAGTAGAATTGATGGGTGGTAAGGTCTATGCATCCTCAACTTTCCAAGGTGTTTATTACCAAATTATTTTCCAAAGTAATTGAATTCATTTCTGCTCCAATTAGCAGACTATAAAACTTTTCATTGTGCATTCTTGACAACTTTTTTATTGTCCAACGTTTCAATTTTTGCTAATCTGTTGATTGTATACTTGTATCTCACTGGGATTTTACATTACAGTTCATTGATTAATAATAAAGTTAGTAAACTTTCTTATGTTTATTGAGCATTGGTGTTTTCTTTTCTGGAAAATTCACATTCATGACTTCTGCAGATTTTCCTGTTGAGATCTTTTTCTTTGAAATCTAGAGCTTTTCTTTTTTTCTGAACACAAATACTTTATTATTGTATGTTCTGCAAATACTTCTTTTTCCCAGCTTGTGGCTCACCTCTTAGCAGTTTCTTTATGGTGTCTTTTGTTAAAAGCAATTTCTAATTTTAATATGGTTGAATCTATCAATTTCTTTCTTTATGATTTTTGCTTTTGAGTCTAGGTTAAGAAATGTTTTTCTATCTTGAAATCACAGAAGACTTTCCTTATATTTTGTTCTAAAAGTTAAATATTTCATCTGTTACATTTAGGTCATAAATGTAGTTGCAAATCATATTTACAAATAGCAGGAAATATTCCATTTTTTTCCATATGGTTAACTAATGATCTCCACATACATCTATAGAGTTTACTTTATTCACTGATTTTCTATCATGTTTTAAGTTTCTAAGTTTGTGAGATCTCCATTTGATTGTATTTGCCTATTTATCTTGCACTATCCCAAAACTATATTGTCTTTACTAGACTTTACTATAATTCTTGCTTATAGCAAGATTCATTATCTTTTCCTTCTTCTGCATTCATGGATTGACTGTTCTTCATCTTTTGCTATTAGATATAAATGTTAGAATCAGTTTGAAAAAAAAAAAGATACAATTTTATTTGGAACTGAATTGAATGTAAAAATTAATTTCAGAAACAATTGACATCCATGAGTGGATAAGATGTATCTCCATTTACTTAAGATTTATTTAAAGTACTTCAATAATACTTTATAATTTTCTTCATAAAGGTTTGGTCTTCCTATCTTTTGATGCATTTGCTCCTCGTTCTTTTTATCATCCTAAATAGTACACATACACACACATCGCTCTTCTGTGTGTCCTCTGATAGATGAGGATAAGAGGCTTGTGCAAGCTTCCTGATGGGAGGGACTAGCTTTGGGGAAAACTAGGTCTTGCTCTGATGGGCATGGCCATGCTCAGTAAATCTTTAATCATTGGGAAATACATTGATGCTGGAAAAGATTGAAGGCAGGAGAAGATGACAACAGAGGATGAGATGGTTGGATGGCATCACTGACTCAATGGGAGATGGTGAAGGGTAGGGAAACCTGGCATGTTGCAGTCCATAGGGTCGCAAAGAGTTGGACATGACTTAGTGACCGAAAAACAACAGATACACAGTGTTTTCTAATGCTTTTGTATTATTTCTAGCCATGAAATTGATTTTTGTAGGTTGGTCAGCTTGCTGGAAACACTGTTTTATTAATTCTAATAATTAATCTCTATTTTTTGGTTTCCAATCAACACATATCACTTGAAAATGACAGTTCAGCTCTTTTTTTCCACTCTTTGTATTATTATTATAATTAGTGTAGTTAAATTGTGCTAAGTTCAAATACTATGTTGACTAGAAGTGATCAGAGTAGGCTTCTAAAATTTTATTCATAACTGAAAAGAGAACTCTTTTAATGTTCTCCATGAAATATGGAGTTACTATAGTTTTTGAACATAACTTTTGCCAGGTGAAGGAAATCACGTCTATTCCAAGTTTTCTAAGATTCTATTTTTAAAAATCATGAATATCAGTTGAATTTTGTTAAATTATTTTTCTGTATTTGTTGAAATGACTGCATTTTTTATGTTATTCTTTTAATACAGTGAATCACATTACTGCATTTTCTTATACCAAAATTATCATTGGGCTTCCCTTGTGGCTCAGCTGGTAAAGAATCCGCCTGTAATGTGGGAGACCTGGGTCTGATCTCTGGGTTGGGAAGATCCCCTGGCCTAGAGAATTCCATGGACTGTATAGTCAGTCTATGGGGTCACAAAGAGTTATACATGACTGAGCGACTTTCACTTTCATCCTGCATTCTTGGAATAAGCTTAATTTGTTAATGATGTGCCATCTTTATATACATTATGAATTTGACTTTATGATATTGTGTTCATCATATTTTTCATCTAAATTTGTCAATGAAATTGGCCTGTGATTTTTACATTTCATAATTTTCTTGTCTCATTTTGAATTTGTGTCTAGATATTTCCAATGGAATGAATTAGGCAATATTTCCTCTGTTTAGAGTGTTTGAAGGAATGTGTGGAAAATTGTGTGAATTTACCAATTTCTTAACTGCTTTGCAGAATTCATTTATAAAATTATCTGGATCTGGTATGTTTTTTGATGAATAGATTTTTTTATTGGTTATTTATTTTAATTAATTGTTGTAAGTAGGAGTGACAGGTAGAATATTTTACTAGTGGTTTGGATCAGGCACTGAACTAGTCAGGATAGATTCCAACAAGTAGCCTTGAATTAGGATCTGAAGATCTATTGGACCCAGAATTAACCTTCAGCTGATTGTAGAGAGGTTTATGGGGGCCTGGAGGAGGAGCAAAAAGTGGTTTGATTAGTACTTGGGAATCAAGGAAGGAGTTCTTAAAAGCTAGTGTGTAGATGTTTCAATATTTAACAACTTATATGACCTGCATTATATTAAAGCAGTGTGTCCTGAGTTAATAAAAGAAGATTTTTCTAAGTTGACTTCTTGGAGGTAATTCCTATTTTCTTAATAAAATTTCTAAAAGTTAGGCCAATTTATTGGTATAATTATATAGAATGAAGTAAGTCAGAAAGATAAAAAATAAATATGGCATACTAACACACATATATGGAATCTAGAAAGATGGTACTGATGAACATATTTGCAGGGCTTCTCTGATGGTAGAGAACCCACCTGCATTGCAGGAAACCTGGGTTTGATCCCTGGGTTGGGAAGATCCCCTAGAGGAGGGCACGGCAACCCACTGCAGTATTCTTGCCCGGAGAATCCCCATGGGCAGAGGGGCCGGTTGTGCTAGAGTCCACGAGGTCGCGGAGAGTCAGCCGTGACCGAGCAACTAAGCAGCAACGCAGCCAAACGGAGACACAGACATAGGGAAAAGACTTACGGACAGGGCCGGGGGCTGGGAAGGAAGGAGAGGCTGGGCTGTAAGAGCGTAACATGGGAACATGCGTCACCGCAGGTGAAAGAGACAGCCAACAGGAATTTGCTCTAGGACTCATGGGACTCAAACCGGGGCTCAGTAACCACCCGGAGGAGCGGGATGGCAGAGGAGGCGGGAGGGATGTTCCAGTGAGAGGGACACAGGCAAACCTATGGCGATTCACGTTGGTGTTTGGTGGAAACCAACACAATACTGCAAAGCAGTTAGGCTTCAGTTAAAAATAAATATTTTTTTTTAAATGGTCATAATACTTATTTAATCCTTAGTGCGTCTGCGGTCCTGTTCATCTTTTACTCCTGATACTGTATTTGGGAACTCCTCTTTCCGTTTCTATCTTCCGCATGTTCTTTCTCTGTAATCAGTTTTGCAAATGGTTTGTCAGTTTTTTAAACTTTACAGGAAGTCAACGTTTTTATATTTTTATCCTTTCTATTTCATGTTTGTTTCTTATTTCATTAATTTAAGCTATCTTTTTTCTACTTTGTTCTTTGTGTGTTTGTACTTTTTTTCTGATTTTTTTAAGTTTGACACTTAGCAGTTTTAAGTCTTTCTTTTTTTATTATAATCATTCATTAAAATTTCCTTCCAAATCCTGCTCTTCCAGCATTTTCCAAGTATGACATATGTTATTGTTATTAGTGTTCAATCCAAAGATTTTCTGAACTGACATGGTATCTCCAGATATTTAGTCTATCATCTTGCTGGAATTCAAGTCATCATTGGTTATTTTCAACATCTCTGTAAGGACCAGATCAGAAGTGATTGTCTAGTCTTTTAATTAGAAATTGCTGTAACTGAATTTGTACATGAAAAAGGGTTCTTTGTTTCTCACTATGCTTGCCAAAATGCCAGGAGTGAAATAATTAAATAAAGGCACAGTTCCTTTTGACAATCTGTTCAAAATGAACAGGATGATTAGTTTTTCTCTCTGTATTACTTGTCTGCCCCTTCACCAATATCTTTTTATCCAGATTTATTGAAACATTATCAACATACAACATACATAAAGATGCACAATGTCATTATTTGATACACATATATATTGCAAAATGATTATCATAATAAGGATAGTTAACACTTCCATTCTCTCACATAATTAACTTTGTTGTTATGGTGGTGATAACATTTAAGATCTATTCTCTTAACAGTATATTTAATACAGTATTGTTAATTATAGTCATCATGCTGTACATTAGGTTCCTAAAACTTTTTCATCTTATACTTGGAATTTTGTATCTTTTAGCAATATCTTCTAATTTCCCCTACCCTTCTGCCCCTGAGAACCATCCAACTCCTCCTTATTTCCATGAGTGAGGCTTTTTGAGAGTCTACCTATAAGTGAAAGCATATGCATCTGTCTTTCTCTAACAAATAGTTCATTTAACGTAATGCCCTCGAGGTCCATCCATGTTGTGCAAAAGGCAGGACCTCTTTTCTTACGGCTGAATAATATTCCATTGTAGATATAAACCAAGTAAGAGAGAGAAAAAGTAATTGATCCACTGAAAATAGAGACAGAGGCATCAAGACAGCCGTTACGAACACACAGGCGCCAGGCGCACACTCACATACTTACACACACAGAGACGCATACACACTCACAATCACATAAAGGAGACTGGGGCACTCACAGTGAGCACTGGTGGTGTGTGGAGATGAGATACCAGCATGAAAAGAGAGAGGAGAGAAGAAAGAGGGAAACGCAGATTTATACAGGGAAGAAGAAAAGAAGCAGAAATACCCACAGGGAGATAAAGATAGAAAAATACAGAAACAGACTGAAGGATAGAAAAACACTCGGATATGCAGAGACACAGCTATAGAGACACACACGAGAAGAGAGAGAGAAAGTCATTGTGAGAAGGTGTAAAATTCAGAAAGAGAGAGGGAGAGACTTCGAGACACGTACCTAGGCAGAGGTGGACAGAGCCAGCCCTAGGGAGACAGAGACAAGCGATCATAAATACAGATGGAGTGATAGAGGAAGGACCTGGGGGAGATGGAAAAGGAGAGATGGAGGAGCTAATAAAAAACAAAGAAAGAGCAATGAGTAGAAGCAGTGATGGAAAGATGTCAATCCAGGAGACAGAGAGAGGTAGGAGCAGGCAGGCCCTGGAATAGAAGTGATAATAAAGAGTAAATAACAGACAATTCCTGTGAAGGAGGTCAGGTATCATCTTATTTTTTCCTTCTAACACTTCCTTCTGCAGAAGTGCAATACAAAGAGAAACAAACACAGGAAGAAAAAAGGATATGCTGAATATTACACAGCGGCTTTTTCAATATGGTGCTAAATGTCCAGAGAGTATACTTTTTTCATTTTTCTCTAGATGTTGGCCTTAGACACTAGTGACTCAAGTCAGAACAACATCTGGAAATGAAAGTTATATAGACACCCTGGGGACCTGGATTAATCACCTTCCCTGCTGCCCTAACAATGAATCAGCAGCAACTTCAAACGATAAAACAGCCCTGAACTGGTGATTTCTCAAGGGTTTGTTAATGATGTGTTACTCAAAAAATATATCAATTAAAAAGTACATATTGAATGGCATCATCTATCATCACTTTGCGGTGTACTACAGGGAAATTAAAAAGAGCTCTAAAATATAATTCCAGTTTAAACAGAATTTATAATTTAGTTATGGTAATATATTAAAGAAAATTAATCCACTAAATTGTGAAATACTGAATATTTATTCTACTTTTGCAAATATGCAATATAGACTCGAAAATAAGTTCTTTGAAGACAGGGATTTTTATTTGTGTTGTTCACTGAAAGAACCCCAGAATCTAGAATAGTATCTGTCATATAATAGGCAGTGAATTCCTTATTGACTACATCTAACTGGGATTTTGAGTCAGACTTAGCTTTTATTATTTATCAGATATGTGGTCTTGGTCAAATTAGTTATCTAGCCTCAGTCTTATCATCTATAAAATGGGCATGACAACAGTGCCACCCTCATTAATAAGTATGAGTACTAACTTGGGTAACAGATACAAACACTTGGTCCAGCACATGAACAGTAGCAAACAGTTAATAAATGGCATATATTGTTATTTATTATTATCTGTTTCTTAACATATCTTTTACTTTGAAACATTTTGCAAACTTAGTAGAAATTACTATACATAGTACCTCAAAAATTATCATCAATATATTTCACAAATATCTTATAATTCTAATTATAATTAGAAGGCTCATGCCTCAACCAAGATGAATTAGTGAATTTGAATACTATTGCAAGAAATAAGATACACTGATTTCATTAATCCCATGAGTTTTCATTTCACTTACAAAGCTGTATTCTATTAATACATTATTAGCTACAATACTATCAGCGACTATATCTGCATAGTCACCAAAGAATTGTCATTATCCCTATGTTTTCTAGGTGTGACTCAGTTTTTCTGGGTCAGGTCCTGGAAACGCACATGCAAGAATGAACTTAACCATCCCAGGGAATAGAGGCGACCGATACTCCCAGTCATGTCCGGTTGCACTGCTGGCATAGAAACGCAGAGAGTGATGATACTGAAAAAGAAGTCAGCACATTTTCAATTTAGATTGACACAATTCAAGAGATAGACATAACTGACATTTGTTCAATAATGCTCAAGTATGTCAAAGAATCTGTGAAAGAAAGTTTGATATCTCTAGTCAGCTTAAAGTCAAGTACTACACTGGGAAAATGTGTTTCAGGCAGATGCAGATGTTCTCAGATGAAATGTTTCTTTAAAAAGTTGAGGAAGGTGTTTAACTAATGGAAAGCTCAGGACGTCACTTAGGCTTGATGCTTAGTAGTAATAAAGGTCTTGTCCATAAAGGTGCCTGTGTGTGTGCACGTTGTTGGTCTGGTTGGAATTTGGCCGTAGACTGCTAGAAACGAGATCTCTATTTTTGAGACACTGAGAATCACAAGCTTAACATCCTTTCTGGTTCAATTAGTCAGTTACTAGCATTTGCGCGCCTGATCGACAGCCATCTAGTACCTGTGATTGTTTTCTGGACATAACCGTGGTTATGTCCACGTGTGCCATCTCCCAGGAAGTTGCCATCACACAGAACACTCTCTTTTTCTCTTGTTTGGTTGTTAACCTCCTAATTGCTCATTGAAATCCACCTCAAATGATACCATAATACCCTTTTCCTCATTCTACAACCAGATAGAATTTCTCCCTCACATGAAATGCAATCGGGTTCATTATAACATTATAAGGTCCTACATGGCAAAATCTCTTTCCTCTTATACTTGTATTTCCTGTAGAAAGTCACTCAAGACTTTTCCATATAAGGTAATAACATTCATGACCTCAGTTTTTTCCCCAACAAATATCCATATCCTTTGCATATAACTCGACGGTACACTTTTGCTGTGGGCAGAGTACACATTCTGCACACCTTAGTTTAGGCATACGCTCTGATGTGGGTAGCATGTCATTAGATGTGATGGCGCAGACTTGGAAAGTGCTTGTGTGACTGGCCTCCTTGTTCCTGCTCCTTGGACATCACCATGAGAAGGCCAGGCTTAGGATAAGGATGAGAGTGAAAGCAAGCTGTATAGCGCGGAGCTGCTCCAGGCAGGATGCTCCAGTCAAAGCTGCAGAGGCCCTAGGCTATATAAAGAGATACAAGCAAACAGAGCCAAGGTCAGCTGAGCTGCAAAGACGTGAAAAATAGGTGTTTATTTTTCAGGTCACTGAGTTTTTGTAGTTATTCATTGCACAGCAATTTTGTAACAATAGCCAATGGATATAATATTAATTAACAAACATCTTTAAATAAATTGAATTATTTTCTAGACTCTAGAACTGAATATTTTAGGACTAATTCGTATGCACTTTTCAAAAGTCTTTATTGAATTTGTTACAATATTGCTTCTGTTCCATGTTTTGATCTATTGGCAGTGAGGCATGTGGGATCCCAGTTCCCCAACCAGGGATCAAACCCACACACCTCGCACTGGAAGGCAAGTCCCAACCACTGGAGCACCAGGAAAGTCCCTCTTACACACTTAAAATGGGGAAGAGAGACCTATAGAAGACATTACAGATTTATTAGTGCATATAACAATGACACTGGGTTAAGGGGGTGTTGTAGTTCTAGTAAATGCTAATTTCAGTCAAGATGACCTGTGGGCAATGTGCAGAGATGGGAGTGGAATGACACTTGCTTATTGTATTTAGAACAGGTAAAGGAATACATCCCCAAAGCGGTGGGAAGGCGGATGGCGGTATAGAAACAGACTTTTGAGGAGCGGGCCAGAGCCTCCATCATCACTCGTTTCTGGCTGATTTTCTATTGTTCGGTGTCCTCCCTGGAACATGAAACCCAGAGGTCAGGCCTGTATGTGAGGGCTCTGTGTTAGCGGGAAGCCCTGGAGAAGCAGAAGAGGGTGTTGGTGGTGATGCTGACAGCTAAGGCTCTCTCCAACGCTGCTTCCTCAGGTTTCATTTCACGACACCGAATTTAAACTTTAAAATCCCCATTCTGCCTTTTTATAAGAGTCGTACTAAGGTGGGAATTTTTGACATGAATATCATAGGAATAAAATAAAATGACCATAAGTCAGACAAGAGACCATTTCTCTTTACCCTAAAAAGTAAAACTGTTCTCTCAAAGTCCTACCAATGACCTTATATTTATGAAAAGTATGCTTACCACTGACATCTTGTGAGGTTGGTACATAGTGGCATTCCCTCCCCTGCCCGCCCCCTGATTCAGCAGAGGGTGCAGCCGCAATTGTTGCCGCTGTTCGCTTGGCCAGTCGTGTCCAACTCTTTGCTACCACATGGACTGCAGTACCCCAGGCCTGCCTGACCCTCACCATCTCCCGAAGTTTGCCAAAGTTCATGTTCATTGCATTGGTGATGCTGTCCAGCCATCTCATCCTCTGACACCCTCTTCTCCTTCTGCCCTTGATCTTTCCCAGCATCAGGGACTTCCCCAATGAGTCCTCTGTTCGCATTAGATGACCAAACTGCTGGAGCTTCAGCTTCAGCATCAGTCCTTTCAGTGACCGTTCAGAATTGATCTCCCTTAAGATTGACTGGTTTGATCTCCTCGCTGTCCAAGGGACTTTCAGGAGTCTCCTCCAGCACCACAGTTCGAAGGCATCAGTTCTTTCATGTTCTGCCTTCCTTATGGTCCAGCTCTCACAACTGTACGTGACCACTGACTAAATGGGCCTTTGTCGGCAGAGTAATGTCTCTGCTTTTCAACACACTGTCTAGGTTTGTCATCGCTTTCCTGTCAAGAAGCAATCGTTTTCTGATTTCATAGCTGCAGTCACCATCCGCAGTAATTTTGGAGCCCAAGAAGAGGAAATCTGTCACTATGCTTTTCCCCAGTAGCATATTGAACACCTTCACACTGGGGGACTCATTTTTTGGTGTCATATCTTTTTGGCCTTTTATACAGTTCATGAGGTTCTCACGACAAGTATTCTGGGGTGGTTTGCCATTCCCTCCTCCAGTGGATCACGTTTTGTCAGAACCCTCTGCTATGGCCCATCCATCTTGGGTGGCCCCGCGTGGCATGGCTCACAGCTTCATTGAGTTACACAAGCCCCTTCAGTTGCAATTCAGGCCGATTAAGTGATTTTCCCCAAGATCATACAAGTAGTGAGTAGCAAGAGTGAGGATAAGAATACAGGTCAGCTGCCCTGTGGTATGTAGTATCAGATCATATCACCTCTCACAAATACATATGTTAAGCTTCTTCCAAAAAGTTAATGCAAACTGAAGAAGAACTTCCAATCACCACACTTGCCATCAGCTTCATGCAAATGGTCATAGATAGCTTTGCTGCTGTGGGGAGAGAACAACTTAGCCAAGATGGTGTATTCAGGCTCTTTCACCTCATGTTTTATAAATAATGACTACGTAACAGCTGGACTTCCCTCATAGCTCAGTCGGTAAAGAATCTGCCTGCAATGCAGGAGACCTGGGTTCGATTCCTGGGTTAGGAAGATCCCCTGGAGAAGGAAATGGCAATCCACTTCAGTATTCTTGCCTGGAGAATCCCATGGACAGAGAAGCCTGGGAAGCTACAGTCCACGGGATCACAAGAGTTGGACACGATTTAGCAGCTAAACAACAACAAACAGCTGAGATCATTTATAGCACTGCACATGTGTGTCACCAGGCACTCACTTGGACATGGGTTACTTTTGTTACATGAGCTCCACCCAAAAGAGCAGTGGCATTACTGCGGCATCACGGCTGTGTCCACTGGCTCAGCAAGAAGAGGAGAGAGTATAGTGTGTCTACTGTTACAAACGCTGCATCAGCCAGGAAAGAATTCCATCATGGCCTCTGTGCCAGCCAGGAGAGAGGTTGTGTTGTGTTGGTTATACTAGCACTGCTGCATCAGCCAGGAGAGAATAAATGTGTCTGCCACTCCTACGGCTCCTCGAGGCTTCTTCCAGCCTCTAAGCGCATGCCATGCCTTGCCTTCCCTGGTTCAGGAAACAGTGCACACAGTGAGACACAGCAAGACAATTGGTATAGCCAGCAGGATACCCAGAAGTCGGTGGCTACCACATAGCATGCGGGCTCTGGTGGAAGACCGGGAAGCAGTGGACAGGTAACAGGATAACACTGAAAAGGCGTTAGAGACAGTGAGTTCCCATTTCCCAAGCAAGGTGGCATGGGCTGCAGCTGGCACCATGCAGTGAATTTTCCTGGCTCCCCTCAAGGCAAATATGAATCATGCCCTACGTGATGCCACGCCAGTGTGCAATGTGCAGAGATGCTTGGAAGAACTAGAGCAACATATATTGGCTTTAGAGCAAGAACCTTGTGGTCCTAAAGAACCCAGTCTCTGACAGTATGGTGGTAAGTGACAATAATGATGAATGTCATGAGACTGCAGGTCCCCCCTGCTTGGCAGCGAGGCTTATTGTATGGCAGAAAATAAAACTTGAGCAGCCTATTTCCCCTGAGGGGGATATCCTTAAGGGGCCCCCAGTGTGACTGAGTTCATGACATATCGACTACATACTCAGGTGGACTTGGTTGACTTGGGTAAACAGTTTCAGCAAAAGTAAGGGGAAACTTGGCAGCTTGGCTTTTGCTACTCTGGGACACAGAAGTGGGCCCGCAACCCCTGGGAGGGGGCTTTGTGGGTCCTTACTGAGAGAAGTAGAGAGGTGGCATGCAAGATGCCATTTTGAAAGTGTGAAGACCCCACAGGGGGCACGAGCCGGCAGGGGTTCCATCTGGGTAAGATGCAAAAGTGGGCTGATTTGTGCCGATGTATACTGTAAAGGCTGTGTCTCATGGTGTAGATTTGGAACAGTGTACTATAAATTCTGGGTCCTCAGATTTAGAAAAGTGTAATCTTCTGGGCGGGCTGTGAATGCCACAAAAATCCTCTCTTTGAAGTGATGGACCTGGGACCTGCGGGGAGTTTTGCGGGTCCTTAATAAAAATTCTGCAGGAGTGGAGTTGCCCCTGTGGAGGCTTTTCTGCAATTTCACAAGGACTCACAGTGGACTGGACTTGGCCAAGGAAGATAAAGGCACTCCGCAAGTGGTGGGTGGCTCTTCTAGCCCTGTGAAGGCAAGGGCTGCAACGTGAGTTCCAGGTGATACCTTGCATAGGGTTTTGCTATGTATTAGGGATGCAACTATTTGTTGTTGTAGCTACTGTTGTTGCAAGTTGTAAATCCAAGGGTCAGTGTTACCTGCATGGGACTATCACAGAAAATGGACTGCACATAGAATGTGAGGCAAGAGGCCCTGAAGGGGTGAAGTGTGGAGGGAGACCAAATTAGCCCCGGTGGAGTGTTCAGGCTCTCTTGCCCCACATTTTGTAAATAATGACCAAGTAATGGCTGAGATCATTCATAGCACTGAGCATGCATGTCACGAGGTACTCTCTTGGACGTGGGCTACTTTCGTTACATGAGTTCCACCTAAAAAGCGGTGGCATTACTGCTGCATCAGGGCCGTTTATGTGGGTAAGCCATGAGAGGAGAGAAGAGAGTGTGTCTACAGTTACATCTGCAGCGTCAGCCAGGACAGAATACTGTTATGGCTGCTCTATCAGCCAGGAGAGAGGTTGTGTAGTATTAGGTGGTGCTGGGGCTGCTGCGTCAGCCAGGAGCCAACAAATGTGCAATTCCTACGGCTCCCCGAGCCTCCTTCCAGCCTCTAGCTCATGCCTTGCCTACCCTGGGTTCAGGGACTAGTGCGCACAGTGAGATATAGCAAGACAATTGGTGTCATGAAAAGGATCAGCAAGACAGGTGCCAAGAGCCAAGATGCAGACCTGGCCCCAGTGTGTGATTTAAGCGGTGAAAGGCGGTGACTGCTGAGTTCAGGTGTCTCTGGGTTGCGATGCTGCCTCTCCTGGACTGAAATGGAGGCAGAACGAAGTGTGCATCTAAATTACTGTCACTTGGTATTGATTTACTGATGGCTTCTAAAAATGTCGCATTTGAACTGTCAGTGAATTTGCCGACTGTTGGCACGAGTGATGAAAGCAAGTGTGAACCATAATTGATTAGGCCTCATTTGCTTATCCATATTATGCTAATTAATCTGAAATCTTTCCCTTTGTACCGTCACCCAGTGACAGAGTAAATCAGGGTGATTGGGATGCAGATAGGATGAGAGGCAAGATTGCAAGACTGAACAGGGCCCTTCTTACCAGAGAGAATGTGCATTTCTTTAATACACTTCTCTATAGACACAATGCCTTATATACTCCTTTTCTTGGCATTTTCTCTGTGAGATGACTTAATTGAAATGAATTTTAGCTTTCTAGACCTGGAACTTGAAATGTTTTTGTATAAGCCCATCCTCTGTTTAGTAAGAACCAGGTATAGAATAGAGTCAGAAAGAGCAGTTCTTTAAACTAGGATCACATTATAGGCACCCTGGGGTAACTCCTGATAGACCAGCAAAACCTGCATTTATTCTCTCTGACCTCCCAGTTGCCCATAAAAAGTGAAGATTTTCTCCTATTTCTGAAGACATTAGCTGGATTCCAGCACTGTATTGTACTGGGGTCTGAAATTTGTACATGAAATTTTTAGTGCCGTACTTATGTATCTTCACCAAAGCACACAGACCTAAGGAGACAGCTAACGGGCATCTGTTAATCACCAAACACATGTTGAACACTCACTAAGTACCAAAAGACAGAGTATATTCTTTTTAATTGACATACAACATTGTATAAGTTAAAGGTGTACAACATATTGATTTGACGCGCTTATATATTGCAATTTCATTGCTATAGTAGTGTTAGCTAACACCTCTATCTCATCGTATAATCATCATTTCTTCTAGTGTTGGGAACAATTAAGATCTTGTCTCTTGGCAAGTTTCATGTTTATAATACAGTTTTGTCTATAATCACTGAACAGTGTATTAGATCTCCAGGATCTAATTTATTTATTTCCAGGATCTTATTTATCTACTAGTTGCAAGTTGGTACCCTTAAACATCTCTCCCATTTCCTCACCTTTCCCCCAGCCCCTGGTAACTACCACTTAACTCTCTACTTTTATGAGATCTTTTTTTTTTTTTTTTTTAATTCCACGTGTAAGAGATAATGTACAGCTTTTGTCTATCTCTGACTTACCTCACTTAACATAACATCGTCAACGTCCAGCTATGTTGTTGCAAATGGCAGAATTTCCTTCTACCTCACGGATGACTAGTTTTCCATTGTGTGTATATATACACACAATGGATACTAAATATATATGCATGTATATTTATAGCCCCATCTTTATCCTTTAATCCATTGATAGACATTTAGGGTGTCTCTATATCTTGGCTATTGTAAATAATAATGCAGTAAACACGGCAGTGAAGATATCTTTTCAATATCCTGTTTTCATTTCCTTTGGAAATATAACCAGAAATGAGACTGCTAGATCATATGGTAATTTTATTTTTGATCTTTTGAGGAAGTGGCTGAACCAGTTTGCAATCCCACCAACAGGGCACAAGTGTTACCTTTTCTTTACATCCTGGCCAACACTTAGAGTATGCTTGTGGGTCATCTGTGTAACAATCTCCTAAAGTGTTTGTTAAAATACAAATTCTTAAACGCTACCCCTGCACCTTCTGAATCAGTCTCTGGCATTGGCATCTGAGTATCCACATTTTTAGCAAGTTCCCCAAATGATTCTTATTCATAATGAAGACAGTCTTGGTAAGATTCAATGATACAAAAGGAGTGTGAGAAGGAGATTCTGGGTATAGTTAACTTAAAATCTAAACAGGATAATGATGATAATAACAAAAATAAAATTAACAAAGAAGATTATTTTAAAATTTTAGGGAAAGAATATTAAAAAGCATTGTGCCTAATACTTCTCAAATAATTTTTAGATAACAAATTCCATAAGGAATCCAATAAATAAGCTGTTAGAGTTGAAAAGAACAGAGGGATCTGAAGCCCTGATATTGTGTTGTGGTCACTCTCTTCCTCTCTATGGTGGCCACCAGGAACTTGAGGGACTGTGTGTTTCCACTGGAAAAGTAATTATTAAGAACACATTGAAATAACCAATAAACAGTGGGAAAATGCTCAAGTCTATTAGCACTCACTATGGAATACTAATTAAAACAGCTTTATAAGCTCTACATTGGCAAACATGTAAATGAGTTGGCTAGATTACCAGGCAACTACTAGAGTGTTCTTGAATATTATTGGTGGAAATAAATTATTACAGTATTTCTGGAAAGTTCTAACAATACAAATTTAAAAATATTCTTTGACACAACAATCTCATTCCTAGAGATTTATCTCACAGAAATAAAAACACTAGAACATTACAGAGATGTTTATTGCACAGTGTTTTCTGTTGCTAAAAATTGAAAACAAATAAATGCTCATTGATAGGGAAGTGAAATTGTAGTCTGCTCATATGATGACAAGTTAAACAATCATTAAAATGATGAAGGCAGCCCAATACCAGTTAGCTTAGAGAGATTATCAGGATGTGTTTTATGTTAGAACAGGTAGATTTTAACAACACCAACTTTTATAATGGCATGCAAGTCTTCCATATAGATGTATTTTATTGTAGTCATGCTCATAAAGCAATATATTTCATCATATATATATATAACTTTATTAGAATGATGAAAGTCAGAGAATTGTTAATGTTGCTAATGTTGATTATTGTGTCCAGTTGAACAAGGAGAAGAAGATAAAAGAAAAATGTTATGTAAAAAACAGTCTATACTATAAACACATACCATAATTTATGTAAAACTGCATGTCAGTCATGTTTACATGCAGAGAGTAATATAATAATAGTGAGTCACCAAAATTATCAGTAGTGATGGGATTTCAGGTGTATTTTTATTTCCTTGGTTATGCTTTTATACATTGTGTGATTTCCCCCCCCAAGACACATTGTTGAAAACAAAAATGAAAACTGATTTTGATCAATACCTTCAATTTAAATAAGAAACCCAAAAGTCTGAGAAGTGTGGGTGGACTGGTTTACTTGTCGAATAATAAGAGAATGACAAAGCATGGATCAGAACTTTGTCCCGCAAAGGCACTACTGATCAGCGCTATTTGCTGATGCACTAGCTCTGAAATGTCTGTCCCCTGGGGTAAATCTTGGGGCAGACACCACAGCTTACTCTTGCATCGAGTGAAGCTTTTGTGTGTGTATATTCCCTTGGTTGTGTCTCACTCTTCACAACCCCATGGACTACAGCCTGCCAGGCTGTAAATGGTTTAAAATGAATGATTCTAATGCAGAAAAAAATAGCCCATAAATATTATTTTGAAAAGCACACTTGAATAAAAGGTAAAGTGAATTTGTATGCATTTTGTATGTATTTATGCAAATGTCTATCTGTAATCCCTTCTTATTAGCTTAAAATTGGAACAGTGAACTTTATTCTATCTGCTCAATGGCATCTAAACACTTCTGCAGGATTCAAGAAAGCGTTAGACCTGAGATTATGATAGAATCCATTAGTATGGTAAACTCTTAAGTACTAACACAGAAAATTTTAGTGTTAGACTTACCCTGTCTTTTCAATGAAGTTCCAGATAGTAAATACTACTTAAATTTTTTTTACCATACTGCACTGCTCCATAGGATTATAGTTACAAAAGTTACAGGATGTGTTTTTATATTGTGAATATTTTATGATGCTGTCAATCTTTCTCACTGTAGGAAATAATTTTACAGAATGAAAATATGTTCATTCTAATATATGAAAGAAGTTCTCAAAACAGTATTATCAGTCTATTCAAAGACGTTGTTTTTTGACACTGATTATCATTTTTATTAACACAGTTAACAAAGTAACTAATCAGATGATTAAAAGATAAGAGTAGTTTAATTAATATGGTCTTGATAACGAGAGTACATGGTCCACACAGGATTCAATCCTGGGCAGTTAGACTTCAAAACTCAAGCTTCCCATTAATTCTGCTGTATCATATAGACATTAAAGTCACTCAGTCATGTCTGACTCTTTGTGACCCCGTGGACTGTATAGTCCAGGCCAGAATGCTGGAGTGGGTAGCCTTTCTCTTCTCCAGGGGATCTTCCCAAGCCAGGGATTAAACCCAGGTCTCCCACATTGCAGGCAGATTCTTTACCAACTGAGACACCAGGGAAGCCCGTATCATAACCTGGTAACTGTTGATGTCTTTTAGTTCAAATCTTAATAAACATGAGATTGAATCAAGTATGTGGAAGTCCCATTGATGTTATTGGTGATTACAACCCATGTGACATTTGTATATGCTCTCCAGTCACACATCCTTGATAGGTCACTCTTGAGTTTTAATCTTCAATAAGCTAATTATTCATGTCTCAGTTTCCTCATTTGTAAAATGAAGATGATAATATAACTTGATCTCATGGAGTTATTGTGAGTATAAAATGAGATAATAATTGTAAGGTGTCTGAATGATGTCTGTCACATATTAAGTGTTTAATAAATGTTAATTGCCATTATTAAATACATAATTTAGATGCTACCTGATCAGTGGGCTAATGAGCTTTCTCATGAACAGAGTGCATTTTGTCAGTTACCAATAAGAATAATGAACACCACCACCAACCAAGATGGTTAAGCTCCATTGTTCTCAGCTGAAAGGACTTGGGGACCTTGGTCTCACTGTGATTCAATGTGACCCATGAGCAGGGCCCACTAGTCCATATGGTCTTTAGGTACATTAGAAACAGACACTGCATACCCTGTTCTAGGATATTGATTGTGTTGGAACGGGAAGCATTGCCAGCATCCCCCAGAGAGCTGCCATGATAAATATGCAGATCTGTGATATCTAGTGTGTGAGCTGTTTCACCTGAGATGTGGCATTGTGTGTGGAGGCTCTGCCTATGAGCTTGGCTCCTGCAAGCCCTGGTTTTTATAGATTGTGAAGCACTCATTAAAAGCCGTATTACAGCAATCCTCTAAATATTTGAAGTAGAGAGTCATATAAAGACACTTTGTTCAACAAGATTTTATAACAGGACATATGTTAGAAGAACAAAAAGAATACCTACATAATTGGCTTTTAGTTAATCATGAAGAAAATTGCTTTAATTGAATTATATTTTTCAGTGCTTAATCTACCCAGTATAACCAAATCCCTTGGTAAAATGATATCCCAATTAAAAAGAAGCCATTGTGATTATTTAACATTCCCTTGTAATGATTCTCTTTTAAAGATAATGCTGGCTATTAATAATTTTAAAGTTTTTTGAAAACTTTGTCCACACAAAAAATTAATGATTATAGCCTGCTAAAGCAGTCTAGCCTGTAAATACTTATTTTTTAAAATTTATTTTTATTTATATACTTATTTGGCTGTGCTGGGTCTTAGTTGTGGCATGTGGGATCTAGTTTCCAGCCCAGGAATTGAACCTGGGACCCCTGCATTGGAAGTGTGTAGTCTTAGCCACTGGTCTACCAGGGAAGTCCCTGGAAATAGTTTTTACTGTCACTATTCCTGTTCTTGTTCTGGTCCTGGTGAGTGTCATGTGGTTTGGCTGTGGATTCTTACTGATCACAGAGTCAGTTCTGAGTAGTCCACTTTTACCTGATCTAAACACTTCACCACTTGTGCTCTTAACCCTTGAAGTTACTGATCTCACTCATTGTTCTTAATTCCAGTTCTGTTTTGCACTGTTCTTTGACTTGGGCATAGGATCTTAGCTCCCCTTAACAGTCAACCTGATTTTCCTCTCTAGAATCACTACTGGGGGCCACTTAACTAATGGCCTCCTGTTTGAATTGACCCTCCAAGGATTTTTCACCTTGACTCTATTATATTAGATTGAAAGTTACTTAAGGACCCAGATTGGGTCATGCTAGTGTGTTCAGAGTCTAGGTCAAGGAAGCAAAGGTGTAAAATGTGAAATAGTTCAGTGTTTATGGGGCAAAAATTAAGCAACATATACAACTAACAATAAGAATTGGGTAATAGGATATAATTTCTAGTCTAAGTGACTGAGAATTTGCTCAGGAAAATTAAAAGACTTTGAAGAGTATTAGGAAAGATGACATATTTTCAATTTACTCAGTTGTATCTATCAAACAGTTATGCTGGGATTAGACCTCACTATTAGGTATGAACTCACTACTAAAGAGCCATGAATTATAAGGAAGTTTAGAAATGGAACCTTTCCATTTCTAAATGTGACACTTGCCAGGACCAAGTTGGATGGCATCACCGACTCCATGGACATGCGTTTGAGCAAGCTCCAGGAGTTGGTGATGGACAGGGAAGCCTGGCGTGCTGTAGTCCACAGGGTTGCAAAGAGTCGGACCTGACTAAGTGACTGAACTGCGAAATGGAAACCACATATTCTAAGTATGTGCTGCACAAAAGAGAGTAGAATCTTGGCATTCTCTATTGAACTAATGGATGCAAACAAAAAATCAGAAAGTTCAGAAACATAAATAGAAAATCTTGTTGGGGTTTGGGTACGGGGTTTAGCATATTGCCCCCTGTCAATTCCTTTGAGCCCCTGATAAGCCTTTCAGGAGGACCCAAGGCAAGTTTCTGTCCTTAGAGCTCAGTGGGATCACTGAAGATGATCCTATCACATTATGGAAATGAACAGTTCCACTTAATGTATGGAGTGTCCTCACAATTTCCTCATATGAACTAGAGCAGCATCAAGCATTATTTTTCAATCCCTTTTATTAAATGTGCTGGGTCTGACTCAGCAAACTGCAGGGACTCACTGGCCTCTGGATCTGACTGATGAGGATAGCTGCATTTATTAAGTTGATGGGCACAGTGGCACAGAGCCTCCACCCCCACTTCCATTTGTTTGTAATCTTTCGAGTCTCTCCAAGTACATGGTTTAAAATCTAATTATTTAAGAAACCAGTTGGAAGAGGTGATGATTTTAAAAGGATTTTGAAAATAGAATTATTTTAAAGTTTACTAATTTTCTCTACTCTTTTCATTTATTTCTTTGCAAAAAATGGGGTGAATTATTTGGTATTGAGGGGAGGAAGTGGTTTATTAGAGTTTGAAGTCAGATTGTCTCTGTTTAAGTCCCAGTTCTAGCATAAGGCATTAAGTATTAATCACCTATGTAACCAATTTATTGAGCAGTTTAATCCATGGCTGGTACAACTATTGTAACATTTTTATAGCTTTTATAGTGCTAAGCTATTATTATCTCAGGGAGACCCTACTGGGATTTTCTTTTTCATTTATTTATTTATTTTGGCTGCACGGTGTCCTCACTGCTGCATGAAAACATTCTCTAGTTGCAGTGAGCAGGGGCTGCTCTTTCTTGTGATGTGCGGGGTCTCACTGCGGTGGCATCTCTGTTGCAGAGCGACAGGCTCGTTGGCTCAGCAGCCGCCTTGCACGGGCTCCAGCGGTTGTGGCACATGGGCTTAGTTGCTCCATGGCGTGTGGAATGCTCCTGGACCAGGGGTCAAACCTGTGGCCCCTACATTGGCAGGTGGACTTTTATCCACTGTACCACCAGGGAAGGCCTGGGTTTGTTTGTTTGTTTCTTCTTTTCTTCATTAGGATTTTCTGAAGTTCTATTTAGTCGATTTAGAAACATACTGCATGGTAATTTAAATCTTGACATCTTTCCTGTTCTCCTAGAACTAGCCACTTTGAGACTTAGGTTGCAGGAATTAGGAGGATGCAATCCGATCTGTAACTTCTTCATCTTTTCCCTCAGTTTGGAGTGTTGTCCGGTTCCGGGAATCCTCCCTCCTTTTCCTTGGCATGGCTGTATTTGGTCTGACTTCTTCCAACCCCGCAACTGTGCACACTGGTCCACTTCACAGATCTGGGCTGCCCGCTGCTGGTGATCAGCCTGCTGAGTAGACTGATAAGCAACATATGCAACTGAGCCACCTGGCAAAAGAAAGCAAGTTCTTTCCCTGGGCTTGGGTTGGTCACAGGGGAGCTAGGGACCGCTGCTCCCTGGTGCTTTCTCTTAATTCCCTTTCCCCCTGCTCAAGTACGTGCAGGTCACAGCTGACAGACCCAGTGCCTGAGCACACAGCCATCCAGTTGGCCTCTGTGGATACGTCTAAGATTTGAAGCTTGCTTCATTTGGTTTTTGGTAGGGAACAAGTACCATTTCACCCTTCTCAAGAAAAAGGCAGGAAAAGAGCCATATATATCTTCTCACCAGGCTGACAACTTTAGATGCTAAGCTGATTGCTGATTCTTAAGAAGCTCTGAGAGTGGTGTTTATCCCAGTCATTGGCAGGTTTCTTTAGAAACAGGTTATTTAGCATTTCTTTATTACCTAGCTTGAAGTCTATTCTCTAATTCCAGACAAAAGGAAGTATCTCATTTAATGTTCTTTTATGTCTAATCTCCATAAATTTAAAGAAATTTTTTTTTCTAGGTCTCTGGAAAAATGTGTCTTCATTGAGTGTTGGGCAGAACTGTACCCAAATCCATTCAAGCATCATTTCTACTCTTGGAACCGTGTACCTGGGACATTACCTTGGGGAAGATGCAAGATGTATTTTAGGTAGCCTGGACCCTCCAGCATGGCCCTTTCATCCTCAGGGCCTCTGAGTCAGATCCTGACCTCTAAAGATTACTCAGGTGGTCCAGAATTCTAAATCTACCATTGGTTTTCTTTGTATCTCACTTTCCCATTGTACAGTTATATCCTTTCTTCACAGGGATTTTATTGGAATGCCTTGTTAGACCTAAGATAAAGAAAAGTTACTGGTCTACTTTGTTTATTTGTTCTCTGACATCAGGATTATAGGCTGGATAGTTTAATAACATTTGAGACTTTTGAGAATTAAGACCACCTGTAGAAGGAAGACCAGGTATGCATAGCAAGTATTATCCCAGGTAGCTCAGTGGCAAAGACTCTGTCTGCCATTGCAGAAGACATAGGAGACAGGGTTTGACCCTTGGGTTGGGAATTTTCCCTGGAAGAGGAAATAGCAACCCACTCCAGTATTCTTACTTAGACAATCCTGTGGACAGAGGAGGCAGTAGGCTACAGTCCACGAGGTCACAAAGAGTCAGATGTGATTAATTTGGGCACAAAGCTAAAAAATAAATATTACATATACTTTTACCCTGGATATTCTAAAAATCTGCATACATTTTCACCGAATTATATGGTTTAGATTACGCTTCATGGAAGAAGTCCTCTCCTTGGGATGAGAGAACAATTATGCCTGCCACCAATGCTAATTTTAACCAATTCTGAATAACTTGAGTTCATACTCCATTGTTGGAAAGGGTAATTAATGAACCATCAAGAGTCTAGTGTTGTATAGCTTCCTCTTCCTTTTCACATGTCAAACTATTTTCTCTTGAGGGCAGAGCCCAGAGCTGAGTACAGGTTTCGAAACTGGATTTACAGAAGATGGGTGTTTCCGTCTTTCCTGTTGGTTGCTGTGCTGAACTTCCTGGGTTTTATAAATTGACCCCAGTTTTCTTTTCCTAGTCACTGCTGTTCCACATCTGCTCTTCAAAGAGATTCCCTATTTACAGGGCTCCCTGCAATAAGTTCCAAGGATGTCTTGTCCCATTACTGGACAAAAAGGGGTTGATTAATTCTTAAGCATCTTTATTAGCACCTGGGGGCTTCAGAGTGTCCTTGCATTTTAGGGATGGCTCTGATGCTTGAGAAAAAATAAATTAAAACAACTGTCACTTGTTGTTTTCTGCCTGTGAGGTTTTGTTTGTGATGAGAAGGGAAAGGATATATGAGCAAATGGAAAACATATGAATACACATAAAGGTGCAATATCTGGACTCAATCCTGATCTGTCACAGGGTACCTCAAAATACATATCTCAGAATACGTTGGGAGTTGCTCTTCACAGAGATCAGAGAGAAAACATGGATTTCAGAAAGAACTATTGTAAGAAGCAGTGGGAACAAAATACAGAACTACAGCATGTGAGCTTCAGACCGTGTTGTTCACTTATTCAGTCATGTCTAACTTCTTACAACCCCATGAAGTGCAGCACGCCAGGCTTTCCTGTCCTTCACTATCTCCCTGAGATTGCTCAAACTCAGGTCTGTTGAGTCGATGATGCCATCCAACCATCTCATCTTCTTTTGCCCCCTTCTCCTCCTGCCTTCAGTCTTTCCCAGAATCAGGGTCTTTTCCAATGAGTTGAGTTGGCTCTTCATATCAGGTGGCCAAAGTATTGGAGCTTTAGCCTCAGTGCCTCCAAAGAATTTTCAGGACTGATTTCCTTTAGGATTGACTGGTTTGGTCTCCTTGCTGCACAAGGGTTTCTCAAGAGTCTTCTCCAACACCACAGTTCAAAAACATCAATTCTTTGGCACTCAGCCTTCTTTATGGTCCAACTCTCATCATGACTACTGGAAAACCACAGTACTGGTTACATGGACCTTTGTCAGCAAAGTGGTATCTCTGCTTTTTAACATACTGTCTAGGTTTGTCATAGCTTTTCTTCCAAGAAGCAAGTGTCTTTTAATTTCATGGCTGTAGTTACCATCTGCAGTGATTCTGGAGCCCAAGAAAATAAAATCCCTCACTGTTTCCATTGTTTCCCCATCTATTTGCCATGAAGTGATGGGACCAGATGCCCTGATCTTAGTTTTTTGAATGCTGAGTTTTAAGCCAGCTTTTTCACTCTCTTCTTTCACCTTCTTCAGAGGCTCTTTAGTTTCTCATCACTTTCTGCCATAAGGGTGGTATCATCTGCATATTTGAGGTTATTGATATTTCTCCCAGCAGTCTTGATTCATCCAGCCTGGCATTTCACTTGATGTACTCTGCCTAGAAGTTAAATAAGCAGGGGACAGTATACAGCCTGGATGTCCAGTCCAGTCCAGTTCAGTCACTCAATCGTGTCTGAATCTTTGCAGCCCCGTGGACTGCAGCACGCCAGGCCTCCCTGTCCATCACCAACTCCCAGGGTCCACTTAAACTCATGTCCATTGAGTCGGTGATGCCATCCAACCACCTCATCCTCTGTCATCCCCTTCTCCTCCTGCCTTCAATCTTTCCCAACTCCTTTCCCATTTCTGAACCAGTCCATTCCAAATGAGCTTCAGATATTACTGCCTCTTTCTGGGCTCATGGTTTCCCTCTCCATTTCAAAGTAGAAATGATTTTATTTTTTAAGTGATTAAAAGTAACATGCCCATTTTGACAATATTAGAACATATAGATAAAATTAAAAGAAGAAAAATAGTAAATATAATCCTATGACTGATGTTTAAATAAATAGTTACCAATTCCCCAAGCTTCAAATTTATTCTTTTGAATTCCTTTTTTAGGTTTTCATTCTTTCTCCCCAATTCAGAGAAAAGCTTCTGACCTGGAGGTGGAAGACCATGATGCTTTTCTTCTTAGATTTGTTAGTAATTATAGCTAAATTTATTGAGAATTTGCTGTATGACAGATCTTATTCTGGGCATCTGAGAAGTATCAGCTCCTTTGACAACACTACTGAGGGTGAGTTTTAATATTATGTCTGTTTCTAGGAGAGAAAACTGAGGCTGAAAGAAATCAAGTAACTAATACTGCATCTTACAGTTATTAGGTGATGGAGGTAGGATTGTGACTCAGAGAAGCTGGCTTCAGAGCCCATGAGCCTAACCATTACACTTCACTAGCTTCTCTGCTAAAGATGCCATAAAAATCATTAATGATGATCTGATTCTGTAAACACATTAAGGCAAAAGAACTGAGGCTAACAACTTAATTTCCTTACATGACTATACAGACCACAGGAGACTTAATTTGCATATTTTTGGTCTGAGCTATACTCAAATTCCTTCCTTTTCCAGGATAAGAGACCACTGAATCAACAGTGAAGGGATGATTTAAGTCACAGGTGCTCTGGTCACACAGAGGACAGAGGACTCGGCTTTGTACATTGGTGATGTTTGTAAACAGTACAATATTGATTTTGGCCCTTGCAATAGAACATGAATAGCCATACATTATGTGCCCTTTTTGCTCAAATGAGAGCAAAGTCTTAATCAGGCCCAGACATTTAGAATCCTATATTAAAGGGAGATATATAGATATAAACCCAGTAGATGCTTGCTTCTGTCATTTTATTTTAATTGTAATTTTGCAACTTCAACAACAGAAGATCCATTAGGCTTTCCTTCTCAATCAATACACAATATATTATCAGTCTAGACGACCAAAAACGACTTGTATAAAATATCAGCGCGTTGCATTTTCATTATGTAAATGGAACTCTGCAGGAGAATTAATTGATTATTCAGTTACTATGGATCAGTCTCAGATGTCTTAGTGAGATAAGAGCGAAACTTATCAAGTCTCTCCAGTGACAATAACTTAAAAAGGAACAAGGTAAAAAAATAAAAAAGAGAGAGAGAGAGAAATGCAGAGCACATTTCACTTTCATTGGCAGCCTGGGCAAAACCTATGAAATGCTGAGAGAGAAGAAATCCATTACCAAGTTTATTAGTGATGGAGTGTCAAGAGTTATTAGGCTGGTTACTGTTTGGGGATCAACATTTTAAAAACCACACAAACAAAACTGCAATATAGGCAATGAGAGTCATCTAGTAGTCTCCCTAGACTCTGAGTGCCCCAAGTAATTCACACCTAGACTGTATATAATTACAGCAGGATTGTTTAAGTAATATACTGACCTGTTTTTTTTTTTTCTTGCATGGGTGGAGGCTGGGGAATGAGGGAAAGATTTTATCTTTAGCTTCATGATAGCATGAAGAAGAGATATGAGAGGACAAGAGGCTTCTGTTTCCCTTCCCTACTAAGTATTGAAAAAAAAAATTTTTTTTTTTCCCAAGACTAGTATAGAAGAATATGTGTTTGGTTTCAAATTGATGTGTTTTGTTTTTAAGAACTATGTACATTAAGTTGTCCCTTGGCTAGTAGATCCTGTGCCACCCTTATTTAAAGACACTGCCCTTTGCTCAAAAAAGTTTTGAGGTCACTTTTGGGAACATTGCTCATAGAACATTTAGAAAACATTGTAGGGTGTAGTCTTGGTAGGTCTGGTGAGGGTTGTACTTAATTTTTATAAATAACTACAATTCTTTACATACTAAGGTGAATAAGTAAGTGGTTAAGGTTAAGTAATATTTCTCTGTCTCAAACTGAGGTTTCATAAAGCTGCAAAAATGCCTGACTATAAAACAACCGCATTTTTTTGCAGTACTCTAAAGACAAGTTTCAAAATATTGAACACAATGACAGCACTGAGGAGGAATATATCATAATTCCTAAAGTGACTGTTTGCAAAACAGTTAACTTGGTTATTTCAAATGTGATGCTTAATACCAATCAAGTTAAATCAAGCCAAACAATATCATTACTTTATGTGTAAGCCAGACTTAGCTGGTAAAAGCTGGGGATACTTAGCTTGGGCACAAAGTAAAAATTTAGGTGTAATTCACCTTGGCAAGGAATTTTGATGTTATATTAAGATCTTCCCAACCCAAGGATTGAACCCAGGTCTCCCCCATCACAGGTGGATTCTTTAACAGCTGAGACACAAGGGAAGCCCTAGTTAAAAACAACACAATATATTATCGTATTGCTCTGTAGGTTAGAAGTCTGATGTTGTGCTGAAATCAAGGTGTTGACTGAGCTGTAGTCCTTTTGAAAATGTAGGGGGGGGGGGTAGGATATGATTCTTTACTTTTTCCAGCCTCTAGAGATTGCCTGCATTCCTTTCTTTATGGCCTCCTTCCAGCTTCAAAGACAAAGCCAACCATGGCCAGGTGAATCTTACAGTGTATCACTCTGACATTGGTTTTTCTCCTTCTTCTCAATTTTAAGGACCGCAGTGATTACATTTCCCTTTATGGATCAAAGTCATGTTGTGGCAAAGGGGCTTGTTTAACTCAATGAAGCTATGAGCCATACCGCACGGGGCCATCCAAGACGGATGGATAATAGTGAAGATTTCTGTACAAAATGTGGTTGGTCTACTGGAGAAGGAAATGACAACTCACTCCAGTGTTCTTTCCTGGAGCCTCCCATGAAAGTTGAAAGTTGAAGTGAAAGTCACTCAGTCATGTCTGACTCTTTGCGATCCCATGGACTATACAGTTCATGGAATTCTCCAGACCAGAATACTGGAGTGGGTAGCCTTGCCCTTCTCCAGGGGATCTTCCCAACCCAGGGATTGAACCCAAGTCTCCCACATTGCAGGTGGATTCTTTACCACCTGCTGAGCCACAGGGGAAGCCCCCATGGATAGTATAAAAAGGCAAAATTATATTACCCTGGAAGATGAGTGCCCCAAGTTGGAGGGTGTCCAGTGTACTAGTGGGGAAGAGTGGGAGGCAATTACTTACAGCTTCAGTGAGAATGAAGTGGCTGGGCCAAAAAGTGAAAAAGACACTAAGTTGTGGATGTGGCTGGTGGTGAAAGTAAAGTCCGATGCAGTAAAGAATTATTGCATAGGAACATGGAATGTTAGGTCCATGAATCCAGGTAAATTGGAAGTGGTCAAATAGGAGATGGCAAGGGTGTACATCATCATTTTAGGAATTAGTGAACTAAAATGGATGGGAATGGGTGAATTTAATTCAGAAGAAAATTGTATCTACTACTTTGGGCAAGAATCTCTTAGAAGAAATGGAATAGCCTTACAGTCAACAAGAGTCTGAAATGCAGTACTTGAGCGTACTCTCAAAAATGACAGAATAATCTTGGTTCATTTCCAAGGCAAACCACTCATCATTACAGTAATCCAAGTCTATGTCCCAAAGACTAAGACAGAAGAAGCTGAAGGTGACCAGTTCTATGAAGACTTACAACATCTTCTAAAACTAACACCAAAAAAAAGATGCTTGCTACTTGGAAGAAAAGCTATGACAAACCTAGACAGCATGTTAAAAAGTATAGACCTCACTTTGCTGACAAAGATCTGTATAGTCAAAGCTATGGTTTCTCCAGTAGTCATGTATGGATGTGAGAGTTGGACAATAAAGAAGGCTGAGCACTGATGCTTTCAAACTGTGGTGTTAGAGAAGACTCTTTAGAGTCCCCTGGATAGCAAAGAGATCAAATCAGTTAATCCTAAGGGAAATCAACCCTGAAGGATTGCACTGGAGCTGAATCTCCAATAGTCTGACCCCTTGATGCAAAGATTCAACTCACTGGAAAAGACCCCGATGCTGGGAAAGATTGAAAGCAAAAGAAGAAGGAGGCAGCGGAGGATGATATGGTTAGACAGCATCATGGACTCAATGGACATGACTTTGAGCAAACTCAAGGAGATAGAGGAGAACAGAGGAGCCTGTGTACTTCAGTTTATGGGGTCACAAAGAGTTGAAATGACTTAGCAACTGAACAACAACAACAACAATGATTAAATTGAGCCCACCAGATAATCCAGGGTAATCTGTTTATTTTAAAGTAGCTGTCCAATCACCTTAATCCCCTCTTAATACAACACTCACATGTTCTAGGCATTATAATGTGTGCATGTTTGGAAGTCATTATTCTGCTTATCACAGCCATAGAAAAAGGACTACTCTTAATCTTTTGCGATCATGCCTGTAAAGTGTTAGCTATTTTCAGATGTTTAATAAGCATTCAGTGAAGCATAATTGGAAAATCAACATTCTCATATTATTACGTGGTAATAATAATTATTATTATGTATACTTCTTTTGAACATGAGAGTATGATTCCAGTTAGTAAAGGGTTTTTCAGCTCTATGTGAAGAAACAGTCTTTAGAACTGTCTACAGACAGCATCAGCTACCAGTTAAGATGTCTCTGTTACTCAAGTTGAGCTCTCATAGCCTGGACAATAACTTGTTGTGGTTATCATCACTTGGTGGGATGCAATCACTGCAGAGAGAAAGCTCGCATCTGAATAGGAGCTCCTTCTACCCCTGTGATTTCATCTTTTAGTGTCTCCACAAAACTTTGCATCCTGCTCAGCGTACACAAGAGTCGTGGGTTTCGGTAGCTCTTTTTGCCTTCTCCTGCACTCCCGTCTACTCTGGCCAGCACAGATATGCCCCCTTTGTACGGTGTGTGGAAGTCTAAAATGACAGACAGGTCTGCCATTGGTTTGGGACTGGATTTAGCTGTTGAGCATGTTAGGGACTCAGCAGCAGGTACGTTGAGGTTTGGGAGAGAGCACTGGCCAGGATCTGACGTAGCAGACATCAAATGAGCATTCCTTGTTCTTTCCCAGTTAGGATTCAATCGTATCTTGGGACATCATCCAGATAGATAGAGTTTGGTCTTTCAAATGAGAGTGGAAGGTCCTGCAGTGAATGGACAGTCATATATAATACAAAATTATTTTATAACAAATGTCTATGAAATGTATCTATAGGATACTTACTGCCCCCCGCCCCCATGATAAACCTGAGATGTAGTAGATTGGCTGGTTGGAATTCAAATGTTACAAACCGAAACATCCTCAGGGGCCAGACCGACATTTAACAGGAATAAAATAATCAAGATGAGGGCTGTAGCCAGTTTAGACGACAGGGCCTTTCTAAAATGAACAGCACCTATCAACTTATGCAAGTTGTTGCCAGCTAGGAAATTGGTTCCAGTACTGTTGAGTGTTTTGTCTTTTTTCAAAAGAAGTTAGATACCTAAGTCTTAGGTGAAATCCTCTGTATTTAAAGGTTGACAATTCACAAGCTTAAAAATCATGATGCAAGCCAAATGGAATGATTTTGAGGGGTTATTGTCCCTGGGCCACCAGACAGCTTCTGGGTTTGTTGTTGTTGTTGATGTTGATTTTAATCATTAAAATTCTTAAAATAATTGGGACAGTGGTTTTAGGTTGTTGAAGGAATGGAGACAGTGATCCCTGTGACTGTGCGGGGAGGACACCTTCTCTGCTCCCAGCTCTGCAGTTCCTTGGCTTTCAGAAGCCCTGCTGCACAGTCAGCCAGCAAACACTTACTGAGTGCGTACTGTCCTTCACTCACAGTCAGGGGCACAGCTGACCAAGGTGCAGTTGTTTCTCTTAAGAAACGCAAAGCCCAATTAAGAAGACAGAAAATAAGTTGAGGAAAACACATACAAGAAAGTCATCACCACTATAGTGAATAAATATTCTAATACTACAAACAAGGGAACTCTTGGGGGGGGGGGTGGTGCAAATTAATTATCAGTTGGGGAAGGGGATGGGTGTGAGAGGGCTGAGGAGGCCAGCAATTTCATACAGGAAATGATATGCATCTTAGACACGGAAAGAATAAGTAAAATGCAGAGAAGTGAAAATGAGGAGTCGTACCCCCTCTCCTGAGCTTCCCACGGGGCACTGGTGGTAAAGTGCCAAAGCAGGAGACATTAAAGACCTGGGTTTGATCCCTGGGTCGGGAAGATCCCTGGAGGAAGAAATGACAACCCGTCCTGTATTCTTGCCTGGAGACTGTCCATGGGCAGGGGAGTCTGGTGGGCAACAGTCCATAGAGTCTCAAAGAGCTGGACACAGCTGAGACAACTTAGCACACACTCATGCACCCTCTCTCCTAGAAAATTTCCTAGTGGCCTTTAAAAAAGATTGTCTTTTTCATCTAAAAATGCAATATCTCCTTAACTAAAAAAAAGCAATATCTTTTAACTAAACTTCTATGTCTAACTATTGCCTATTCTCTTTCCTTCTCTTCAAATCCAAGCTTCTCCAGAGTTGCTGACACCCTCTGGGTCAATCTTGTCTCCTCTTGCTCACTTCATAAACTCAGTCCAGTGGAGCTTCTTCACATCTCTTGAGTAATGTGGCTCTTGGTAAGGCTATCTCTGCTCTTTACTTAAAGATCTCTTTTTCAGAGAAACTAAGTCATCTCCCTCTCAGTTGAGTTCTGTGTGTTTGTGAGAGCTCTACCTATACTATCACAACTGATTGCTTCTTATCCTAACAAAGCACAATGAATTAACTTTTACCCATAAAAACTACTCAATAAGTACCAGGTGAATAAATGCATGATCATCTTTCACCATCTAAAATCCTTCCCACTATTCTTCCACTACTATGGTCAGTACACAAAACTGTTGCTAAAAGAGTTTAATTTTTTTTTTTTTTAAGTTTCAGAGGTAAAAAATAATGATGATGAAGTAATCTGAAGGAGTGGAGGAGGCCATATACTGAAATGTGAACTTAAGGTGTGGACTTATATAATTGAGTGTATATCATCCTGACTGACATCTTCTTGGATGAATTGAGACAATTCTATGCTTTGTGAAATTGGTGGAGGCAGTCAGCTTGATTGATCCAGTACAGTCAGAAGGTTTACTGGAAGCAACAGCCACTGCAGAACTGGTACAGAGCTGGTGCAGCATAATGCATGGCTGTGATTGTTCTGGTGGCATCCAGCTGTGTTTTCCAAGTTGCTTTCTATTTTTACTGTCACTCAGAGTTAGAAAAAATACAATTTCTGTGGCAACACATACACTCTTATGCACACATGAAGACAGAATGTCATAAAACAGTATTTACCGTTCTTATACGAGATAAATTCTGTAAGTTGCTATTGTATTCTATTTTGCTTTTAAAAATATTCATTGTGAGACATTGATATGATTTCATGACCTATTAATGGGTCTCAACCTGCAAGTTGAAAAATACTAGCGTATACAAGGTCCATTTAAAATATCTTCCAATAGTTACCTGTGAAGAATCAGAGGAGAAGCAAGGAAGGATTGATGCTCCTTACCTCTGGGTTCTGAAATGCCCATGGGAAAGTCTTTCCAACTCTGTTAGTGAGCACTCTTTCCTTCTCCTGCTTTTTCTTAAAAACTATTTATTTGTATTTTTGACGGTGATGGGTCCTTGTTGCTGTGTGTGGGCTTTCTCTAGTAGTGGTGAGCAGTGGCTACTCTTCACTGTGGTGTGCAACACTGAGGTGGCTTCTCTCCTTGCAGAGCACAGATTCCAGGGTGCATGAGCTTCAGCAGTTGCACTGTGTGGATTCACTAGTTATGGTTATGGGCTTAGCTGCTCTGTGGCATATGGAATCTTCCCAGATCAGGATTGAGTTATATTCCCTGCATTGGCAGGCATGTTTTAAACCACTTAACCATCAGAGAAATTCTCCTTCCCCTGCTTTAAATCTGGCTTTCTTCATATGTTCAACCTTCTCTCCTTTGACATAAGCCATGTTTATTCACAATTTGTTGTGATCCACACAATCAAAGGCTTTAGCATAGTCAATGAAGCAGAAGTAGATGTTTTCTGAAATTCTCTAGCTTTTTGTATGATCCAATGGATGTTGGCAACTTGATCTCTGGTTCCTCTGCCTTTTCTAAATCCAGCTCACACATGTGGAAGTCCTCGGTTCACATGCTGTTGAAGACTAGCTTGAAAGATTTTGAGCATTACTTTGCTAGTGTGTGAAATGAGTATAATTGTGCAGTAGTTGAACATTCTTTATCATCGCCCTTCTTTGGGATTGGAATGAAAACCGACCTTTCTAGTCCTGTGGTGACTGCTGAGTTTTCCAGATTTGCTGGCATATTGAGTGCAATAGTGAACAGCATCATCTTTTAAAATTTGAATTAGCTCAGCTGGAATTCCTTCACCCCCACTAACTTTGTTCATAGTGATACTTCCTAAGGTCCACTTTATTTCACACTCCAGGATGTCTGGCTCTAGGTAAGTGATCACTCCATTGTGGTTATCTGGGTCATTAAGACCTCTTTTGAGTCTCTGGCAGAGGTGTGGGTCAACAGTGGCCTGCTGTGGGGTCAGGGGCACTGACTACAACAGTCCTGGAAGGCCCAGTTTGCTAGCCTAACTTCTTTTGAAGGAGTTTGCCTCAGGCCAAACTACAGGGAAGGAACACAGCCCCACCCATCAGCTGAAAATTGAATTAAAGACTTAGTGAGCCTGGGAAAGACTAGAGATCTCTTCAAGAAAGTTAGAGATACCAAGGAACCATTTCATGCAAAGATGGGCAAAATAAAGGACAAAAATGGTATGGACCTAACAGAAGCAGAAGACATTAAGATGAGGTGGCAATAATATGCAGAAGAACTGTACAAAAAGATCTTAATGACCCAGAATACCATGATGGTGTGATCACTCACCTATAGCCAGACATCCTAGAGTGTGAGGTCAAGTGGGACTTAGGAAGCATTACTATGAACAAAGCTAGTGGACATGGTGGAATTCCAGCTGACTATTTCAATCTTACAAGATGATGCTGTGAAAGTGCTGTAAATATGCTAGCAAAAATTGGAAAGCTCAGCAGTGGCCACAGGACTGGAAAAAGTCAGTTTTCATTCAATCCCAAAGAAAGACAATGCTAAAGAATGTTCAAACTACTGCACAACTGCACTCATCTCACACGCTGGCAAAGTAACACTCAAAATTCTCCAAGCTAGGCTTCAACAGTGTGTGAACCAAGAACTTCTGATGTTCAAGCTGGATTCAGAAAAGGTAGAGGAACTAGAGACTAAATTGCCAAGAACCATTGGATCATACAAAAGGCTAGAGAATTCCAGAAAAATATCTACTTCTGCTTCACTGACTATGCTAAAGCCTTTGGCTGTGTGGATCATAGTAAATTGTGGAAAACTCTTCCAAGAGATGGTAATACCAGACCACCTTACTTGCTTCCTGAGAAATCTGTATAGAGGTCAAGAAGTAACAGTTAGAACCAGGCACGGAACAATGGACTGGTTCCAATTTGGGAAAGGAGTATGTCAAAGTTGTATACAGTCACCTTGCTTATCTAACTTATATGTAGAGTACATCCTGCAAAATGCCAGGCTTGATGAAGCACAAGCTATCAAGATTCTGAGGAGAAATATCAATAAACTGAGATATGCAGATGACACCACACCTATGACAGAAAGTGAAGAGAAACTGAAGAACCTCTTGATGAAAGTGAAAGAGGACAGTGAGAAAGCTGGCTTAAAAGTCAACATTCATAAAATGAAGATCATGGCATCCAGTCCCATCACTTCATGGCAAATAGATGGGGGAAAAATAGAAATAGTGACAGAATTTATTTTCTTGGGCTCAAAAGTCACTGCAGATGGTGATTGCAGCCATGAAATTAAAAGGCACTTCGTTCTTGGAAGAAAAACTATGACTGCCTAGACAGCATATTAAGAAGCAAAGACATTACTTTGCAAAAAAAGGTCCGTATAGTCAATGCTATGGTTTTTCCAGTAGTCATGTATGGATGTGAGAGTTGAACCATAATGAAAGCTGAGCACTGAAGAACTGATGCTTTTGAACTGTGGTGTTGGAGAAGACTCTGGAGAGTCCCTTGAACTTTACGGAGATCAAACCAGTCAGTCCTAAAGGAAATCAATCTTGAATATTCATTGGAAATACTGATGCTGAAGGTGAAGCTCCAATACTTTGGCCACCTGATGCAAAGAGCAAGCTCATTGGAAAAGATCCTGCTGCTGGGAAATATTGAAGGCAGGAAGAGAAGGGACAACAGAGGGTGAGATGGTTGGATGGCATCATTGACTCGATGGACATGAGTTTGAGCAAGTGGTGGGAGTTGCTGATGGACAGGGAAGCCTGGCATGCTGTAGTCCATGGTGTCACAAATAGTTGGACCTGGCTGTTATTGAACTGAATTGAGCATGACCTTGCCTACTAGAGCAAGACCCAGTTTTCCCCACGGACTGTCCCTCCCATCAGGAAGCTTGCACAAGCCTCTTATCCTCATCCTCATCCATCAGAGGACAGACAGAATGGAAAACACAATCACAGAAAACTAACCAACCTATCACATGGACTGCAATCTTGCCTAATTTAATTCAGGGTCAGCCAAGATGGATAGGTCTTGGTGGTGAGTTCTGACAAACATGGCCCACTGGAGAAGGGGATGGCAAACCAGTTCAGAATTCTTGCCTTGAGAACCCCATGAACAATATGAAAAGGCAAAAAGATATGATACTGAAAGATGAACGCCTCCCCCTGCCCACCCCCTGCAGGTCAGTAGATGTCCAATATGCTACTGGAGAAGAGCAGAGAAATAGCTGCAGAAGGAATGAAGAGGCTGAACCAAAGTGGAAACAATGCCCTGTTGTGGATGTGTCTGGTGATGAAAGTAAAGTCCAATGCTGTAAAGAACAATATTGCATAGGAACCTGAAATGTTAGGTCCATGAATCAAGGTAAACTGGAAGTGGTCAGACAGGAGATGGCAAGAGTGAACACTGACCTTTTAGGAATCAGTGAACTAGAACAGACAGGAATAGGTGAATTTAATTCTATCTACTGCTGTGTGCAAGAATCCCTCAGAAGAAATTGAGTAGCCCTCATAGTCAACAAAAGAGCCCAAAATGCAGTACTTGGATGCAATCTCAAAAATGACAGAATGATCTCTGTTTGTTTCCAAGGCAAACCATTCAATATCACAGTAATCCAAATCTTTGCCCTGACCAGTAATGCTGAAGAAGCTGAAGTTGAACAGTTCTAGGAAGATCTACAGGACATTCCAGAACTAATACCAAAAAAGATGTCCTTTTCATCACAGGGGACTAGAATGCAAGAGTAGGAAGTCAAGAGATACCTGCAGTAACAGGCAAGTTTGGCCTTGGAGTACAGAATGAAGCAGGACAGAGGCTAACAGAGGTTTGCCAAAAGAATGCACTGGTCATGGCAAAAGCCTTCCAACAATACAAAGGATGACTCTACACATGGACATCACCAGATGGTCAATACTGAAATCTAATTAATTACATTCTTTGTAGCCAAAGATGGAGAAGTTCTATGCAATCTATAAAAACAAGACCTGAAGGTGACTGTGGCTCAGATCATGAGCTCCTTTTTGCAAAATTCAAATGTAATTTGAAGAACATAGGGAAAACCACTAGTCCATTTCAGGTATGACCTAAATTAAATCCCTTATGATTATACAGTGGAAGTGACACATAGATTCAAGGGATTAGGTCTGATAGAGAGAGCACCTGAAAAACCATGGACAGAGATTTGTGACATTGTACAGGAAGTGGTTATCAAAACCATTCCCAAGAAAAAGAAATGCAAAAAGGCAAACTGGTTGTCTGAGGAGGACTTAAAAATAGCTCAGAAAAGAGAAATGAAAGGTAAAGAAGAAAAGGAAAGATATTCACATCCTAATGCAAAATACAATAAGAATACATTTTAATACAGGCTATATAGTGAAATGCTACCCTCTTGACTCAGTGATAAAGAAGCTGCCTGCTAATGCAAGTGATGTGGGTTTGATCCCTGGGTTGGGAAGATCCCCTGGAAAAGAAAATGGCAACCCACTCCAGTATTTTTGCCTGGTAAATTCCAAGGACAGAGAAGCCTAGTAGGCTATAGTTCCTGGGGTCACAAAAGAGTCAGACATGACTTAGCGACTAAACAGAAACAACAATATTTTGAAATAAAAGTTTTAGTGTATTTAGTCTAATAAAATATTATTAAATTTATTATCTTTTAAAATCTTTTAAATAAACTTATTAGAAAATTTAAAATGATATACATGACTCTATTATATTTTATTGGCTTGAGCTGAATAGAGGATAATATGAATTAAAAAACAAGCCTGATGCTATATTTCCAACTTGCTTCCTTAAAGCACAAATTAAATTCTTTGGTTTTTGTAAAGTTTGAACATGTCTTTAAGAGCCCAAATTCAGATTAATAAATAGCCCATGAAAATTAGCATCTATTCCAAAACCATTAAAGAGAAAAAATAAACCTTTCCATTTGCATTATTCTTTATTCACATGATTGCTTAGTGAATTAAGATGCCTGAAAACTCCAGTGTGTTTAGACCTAGCCATTCTCCATTTCTTCCCTACAACTGCATTGTGTGGTAATGAAGACCATGAAAAAGCATTTCAGAAAATAGTCTCCAATATGAAACAGCATCAATATGCACGGTATATACCATCAAGTTAGAGAGATGTGCAGGAGAGGCCCAAATATCTTTGGCCTGCTTGAACACATGCTTTCTGCTTGCCAGCCAACAAATCGCTTCTATATATTACATAAGACTAAATTAAATACATACACGAAGACAGTTTATTGTGGATGATGGATCATGGGTTTGTTACTCATACATCCAGAGCAGGGCCCTGGAAATCACATCATCATTGCATTCCCAGGGAAAGAAATGATTGTCACATCCAGACATGTTTATCATGGAGAAAGAGGCTGATCGTGGCCCATCTACTTGCCGGGAGAATACTGCCACCTCACATGACAAGTGCTCAGAGGGAAAACTTGGTGTTGACTACCAAATGCCAGCAAGAATACTATTTCACTATCGGGTCTCCTGAGGGTAATAAAGAATGATCTGGCTATAACCTATAGTTATATTGTTAGGTTTTGGGGGCCCAAATAGAGATGTCATTTAACTTTAACAAAGGCAACCTAAGAAGCATACAATCTACATTAGAGAGCAACAATTATCTGTATCATACATAGTTCAATCAATGATGTAGAAGGGCCCCAAACCCAAAGGTGCAAGTCCTAGCATAAATGTAGGAGGTGAACGAAGGACGGATTAAGCTGAAGGGATGGGTCTCTTTGGCCTGTCTCCTGACAAACTGTCTGACTGCATCAGCAGAAGTCGAGAGCAATCAATACTTATGAAACAACAGCACTGCCACAATCAGAGGCAGAGCAGGGTCAGAGTGCTATTACCATAAGTGGCAGAGTCGTTGACGTGAATGTGTGTGTCATTTTGCATATCATTTGCATGTTATTTGGTGCAGCCCTGCCAATAAATAAACACAATTTATCAACTTGCACAACCTACCCTGACCCTTGTAAGTACACATGGAGGAAAATAAACTAGACCTGCAATGAATTCCTACTTGTTTAGCATTAAAAAAAGGAAAAGAATTGTTCAGGTCCAGGAAGTAGGTTACTAACTTTAATACTATCAACTAGGTAGAATGCTTCCTGTGGGCAAGGCTATGTTTTAGACATTTTTGTTGCATAGCTTCATATGGTAAATACTTTCTGTGTATTTGTTAGTGCAAATCTCACTAAGAAAAATGTGTCTGTATGTTGCATACATGTGTTTCTTTCTCTCTTATCATATTTATTATGTACATCCCATATACTAGGCAGAGTAGCAAATGCTTTACATATACTGTAATTTAATTCTCAACATAAATGGCCCAGTTTTACAGATGATGGAACAAGGCTGTAAGCATTTGGGCATTCTTTGGGTCACAGAGATGGTAAGCTGTAGCCTGTAGCATCTGAATTTGGCCTCAAGTCTATTCAACTTCAGAGCATAAGTTCTTAGCCACTTAATGATTTTACTGACCCTAAGAATGTATGATAACTTGTTGAGGGTAATAAGCAATTCATATCAAAAGATATAAGTGAGGAAATTTTCCTTTCCCCAGGTATGGATACAAGTTTTGTGGCATATAAAATTTCAGTTCGGTTCAGTTCAGTCGCTCACTCATGTCTGATTCTTTGCGACTCCATGGACTGCAGCAGGCAAGTCCATCACCAACTTCCGGAGTTTACTCAAACTCATGTCCATTGAGTCATTGATACCATCCAACCATCTCATCCTCTGTCGTCCCCTTCTCCTTCCACCTTCAATCTTTCCCAGTATCAGGGTCTTTTCAAATGAGTCAGTTCTTCACATCAGGTGGCCAAAGTATTGGAGTTTCGGGAACCCTACTGAAGAAAAATGATGCAAAATTATGAATGCAACCGTAGATGTAAAATTGACCATTTATTTAGATAAGAAAATACATCATTATAAATTAAAATTCCACAAATATAATAAAATGCATAAAACAATATTTTATTGAGTTAATCTTTACATATCTCTATACTGATTTTTCCTTAAAGATATTTGTTATAACTCTTTGATCATCTTTTCAGATGAAGGCAATTTTTGTAGTATTTTCTAACCAGAGAATAAAAAGACAGTCCATTATTTCCTTCAGCATGATTGATCATAATTTGATCTTCATTAGCACACCATCACCATGGACACATGTATATACTGGTTGTCACACTGCTACACTTGTGTCCCACAAAAACATCAGTCCTGTGGGATTTTATAACGGTATACTCTGCACAAAAATCAAATATATTTCTTCCAAGACTGGATTTCTATCTCAACTGAGTGTTGATAAGGATTGAATCTTCTGCTTACAATTTTAGATGTCTGATTACTTGGAAATATTTACATATACTAACTTCAGATGCTACACCTTTCAAATATTGTTTTTCTTTTGTTTCCCACTTCACTCTGGTATAGAGTCATATATTTATTTCATCCTAAAACCTCCAGCCTGCAGCTTCATTTCATTAATAAGTAGGTCAGCTCAGAGGGCAGTATGAGTAGTCTTGGAAGCCATTCCAACACTGTGCTGGTTAGCAATACCTTAACTATCTAAGTGGAAGTAATGGCAAACTACATAAATTCACCCACTAAATCTCACTTAAAGACATCCCCAACTAATTTCCCGAATCCTCCAAATGACCATAATCCCTCTGATGACACCTGACAAAGGGGAAATTATATTGGAAGGCAGAATGGACTTAACTGATTGATGTTAAAATGTTTTGCTTTTGCAAATTTTACAGAATCTTAGCCTCAGGTGAATCCCCATTTCCTAGAGTCTTTCCCAGAGTCTTAGCAGGGGTAATGCAAGACAAGGGCCCTGAAGCTTAAGTTTCAGTATCTTAGTGTGTCGGCCTTTGTATTCATATTCTGCACAACTTCATAGACGGCAAGAATCTGTCCATCCAGCTCCCTGCCATTCACAGATTGGAGTGGATCTATGACTATCCATACGGGGTGCATGTCCACTCCCCGCCACCCCACTCCCCGTTATTTGTTCTGTACTAGCATGTGGCATCATTGTTATCTGGGGCTTTTTTCATTTTAATAGCTCCACATCTCTCAAGCCTACTTTTCCACTCTCCATCAGTGCTCCTAAAACTTTTTGAGTGTGATGACCCACCTGGAGACCTAACAGATGTTCTTACTCACACTTATACTAATAAGCATGATTTTAGTTATTGCCTGGCTAAATACATAAAAGTTACTTTGTGTTCAGTACTCTTCAAGTTTTGTATATTTAGTATAATAGTATGTATTTAGTATGTATATGCATATATGTATAGTATGTATATGTGTATGTATAGTATATGTATTTAGTATAATAGTATGTATTTTATTGGTATGTTCATACTTCAATGTCCTATTTATTATATTATTATTTTAGTATATAACACTTAATATACTTATTTATAGATTTAGTATTTAATGTTATATTTACTATATAATGTTATACTAATGTATTATTTAATGCTATATTATAATAGTATCTAAAGGCATTTGAAGTGTAGAAATGTATGTGTGGAGAACCTGATTTTTATTTATTTTACAGATGATGCTTAGGTATATCTCTGAACCCTTTGAAATGACTTTCTAGACTTCAGGAATTCTACAACACACATTTCAGACACTACCCTGTTAAGCCCTATACTACCTAAAAATACCACTGGGTTGGATTCTCCAGACACCCTCAGTTTCAGGTGCAACAAACCACCAAATCATTGCAGGGGTTACTGTGGAAAGCACCACTATCTAGTGCACAGGACCTCCTAAGTTGAATTATTTGGAATCTTAAGTATCTGCATAAAATGTAGCCTTTCCTGTGATTTGGGACAGTCTCTTGAGAGGAAGGCACTGACCAATGTGAACTGAAGTCTGTGTTTCAGGCTTTGGAGAAAACGGGCTGCGTTGGGTGGGGAGCAAATGCGTGTCCATCTTTCTTCCCCTGGCTGGCACGGTGTGCTGGCTTCATTTTAAAAATAGTGCTGGGGAAGGAGGAAAAAAAATGTAATGTATTCTTAAAATGTTTATATGTCAGCAAAATCCCGAAAACCATTCAATAGATTAATCTTCCTGCTGACTTAAAAAGGATGGATTTCCAGCTATAACTGAGATTGGGAAAAATTGATTTCCATGTTCCTTATGACTGAATAAGATAAAAGCCACTACCCTGGCAAGCATCTCCCAGCCTGAATGCAGACTTCTGGAGGACTGGCTAATTGAAAAGTCACTCCAAATACCAGCCCCGACCCTTCGAGGAGATCTGGGAAAAGAATCAAGGGCAGGCTGTTCATTTTTCAAGAATGATTTCCAGAATGTTGTTTATTCTCACCGTTGCTGAACAACTCCCGTCAAAGGTGAAAGTATTTTCTCTCCCTCTTCTTCTAATTCTTCCTCATTTCCTTCTTACCTTCTCCTCTTTCTCTCCACTTCTTAAGTTTCTCTTCCTTCCCATGATTTATGTAAAGACGAATTCAAAATGAATGTACCACCTGAATTAAAGCTCTCTAAGCAGTGCTGGGCTTCCCTGTTGGCTCAGTGGTAAAGAATCTACCTGCCAATGCAAGAGATGTGAGTTTGATCCCTGGGTCAGGGAGATCCCCTGGAGAAGGAAATGGCAACCTACTCCAGTATTCTCGCCTAGAAAATCCCATGGAAGGAGGAGCCTGGCAGGCTACAGTCCATGGGGTTGCAAGAATTGGACATGACTTAGTAACTAAACAACAACAAAGAATGGTGAGCCAATTTCTTTTTGAGACCATGGTTTACCCATTTAAAAAGGTAATTGGCTCTGTGCATAGATTTATGGTTAACAAAGCATTTCACCCACTTTTCTCCATTAATCCTCATATGATACCTATGAGAGACCAATTATTATTTTTACTGCTGTAAATCATCTCAGGTAACTTGCAAATGAAATAGAACCAGTATTTTCCGGAGTTGGGACAAGATCCCACTTCTGCTTCTACATCTGATGGGTTTCCATGGAATCATTGTTGAGTTCCAAATTGTTAACACTCCACTCCATCACAAGAATGCTGAAAGAGTTCCCTCATTTGCTCTATGATTCATTCTTTCATTTCCTCAATATTTGTTGAGTACCTACTACATCCTGGGCAGTATGCAAAAGAAGACAACAGTGAACCAGATAGGCAGGATTTCTGCTAGCCAGGAGTTTACCGACTAGTGATACAACTGTTTTGAATTTGAAGTCGACATGCTATGGCGAATTTCAAATTCTTCAGAACATAATATAGTCTAACTTCTCTAATACCTATACAATATTCAATGTGCAGGTCACTTTTAATGAAAACATGGTAAATTAATTAAAAAAAAAATAACTCAACTTTGACAAAATAGTCTTACAGGTTATATGGACCTAAGTACTAGTTAGAAGCATTTGTGTTTTCCTGGATTATTTTTTTTATCATGTTTTAAGCTTTATATTTCTCTGCTATCCATTTCATGTTGTTTTCTTCCTCTCCTTTTAACTTTAAATTTAACCCCTTCTTGTTTCCTACTCCATCACCTATCCTGTAATTCAGGTCACTTCTATATGGAAGAAATCAGTTCTGTCATTATGAATCAATCACACAATGACGTTTTCCTGGCTAAACAGGACAGTTGCTGAGTCATTTATTTGCATTTTCCAAAGAATTCCATCAAGTTCTCCAAACTGAGTATATGAAGTTATCTAAATAGGATAAAAATTTCTCTACCAGTTGGTTTAATCCTCTGAATTTTGATATACAAACAACAGCAATGACAATAATAACAAATATGAGTAAATAGCATTTTCTTCTGAGTGTTTTGCATGTATTAACTAATTGAATCTTCATGACAACTTTTATGAGGTATGTACTATTTAAATTCCTATTTTATAGATGAGAGGCATAGAGAGATTTAATTTATCCAAGATTATGAGTAAATAAATGAAGGAATCTGTATTCAAACTCAAGTCATCTATTTGCAGAGTTTACTCCCTCAAGAATGTGTATACTCCTCTCAGAAAATCAGTCAGAGACCACTCATTTAATTGACAACATTAGCAAATGGCATTTAAATTCTCAGGCCAAGCTTCCTAATCTCCCAAGGCCAGGGTCAATTGATGTTTTGTTACTTCTCTGATCTGGTATTACACCTTCCATGACTCTACTAGACTCATCACTTTAACTTGCAAGTTTTAGGGAAAGGGGAGTGGGAATCTCCGCTGGCACCTCCCCAGCAATTTCCCCAGTGAGTGGATCCTGAAGAGCAAGACTGTGATCTACATGTGCATTTTATGCATTCATGGTGGGAAGAGTATGTGAATAAGTAAGGATGTGAATGCGGTAAAGTAGAACTTAGAGAAGTGGTTATTTGTGAGTGGGTAGTTGTGATAACAACGTTTGTTTTTATGGCTTCTTGGTGGGTGTGATCAGTAGGGAGATGTTCCCATAATGATAGGGTTGTGGTGTGTATGGGGGTGTCTGTGGGTGGGTAAGTTGAGGGTAAGCATATGACAGAGAAAAAAACTCAGCATTTTTGAAATTTGGTCCCTCCTCTCTCACTTATTTCCTCCCTCGTCTCCTCCAACCCCAAATATCCACAGTGTTGTCGTAGAAATTAAAATGGCCAAAGTGTGAAGAGAAATTTTTTCTTTTGAGACAGAGTGTAAAACTACATTCCTAACAACCAGGTTCCCCGTATAAATCTATTTTTAAGATGATTACAGGGTTTCCATAGCCATTCTCACATCAACTGCTGGTTTTGTTTCCTCGTCGTCAGTAAACTGTTGGCAGGGTAGTGTACCAGAGGTATACTTTTTAAAGGATATAATTGCATGGCACAGAAATGATCACTTTCTCGACGACGGGTTTTGTTGGTCTTTCCCTTTGAGAAGCTGGTTTAGAAGCTGGGCTTTGTCAGTCCCTCCAAGCACACATCACATTGTGTGTGTTAGTCTCACAGCATATCATGCTGGCAACCACGAGGCAGAGGGTAGTAATTAAACCACACAATAAGCATCAAGGGATGAGGAGAAGACACTGTGTTTAAAATAAATGAACATAAGAAGCACAGCCAGCTTTCCTAGGAAGGCTATCTGAATAGCATGGTGAGTCAAGATTGGGCAGACCTTGCAAAGCAAACTGGGATATTCCTCATGGTGCCAGCAGCTGAAGCTGTATCCTTCTCAAGAATCTATTATAGGGCCATTCCCCTGGGACCATCTTTCCTCTGGCATGTAGAAACCTATGAAGGTGGCTTTGTAGAGCTATCCTCCTTCTACTGCCAGGGCCCAGACACTATGCAAATTTAGACTGAGTTGGCAGCTATTTCTAGAAGGCATGTCTAATAATGACAGGCACAGGAACTGTAGTTCTGTTTCAGAAATAGAGGACAGATCAGGCAGAAATCAGCCTCTGAAATGTAAACTAACAAGCATCAACGTATAATAGGTAAAATTACCTATTGGCAGAAGTAACTGATTCTGAAGAGATGATAATGATGTAACAAAAAACTAAGATGCTCCCCAGTTTCTATTTGGAGGAATTGAGAAAATTAGCCAGACAAAAGACCACAGTATTTCTCATGCTGATCAAGACAAATAGTGTGCTGCCTCGGTACTAAAATGCAACTGGTGTTGAGAAACAAAAGCTCATAAAATAATAAGCAATGACTGAGATAATTATGTGTAGAAATTAGAATAAAGTGAGTTGCTGAGCAAGAAGGGATGGAAATTTAAGTCATATTATCTGAGAGGCCTGTGGACACTAAGGAGATCAAACCAGTCAGTCCTAAAGGAAATCGACCTAGAATATTCATTGGAAGGACTGATGCTGAAGCTGAATAATTTCGACACCTGATGCGAAGAGCTAACTCACTGGAAAAGACACTGATCCTGGGAAAGACTGAGGGCAGGGGGAGAAGGGGACAACAGAGCTTGAGATGGTTGAATGGCATCATCGACTCAATGGATGTGAGTTTGAGCACACTCTGGAAGATAAAGGACAGGAAAGCCTGGAGAGCAGCAGTCCACGCGGTCACAGAGAATCAGACATGACTGAGTGACCGAACAACAAAAACATCTGGGGAAAGGGCACTGGGATGCTAACCAGAGTCTCAATAGAGAAGAGAGGGGCCCTTTACCTGGTGACCTTGACTAGATAAAGACAGACATTACAAGCATCTAGCAACTCTTGTCCTAAAGGCATCTTATCAAACAAGGTTCTGGTCTGTAACTTGGAGTCTGAGTGTTCTGAACAACCAGAAGTGAGAGTCCTGAGAATATTTTTTCATTCACTGACTTAACATTATTAAGTACTCCCATGTCTTAAGTACACCACCACTAAGGTTACAGGGATAAAATGGATCATTAACACTTTCAGGTTATTCATAGTCCAGTAGGACAAATAGAGAATTCAACATAAAATCATACTGTGAAGAGACGGGATCTATAAAAGAGAAAACCATAGTATGGATTAAAAGTATGCAGAACAAGTACATTACTCAGTCTGTGGTGGGCCACATTAGATGGGGGAGATCTGAACTTACTTGTTTATTTATTTATTTTTAAAAATATTTATTTATTTGGCTGTGCCTGATCTTAGTTCCAGCATGTGGGATCTTTGATTGTTAGTTGTAGTATGCAGGATCTAGTTCTCTGACCAGGGATCAAACTCAGGTCCCCTGCATTGGGAGCTTGGAGTCTTAGCCACTGGCCTACCAGGGAAGTCCATGAATTTACTCTTAAATGTGAAGACTAGAAGTGAAAATGGATGATTAGGATGGTAAGTCAGGGTTGGCATTATGTTTAAAAGGGATGGGGAACACATGTACACCCATGGCTGATTCATGTCAGTGTACGGCAAAACCACTACAATACTGTAAAGTAATTAGCCTTTTAAAATAAATAAATTTTTTATTTAAAAAAGAAAAAAATATGGGAAACTTAAAGAATATTGGAGGGCATTGTGGGTTTATGAAAATTGGAATATTATTTAATAGGTTGCATGTGAGGGGAGGTATAGAAGGAGATGAGACAGAAAGTGGTTATATTGAGAGTTGCCTTACTAACAATTTATAGGCTGAAAGGAGATATTAAAAATGTTAAACAGGGGAGTAATATGGCTGAATTTGCAATTTAGATTATGTTTCCATACATGTTTCCCACTCCCAATGAATTCATATTCTGATGTATGAATTTGGTGGATGCAGATTTCTTACTTTGATTGAGTCCAAACCTTGATGACCTTCAGGAGGTCTGGGAAAATTGAGTTTTCAAGACTTCAAACTTGAAGGTGGCCTTGGACCTATGAAAATCTCCCATCAAGTTTTCACCTGTGAGGCCCTGCTAGAAGTTGTCATCTGATCTCTCTTTGACATATCTCTATCTGTAGAAACTTGGGTGGAAAATGAAATATGCAGTTCACATTCAAAACATCATGACATGTCAGTAAGAAATTACAGCATGGAAATCATCTTTGGGAAAGGAAGAATCTCACCAATTTAACTTTCTTTATGTGAAACTTTTTCTATTTACTAGACTTTTAAATGGTTCCTCTTAAAATAATATCTTGACAATAGTTAATAAAAAAGGCATTTCCTTTAAACAACTGCTATTGATGGTTAAGATTATTTCACTATAAATCTTTGGCAAGGTCTTTTAGCTAATGTCTTTATTCCCAGTTCTGAAATGGTATGTCCTGCTTTATTTTAAGGTAAATTTACAAATTCAGGATGAACAGCATGCAATATAAAATCAAACTTTCAGAGAGATGGGATGGAATGTGGGCTGTGAGACTAAATGAGAGTTCAGTGGAGAGGATGAGGAGGTTCCAAGAGTGATGAGTACCATGAGCTAAGACTCAGCGGGAATATATTTCCTAATAATGTAGATAACAATGAGGAAACTGGCCCAAATGGAGTGGGGGTTTATCATGAAGGGGCCACTACATCCACTGTCATGACAGTGTACAAAGCAAAGCTGACAGCAGATAATTATCATTGTGTAACTCAGCCAATGGGGCCTCCCTGATGGTTCAGGAGTAAAGAATCTGCCTGCAGTGCAGGAGACCTAGATTCAGTTCTTGGGTTGAGAAGATCTCCTGGAGAAGGGCATGGCAACCCAATCTAGTATTCTTGCCTGGAGAACGCCATGGACAGAAGAGCTTGGCTGGCTACAATCCATAGGGTTGCAAAGAGTAAGACATGACAAACAATCAATATTGTGAAGTGTGTTTTTCAGCCTCTCAACATCACCTCCCCAGACCTGTCTACCTGATCTTATTCTATTAGGGCTCTGGAATCTGCCTCTGAGCCATCTGCTCATCTGCATCATGAGCAGTTAATGAAGCTCACGTAGTGAAAAGAATTCCAGGCACAGGTGACATGAGCCCAGTCTCTTGTCTGAACTTTGGGTAATAAAGCTCATAATCATAGAGCCTCCTTCCCATCACATGCTCAACCAAACCATGTAAGAGTCAGTGTCCTGCATGGTGGAGTAGCAGAATGTAGATACAGAACTACATAGGATTTTTAAACCAGCAGGGGCCTCAGAGCCCATTCAGGCCAACCTTCTCATTTACAGCTGAGGAAATGAAGGCTCCAGAGAAGTTCAGTAATTTGCTTGAAGTCACACAGCTAGTGACAGAAGTGGGACTAAAGTCTAGTTTGCCAATACCTCATCTCAGTTCTCTTTCCACTCTATAATGTTTTTGTGAAAGAAAACTCTGTAAACATCCAAGATGTGATTCTTCCTTTTCCTTATTGAAGTCCCTTTCCCTTCTTGGGATGTCCCTGGTGGTTCAGTGATTATGACTCGATGCTTCCAAAGGAGGAGATGCAGGCTTGATCCCTGGTCAGGGAACCAAGATCCCACATGCTACTTGGAAGAACCTTCTTGGAGACCCTCTTGAACATCTGTGTCTTCCTTTAAATTTACTACTTTTCTTGTGATATCTGTTTAAATGTCATAGTTCTAGGCCTGTGTAGAACACATATGGCCTTCATTCAGTTGTTTATTTGGGACAGATAATACAGTCCTTCCAACTGCATTTAATGTTTTGCCTCTTTCAAAACTTTTATATATATTTCTTTTATATACTTTCATATACTTATGTATATAAGTATATATACTTATATATATTTATAAATTTTATATACATTATGAAATATATAGATTTCAGAAAAGTTCAACAAGGTAATTTTGAGCAGTCTTGTTCTCATTTGATCATGGGAGGAAATGTATAGAGAGATTTATTGACCTTCTGTTAGTGACAGCCTTGAAACTAAACCCCTTGATTCCTTAAAAGAGCAGAGGAGAACCAACGAGAAGGAACAGTAGTAGAGGGTGGGCTGAAAGACGTTAGTTGCATCGTAAAATTCACATTTTGACAAGTTTTGTTTTTGTTGTATATAAAAACTTTGTCCAAGTTTCAAAGCTGTACCATGGAGAGATCCACAAATCACAAAAGTCATATCTGAATTCCCAGCTCATGCTGCTCTCCCTTATACTAGGCCCAAGAAGGAAAGCAGCAAGCCTGATGGAAAAGGACAGGATCCGTCAGTGCCCTGATGTGACTGGGCTGAAAAAGATTCAAATAGACGTGATCTGTCTCTGGAGACAATTAGAAAGCAGAGTGGGGGGCCATTTGTTACATCTCTCTCTTTGTTTCAAATGTGGCTGTTTAAATTTGAATTGAATGTGTTTGGGGACTTTCTACAAAGGGAGCCACTTGGAAGGCTGCCGTTTCTTGTTATCAGTCATGTTTTATTATTGAGAGGAGAAACGCCCAGAGGAACTTCAGAGCTCAGGCACAGGCAAAAACACAGGGAGGGACTTACGCACAATTCTATTTTAGTCCCATAACATCCAAACTCACAGACACTGTCTTCAAGGATAAATTAAAGATTCAGTACAAAAGAAGATTTCCAAAGTACTTTAAATGGGCCTCATCTGAAAGGTGGAATGAGTATCAATAAAGGGAATTAATCTGCTCATATTTTTAAAGCACTCACCGTTGATTGTTAATGCATGAGTTAGAGAGAAATCAGAATAATCAGACCTCTTGGTGGCCTCAGTAAGTGTAAAGTCATACATGTTTCTATCCATGGAAAACCAAATTATGACAAGTGATACAGATGGGTATTAGGAACATGCAGAGAAATATATTAAGTTGGCCAAAAAGCTCATTCAGGCTTTTCCATAAGATGTTACAGAAAAACCAAATGAACTTTTTGACCAATCTGAAACTTAAGGTGTTCATTAAATTAGACAGGAAGTTACAGAGCCAGTAGCATCTTTGAAGCTGTGGAGTAATGCTGGGAGAAGTAGCAGCCAAAGAGAGTGAAGGATTATAGAAGAAAGAATGACAATATAAGTTGGTTAAGAGCACCTGTGTGCATATGTGCTCAGTCATGTCCAACTCTCTGCAACCCTATGGGCTGCAGCCAGCAAGGTTCCTCTGTCCATGGGATTTCCCAGGCAAGAATACTGGAGTGGGTTGCCATTTCCTTCTCCAGGGGATCTTCATGACCAGGGATAGAACCTACATATCCTGCACTGGAAGGCAGAAGGGTGCCTGCTACTTCCTTATTGCTCTTACCTTTTACTTTGCAAAGCAAAATATTTACATGGTCTCTATTTGCCCTTCTAGTGCCTAAGTCAGTTCTGAATTGAACAAGAAAGTCATTTGAACTCTTCATGCCTGATGTGTTCCCATTTGTCATAAAGAGAATTATATATCTTATATATATGCCAGTATATCTGGAAATTTAGAAGCAATGATGTTTGGTGAAAGTCTTTAAAAACATACTAAGTGCTATAAAATTGTGAGGAATTATTACTGATTTTCTCTGTGTAACTCTTTAAGAGGCATCCCCTCTATCTGGTTAGAATTGGGATTTGTAGTTTTGATTTGACTTCGTCACTCTGATAAGAGATAGGCTTCTTCGTTTCTTTATGACAAGTGTCTTTTTGCTGAGAAGACCACAGATTGGGCAAGGTTTAGCCAAATCTAGTGATAGGTGTTAACCCTTGGAATGTGATTTTAATAGCCAATAGGTATTTATAATTAATGTGCAATAACCCAATTATGCACATGTCTTTAAATTTAATAGGCCCAGTTAAGGTAAGATCATTAAGCACCCAATTGAATGTTAAACACATATATTTGAGGTTTAACGACTATGCGGCAGATGCAGGATGGATTATGGGATTGTTAAAGGGCACTAAGAAAGTTGTTAATATTGTGAGGATATTTAATTAATGTTTTAAGCAATCTATCCTTTGAAATCTGCCCAAAATGCTGTGTGAAATCTGCTCAAGGAGCAGGAGCATAATTGATAGCACTACTGTTTAAACCCAGCCACAATGAAGGAAAACACAACAAAAACAGCTCTCTAATTAGCGTGAGAAATGACAACAACACAACAAAAAGTACTCAGCATCTCCAAGGACAGCTGCAGCAAGTGAGAAGGCTGATGAAAGGCTTGGCTATTAAAGATTCCACTCTGAAGATTAATAGAGTATTATCTTAAATTAATGCAAGGCAGGTTATCAGAGATGAGTTTCTGCCTTGCAAGCCCCCTCCTTTTTTACTTTCCTTCCCTTCTTCATTTCTATGCCTGTGAACCTTTTCTATCATCCCTCAGTATTCAAGTGACTGTTTATAGTTTCTGTATTCTTTTTCTGTCTGCCCATGATCTTTCTCCCTTTGGGTCTCTTCTCTCATATCTCCTTCTCTGTTTTACCTGGAAGGTCAAAATAAAGTGGCTCCAGCTCACTGTCAATGTCCTATCTCTTGGGCACAGCGTCACACTAGGTTCTCTCATGGTACATCAAGAGAGGAGTCTGAACTACCAATTAGATTCGAAGCTGCAGGATCACATATGTTTGAAACTTTAAAGATGCCCTCCCTGTTTAGTTTCTGTTTTTATTGGAATATTTAATTTCGGTGTCATAATTTCACCATTCATCCTCTAAATATATGTTTATTGGATGTCTACTACGTACTGAGCACTATTCTAGACACTGGAAATAAAACAGTAAATAAAACAAGCAAAGTCTCATATTCATGAAATTTATATCTTAGTTGGGAGAACAGAAAATAAATACAAAAGCAGAAGAATTAAGGCAGATGATGATGGATTCAATAGGAAAAAGTACAACAGAGAAGTGAGAAGGGGAAAACCAGGGATGGGGGATGCTGTTTTAAAGTGATCTTATGAATAGTGACATTGAAACTGATATCCAAAGGAGATGAGGTGAGGACCAGTAAAGAGAGCTGTTCAGCTGTAACAGAGTGAAAGAGGTAGGTGATAAAATCAAAGACATGTTAGGAGGGCAGATTATTTATGGGCTTATTGGGTATGTAAGGAATTTGACTTTATTCTGGATGATATGGAAAGCCACTAGAGGATTTTAACCATAGAGAGATCTGTACAAGTTTTGAAATCACTCTTCTAACCTCTATGGAGTGGGTGCCTGTAGTAATTCTGAAGAGGAAGCAGTAACAGATAATAGAGGAAAGAATTGATAGTGGTTTGGAGCTGAGTGCCTATGCTACAGGTAGATGACAAGAGGTCAGATTCTAGACGTCCTCTAGAAATAGAAGCAATAGCATTAGGTGACAGATTTATTTTTTAACTGAAGTACAAATGATTTACAAATGCTGTGTTAATTTCTGGTGTAGAGCAAAGTGATTTGTAGGATTCATTTGTGGTTTACCTATTTTATACATAGTAGTTTGTATCTGCTAATTTCAGGCTCCTAGTTTATCCCTCTCTTACCATTTTCCCCTTTGAAATCATGATTGTTTTCTATGTCTGTGAGTCTGTTGTTTGTTTTATTAAAAAGTTTTCATTTGTATTTTAGATTTTACATATAAGTGACATAATATGGTATTTGACTTTCTATATCTGACTTATTTAACTTTAGTATGATAAGCTCTAGATCCATGCATGTTGCTGCAAAAAACATTATCTTGTTCTTTTTTACGACTAAGTAGTGTTTTGTGTGTATATGTACCACATCTTCTTTATACATTCATCTGTCACTGGACCTTTGGTCTGCTTTTATGTGTTGGCTATTGCAAATAGCGCTGCTGCTTTTATTTCTGTTGCTTTGGGAGACTGACCTAAGAAAACATCGTTGTCAGAAAATGGTTTGTCTATGCTTTCTTCTAGGAGTTTTATGGTATCATAGATACAACATCATTTACTGACAGATTAAATGACTCTAAACTTTAGAAACAAACTAGAAGACTGAAATTGCTATTTACTGATGATGAGAGTTTAGTGGGGAAAATCAAGGATTTCTTTGTGGACGTATTAAATGGAGCTCTCAAGTAGGCAACTGGATACAAAGGTCTGGATTTCAGAGGACCTTCCAGGAGGAAAATATATATTTGAACATTATTGGCATATTATTTGTATGGGAAACCATGAGCCTTGATTACGTCACCTAGGGTGATGGAGAAGATGGGAGCTCTCAAAACTGAGCCTCTATAGGTTGGGGAAATAGGAGGAAAGAAGCAGAGAAGACTGACAACGAACAGCCACACAGAGAGGAAAAAGACTAAGAAAAGAAATAAGAAAGCATTTCAAGTGGGAGGAAATGATCAATTGTGTCAAATGCTGGTGATGGGATGAGTAAGATGAAAACTGAGAAATGTGTGTTGGTTTGCAACATCATTGGTGACCTTGTCAGGAGCTATTTCAGTGAAGTCCTGGGTTAAAAGACTGATTGGCATGTATTAAAGTGAAACTAGAAGAACTGGAGATAGCAAGAATATAAATCTCTTTAGAGAAACGTCGCCTTTTTGAAAAAGAGCAAACAAATGGAGTAATGCCTGGAGAGGGACGTGGGATCCAGAAAAAAAGGTGGTTTTTAATGTTGAGGGATATTGTAGTATATTTATATGCTGTTAGGAATGACCCAGAATAAAGGAAACATTTATAATGCAAGGTAGAGAAAGGGCATTGCTAGAGTATTGTCCTTGAGTAAGCAAGAGAGGGGGCTTTCCCAGTGACTCAGAGGTAAAGAATCCACCTGCAATGCAAGAGATGCAGAGCATGTGGGTTTGATCTCTGGGTCAAGAAGATCTCTTGGAGGATGGCATGGCAGCCCACTCTAGTATTCTTGTTGGGAAAATCCAATGGACAGAGGATCCTGGAAGGCTATGGTCCATGGGGTCACCAAAGATTGGACATGACTGAAGTGACTGAGTAGGCATGCACAGGCCAGGGAGGAAGAGATGTGCTGCACAAGCCGTGAGGTGGGGTTTGGATGCGACCATGGTAAGTTCATTCAGAGCAGCAGAAAGAAAACAGTATGTGGGCATGGACAAGACAGTTTTGTAAATGTGACACTGGAAGAGCATGGGCATTCTCTTCTAATTGCTTTTATTTTTTTTTTGTTTATGTATAGTTAAATAAGAAATAAGGTTACCAGCTAAGAAGGAGAATGCAGAAGGAGCTGGAGGCTTGAGGACAAAGGAGAAGGCAGGAAATACTCATGAGGAGAGAGGAGAAGGAAATAGACTGGGGAAATAGAGAAGGATTGCTGAGTGATGTTAGCCAGTAGTTGTGAATTTTATTTTTAAATATTTACTTTTAAATTTTCTTTGATGAGTGTTAGTTGCAGCTTGAGGGCTCTTCATTGTGGTGCATAGGCTTTCTAGTTATGACCCTCAGCCTCTAGAGCTGGGCTTATTAGTTACAGTACATAGGCTTAATTGCCTTCAGCATGCAGAATCTTAGTTCCCCCACCAGGGATCAAATGTGTCCCCTGCATTGGAAAGCAGATTCTTAACCATTGGACCACCAGAGAAGTCCCCATGAATTTTAAAGTGGCAACAAAGAGGATGGTTGTTGGTATTTTCTTGGGTAAGTGTAGGTGCAGGGTAGGTAGAGAGCTGAATACAGTTAGGTTTGGGATTTTTGCAAAGTAAGTGGAATTATGTGATAGAGGGACAATGGAGATGAGGGTAAATGCAATGATAAGATTTTTAAAAAATAAAAGGTGATAGAATTTAAGCAAGGTATTGATAAGGAAGATGCAAAATCATGAAGGGGAGGAAAGAATGATTAAAAGGTGATATGACCTTGGGATTTTACGTCCCATTAAAATAATTGATTGTTAGAATTTGATGCAAGAAGAAGTGAAATGAAAAAATAAAAAGTGGTAGTTAGATAATAGCCAAGGTGTCTGAAGATGGCTATAATGAGGAGGCATTGCTGATGGTACATGGTAAAGGCCTAAATGTCCTCTCTGGATAGTGTGAAGGGAGGAAGGATGTTACAATATTCCAGAAGTGGATGCAGCAAGAGAAGTGAGCGGAGCATCTGTCCCACCTGGTGTTATCAGGGGGAGGAGTGGGAGGAGGCCACAAGGAAAGTGCTGGCCTCAGGCGAGACTTAGGTTAGTTTTAGTTAGGTCAAGAAAAGCAGGATATTTTGAGAACAGTTTGGGAACTCCAGAATAAAAATCTAGCCATTAGGGCTCAGAAGTTCCAGAGGACACAAAAGAAAGCTATCATGCAATACCTTGGCTGTGGAGTCCTGTAAAGGATATCCAGAGTGTGGGTACTGGGGTAAGAGTATTGGGGGTGGGGATTGATAAGTGACATAAGGGAAACAGTGATGAATTGTTAAGCCTGACAATGCCCAAGAGAAACGGTTATGGTGAGACTAAGGGTGCCAGTCTGAAGCGGGGATGGGAAGGAAAGGTAGAATCTTGCCGAGAGCTAATGGAACTTTGAGCCCTCACCTTCACGCCATTCCTTTGCTCCATAACCTAAGACTGGAGGGGCTCCATGCACTGGGAAACACTGCTGTCAGCCCAGCCGTCCTCCACCTCAGAATATTCTGATGGCCTTGCTCATCATGGCTCAAAAAGTAGGACCCAATGTTGTCACTGTGGGTCTGGGAAATGAGGGGGCCAAAGAAGCAGGTAATGAGGGGAAAATAGAGTTAATGACCAGAGAAACTCACAAACGGGCCCTGCTGGTGGTGCTGGGCACGTCTAGTGGGCAGCAGAAACACCATTAAGTTACTAAGAGAGAGTAGCCATCACAGGTTCTACCAAGGAGGAGTGTCAGACACTAGGAGTCAGGATAATAAAACAGCATGGTACCTCGAGGTCAATTACCATTGCAATCAGGTTGCCACCCAACCCTAGCTACCTCCAAGGAGATAAGTGCTGGCTGTGTATTATGTATATAGATAATATATAGTGTACGTGCAAGAATTATCTATATAAAACATGAATATTCACATAGTATGTCTATTCATGTATATGTGAATATCCCATGAGAAAACAATTTGTATGTAGATTGTAGAGACTAGTTCTGTGGCTATGAGAAACTAACTGTTCATCTCTGTGTGTATAACACTGTATCTGTAAACTTGCACATTGTACATGTCTGATTCTTATCATAGGGCCAGGCAGTTCTATGATCTGCTCTTTCTTTCAGCCTTTTGCAAGATACACAGCTGACCACCAGCAGAGAGGTCAAAGTCCCTGAGTGCCCTTTAGCCTGAGTTGAACGACCTCTACTGAGCTGCCATACTCATTCATTTTCAGACTCCCCACACTGTACTGCACCCGCCCCTAATCTAGACTGCTAAAATGGCAATATAGGATAGCCACAGAATCCTATTATTTCACCAGAAACACCGGGAACTTTTTTTTTCCTGATCAAATGAGATTCAGTTACACGTCAAGGAAAGCCAGCATCAGCAGCTTGTGTCATTTAATAAAACCTAAAGTTACAAGTGTCCTGAATAGTTCCCTTAGAAGCTATTTTAAGTGGACAGCCCTTCCCCAGAAAGCCCCATGAGTACAGAATAACAGAAGTTAATTTTAGCAAGCACTTTTTAACCTACATTTGGGGACAAAAACACTAGGAAACCTATTATATAATTGAAGTAAAAAGAAACCCTCTGGGTGTGACAGAAAGTTGTCTGTCTCAAGTTACTGCAAATGGAAAAATGATATACCGAAGAGCTTGGTATTTCAGAAGTCCAATAGTGAGAGATTTTATTTGCTGAGAAGGCAAATGAGGGCACCTGGATGTTAAAGAACAGTTGACACTCTGGACAGGAGAGGCTGCTGAAATGTTCCTACTGGGTATTTATGGTCCCAAGTTGCATTAAGCCTTCCAGTGGAAATAGGATTTCCAAGCTGAAGTATGAAGATCAAAATCCTAATTTCTTCATTTGTCAGGATCCCATGAGTCCTAGATCTGCTTTAGCCCTAAGCTCTTTACAAAGGAGAGGGAGCAGCATAAGAGAAGCACAATTTCATTGTACCTTCTGTACTCCATTCAGTATAATCTGACTGTATTCATAGACACCTGATCCCATCCACTCTCTGACACTACCATTCTGGGCTACCCAGCACTTGTCCCTGGCCTCCTGTTTCCCTTGCACACCTCACGTGGCTTTTCTTCAGCACAGTTGTGACAACTTCACTGTACAGTGCTGGCTTGCTCACTCATAAGAGGGTGCCCTTAGCCAGGTCACAGGATCTCTCTAAACTCTTTCTTATTTATAAATAAGCTTGAAAATGAAGCAATAATAATAATAGTAAAATAAGATAAAAAAAGAAAATGAGGACAAATCTGGTCTTTGTATCCCCAAATAGAATTAAACGTCAGAGACAGAGTTTCAGATGAATAGAAAATAATATCTTTATTGCTTTTTAAGGCAAAGGGGACCACAGAAGGCAAATGTCCTCAAAATGGTGTATCCCAACATGGAGTGGGTAGTGAGGACTTTTGTAGTTATGGTTCAAAGAGGAGAATGTGATCAGCTTGTGGATACTTTTCTGATTGGTAAGGTAAGTAGGAGTCAGCATCATCAACCCTCTGGTTCCAGTGGTGTAGGGTCTACGTGCATGCTATGGGCAGCATGCAATTAACTTCTTCCAACTAATAGGGCTTTCAGGATCTGCAAAATAGCTCAATGACACTGTTATGTAATATATCCCTTGAGAGAGAACCAGGACCCTGTTTCAAGGCTGCACTAATTTTTCTTGACTGTTCCTCCCTGGTCCCTGAATCCCCTCCTTTCCCTAGTTAACAACTGTTTGAACCTGTTCCTTGGAACTCAGAGGTCATGGAGGTTGAACAAAGCCTATATCCTATAACCAAGAAATGAGAAACACAGAATGGCTTTTGTGCCCAGGAGTCCCATAGGGTCCTGCTTGGTTTCAAAATATGAACTTCACATTGTTTTTGAGTAAAACAAGTAAGAAAAAGATAATGTATTTTATAAATTACAATATGTTATACAGATATAAATCAATCTTCTTTTCTAATGTGGTCTTCTGACTTCAAAAACCAAACTGGCAGCCAAATTCTGACCTTGGTCTATTCTGTGCTTGAACTTAGTAACCAACTTCTTTAATGGAAGTGAAATTCTCTGACAGATGTTGGTTCTCTTACCCCATTGTATGGAGCAATGTGGGACATAGCCTCCATTCATCCACGGCCTTAGCTTCTGTCCGCCCGTAGTCCACCCACACTCCCTTGAAGTGCTCTGTGAAGGTCGCTAATATTGTGTGTCCTAAAAAGATTGCACAATACTAGTAACCCCCTGCTGTATAGGAAAGCCATGATAAAAAGTGATATGAAAATGTATGGCAATTTATCTTATGATCTTTTATATTATTTCATTGGAAATCCATCAGAGTCTTTGAGATAGGAATTACTCTAGGTTTTTAGAGGATGAAAAGGAGACTTACAGAAGTTAAACATGTTGTTCATGGACTATCTCTTCATGACACTGTTGCTTGAGTCAGGAAATCTAGGGTTTATTCACCAGGTTTCAGCAGGTATTAGATGGCACACACAAGCTAGGCCATTGAAGGAAATTTATTAAAGGGATTCTTTACAAAGAGGTGGTCAAGGCTTAGGGAAATCAACAAGGGATGGTGCAGTACCCCAGGCTCAGTGACTAGAGGGAGTTATTACCACTTACAAGTGACGAGTCAATAGAGAAAGACAGGAAGGGCAAGAGAGAACTCTGTTAGAGAGAGAATTATATGGAAATTTTGTCTACTGAGCACAGCCCTGCAGGGAAATAGGCAAACAATTAAATTCTGCAGTCTCTTTCTCCAGTGTCCTGCCTTCCACCTTGATTCCTTGCTCTTGTCCCACAACAGGATAGCAATGAATGGAAACAGGACCAGGAGAGATAAAAGAAAGACACATGGGGAGACTGATCACACTTATCCTTGAACTCAGATACCACACCAATCTGTCCCTCTCTCTCTAACTTTTTATTTTCAAATAGTTTTATATTTACAGAAAAAATTGCTAAGATAGTCCAGGTTTCCATATACTCAACATCCAATTTCACCTATTATTTCTTATCTTATACAGTATGATACATTTGTTGCAGCTAATAAGCCAATCTTGAAACATTGTTATTAATTAAAGATCATACTTTATTTAAATATCTTTGGTTTTTATCTCATGTCCTTTTTTTGGTATACTGTCTCATCCAGGATACCACATTACATTTAGTAGTCACGTCTTCTTGGATTCCTCTTGGTTATGACCATTTCCCATGCAAAATCCTTAATCCTCAACAAGAGTATAGAGCTTCTATGCAGTTCCTTTTGTCTTAATTATAACAGACTCCACTTATTTTCAAGATTAGTTAGATCAACACATTTTTCACCCACTCCATTCCATGAGGTTGTTTCATCATTTATAAAACAATTAAAGCATCACATTCAGCATTGCATTCCTAACTTCCAAAAAAATTATTGCATAATCAAAGTTTGCTTTCATGTGTAAAATTCTGTGAGTTGTGACAAATGCACAGAGTCCCATGTCTACCATTAAACTATCAAACAAATAGTTTTTTTCACAGCCCTAGAATATCCTCTATGCTTCACATATTTAGCTTTCCATCCCTCAAATCCCTGGAGATACTGGGCATCCAGTTTTTCCAGCAATATTGTTGAAGAGACTATCTTTTATGTATTGAGTTACCTTTGTACTTTTGTCAGAAATCAGTTGATTTAAAACTAATAGATAAATTCAGCAAATTGCAGGATAAAAAGTTAATACACAAAAATCAATTGCATTTCTATATAATAAAACTGAATAATAAAAAATAAATGAGAGCAATCTCATTTACAGTAGCATCAAAAAGAATAAAATACTTAGAATAAACTTTATGACAAGGTGAAAGTCATGCTGAAGACTCCAATCACTGCTGAAAGATACTGACACAAACAAATGGAAAGACATACCATGCTTACAATGTTTAATAACGTTAAGATGTAAAGGCTCTCCTAAGCAATCTATAGACTCAATGAAATCACTGTCAAAATCCCAACATTTTTTTGTGGGAATAGGAAAATTCATCCTAAAGTTCATATAGAATATCAAGGGACCCCCAAATAGTCAAAGCAATCTTGAAAGAAAAGACAAAGCTAGAGGAGGTATTTTTCTAATTAAAAACTTGAAGACAAATATACAGTTATCAAAACAGTGTGATGTTAGCAAAAAGACAGGCATATAGGCCAATGGAATAAAATAGAGAGCCCATAAATAAACCCTCACACTTATGGTCAAATGATTATTGGTAAGTGTGTCATTTAATGGGACGGTCTTTTCAACAATATGTACTCAGAAAACCTAGATATCCATATGCAAATGAATGAAGCTGGACCCTTACCTTGCACCACATAGAAAAAATTAACTCAAAATGAATGCAAAACTAAATATAAGAGTTAAAACTATAAAACACATAGAAGATAACATAAGGGAAAAGCTACATGACACTGATTTTGACCATCATTTCTTGGATATAACACTAAAAGCATAAGCAGCAAAATAAAAATACATAGGTTGGATTTTATCAAAGTTAAATATTTTGGTGCTGTATTTTGTGCTGTGCCAAGATAACCACTAGAATGCAAGAAAAATTTACAAGTCATATATCTTAAGAGGGATAGAAACTTATACAAAGAACTCTTGTGCCATACCATGGCATGCTAAGTTGCTTCAGTCTGACTTTTTGTGACCTCATGGACAGTAGCCTACTAGCTCCTCTGTCCATGGGATTCTCCAGGCAAGGATACTGGAGCGGGTTGCCATGCCCTTCTCCAGACCCTGGGATCAAACCTACATCTCTTAAAGTCTCCCACCACCTAGGAAATCCCATAAAGTACTCTTACAACTCAACAAAAGCAAAACACAAGCAACCAGATTTCTAAAAATAAGCAAGGAGTTAAAGAGACTTTTGTTTGAGGAATACATAAGAATAATTAATAGAAACTCGAAAAGATGCTCAATATCACTAATCATTAGGAAAATGCAAGTCAAAACTACAATGAGATACCATTTTATAACAATTAGTATGGCTATTATCAAACAAAAGACCAAATAATAAGTACTGCTGAGGATGTGGAGAAATTGAAATTTTCATTCATTGCTGTAGGGTCTGTAAAATGGTATCTCCACTGTGGAAAATAGCATAGCAGTTCCTCAAAAAATTAAACATAGAATTACTATATTATCCAGCAACTCCACTTTTTTGTGTATATTCAAATAAGTGAAAGCACCGACTCTAACAGGTATTTGTATACCAGTTTCATAGCAGCATTATTCATAATAGCTGGAAGGTGGAAAACAATACGTAAAGAAAATATGGCATAGAAATAGTGAAATATCATCCAACCTTAAAAAGGAAAGCTATTCTGAAACATGCTACAACGCAGATGAACCTTGAAGTCATTCTGTAAAGTGAAATAACCCAGTGAAAAAGGACAAATATTGTATACTTCCACATATACAAGGCACTCAAAATAGTCAAATTCATAGAGACAGAAGGTAGAATAGTAGTTGTTAGGACTTTGGAAAAAGAAATAATGGATAGCTATTGTTTAATGGATACAGTTTCAGTTTGGGATCATGAAAAAGCTCTGGAGATGGACAGTAGTGATGGTTGCACAATGATTTAAATGTAGTTGATGCCACACTTAAAAGTAGTAAAAATGGTAAATTTTGTTTTGTATTTTACCATTATTTAAAAAGTTAAAAATATATTAGATTCCTATATTTGTAAGAGTGTTGTGAATTCTCCATTTTGTTGCATTAATTTATGTGCCTATTCTTCCCCCATTTCATCACTGTCTTGTTACTGTAACTTTACAATGGGTATTGGAATGAGACTGTGGTAGTCCTCCAACTTCTTCTTCAGAACATTCTGTATAAACTTTACAATCAGTTTGTAGCTATCTAGAACAGAGCTTGTTGAATTTTTATTGGAATTGCAATGAATTTGTAGATCAAGATACAAATAATAAGAAGACATGCTGTTTTCATGATTGAAAGACTCACTATTGTTTTTTTTTTTTTTTTTTATTATTATTATTTTTTTTTCCAGTGGGTTTTGTCATACATTGATATGAATCAGCCATGGATTTACATGTATTCCCAATCCCGATCCCCCCTCCCACCTCCCTCTCCACCCGATTCCTCTGGGTCTTCCCAGTGCACCAGGCCGGAGCACTTGTCTCGTGCATCCCACCTGGGCTGGTGATCTGTTTCACCATAGATAGTATACATGCTGTTCTTTTGAAATATCCCACCCTCACATTCTCCCACAAAGTTCAAAAGTCTGTTCTGTATTTCTGTGTCTCTTTTTCTGTTCTGCATATAGGGTTATCGTTATCACCTTTCTAAATTCCATATACATGTGTCAGTATGCTGTAATGTTCTTAATCTTTCTGGCTTACTCCACTCTGTATAAGGGGCTCCAGCTTCATCCATCTCATTAGGACTGGTTCAAATGAATTCTTTTTAATGGCTGAGTAATATTCCATGGTGTATATGTACCACAGCTTCCTTATCCATTCATCTGCTTATGGGCATCTAGGTTGCTTCCATGTCCTGGCTATTATAAACAGTGCTGCGATGAACATTGGGGTGCACGTGTCTCTTTCAGATCTGTTTTCCTCAGTGTGTATGCCCAGAAGTGGGATTGCTGGGTCATATGGCAGTTCTATTTCCAGTTTTTTAAGAAATCTTCACACTGTTTTCCATAGCGGCTGTACTAGTTTGCATTCCCACCAACAGTGTAAGAGGGTTCCCTTTTCTCCACACCCTCTCCAGCATTTATTGCTTGTAGACTTTTGGATAGCAGCCATCCTGACTGGTGTGTAATGGTACCTCATTGTGGTTTTGATTTGCATTTCTCTAATAATGAGTGATGTTGAGCATCTTTTCATGTGTTTGTTAGCCATCTGTATGTCTTCTTTGGAGAAATGTCTGTTTAGTTCTTTGGCCCATTTTTTGATTGGGTCATTTATTTTTCTGGAATTGAGCTTCAGGAGTTGCTTGTATATTTTTGAGATTAATCCTTTGTCTGTTTCTTCATTTGCTATTATTTTCTCCCAATCTGAGGGCTGTCTTTTCACCTTACTTATAGTTTCCTTTGTAGTGCAAAAGCTTTTAAGTTTCATTAGGTCCCATTTGTTTAGTTTTGCTTTTATTTCCAATATTCTGGGAGGTGGGTCATAGAGGATCTTGCTTTGATTTATGTCGGAGAGTGTTTTGCCTATGTTCTCCTCTAGGAGTTTTATAGTTTCTGGTCTTACATTTAGATCTTTAATCCATTTTGAGTTTATTTTGGTGTATGGTGTTAGAAAGTGTTCTAGTTTCATTCTTTTACAAATGGTTGACCAGTTTTCCCAGCACCACTTGTTAAAGAGGTTGTCTTTTTTCCATTGTATATCCTTGCCTCCTTTGTCAAAGATAAGGTGTCCATAGGTTCGTGGATTTATCTCTGGGCTTTCTATTCTGTTCCATTGATCTATATTTCTGTCTTTGTGCCAGTACCATACTGTCTTGATGACTGTGGCTTTGTAGTAGAGTCTGAAGTCAGGCAGGTTGATTCCTCCAGCTCCATTCTTCTTTCTCAAGATTACTTTGGCTATTCGAGGTGTTTTGTATTTCCATACAAATTGTGAAATTCTTTGGTCTAGTTCTGTGAAAAATACCGTTGGTAGCTTGATAGGGATTGCATTGAATCTATAGACTGCTTTGGGTAGAATAGCCATTTTGACAATATTAATTCTTCCAATCCATGAACACGGTATGTTTCTCCATCTGTTTGTGTCCTCTTTGATTTCTTTCATCAGTGTTTTATAGTTTTCTATGTATAGGTCCTTTGTTTCTTTAGGTAGATATACTCCTAAGTATTTTATTCTTTTTGTTGCAATGGTGAATGGTATTGTTTCCTTAATTTCTCTGTCTGTTTTTTCATTGTTAGTATATAGGAATGCAAGGGATTTCTGTGTGTTAATTTTATATCCTGCAACTTTACTATATTCATTGATTAGCTCTAGTAATTTTCTGGTAGAGTCTTTAGGGTTTTCTATGTAGAGGATCATGTCATCTGCAAACAGTGAGAGTTTTACTTCTTCTTTTCCTATCTGGATTCCTTTTACTTCTTTTTCTGCTCTGATTGCTGTGGCCAGAACTTCCAACACTATGTTGAATAGCAGTGGTGAGAGTGGGCACCCTTGTCTTGTTCCTGATTTCAGGGGAAATGCCTTCAATTTTTCACCACTGAGGGTGATGCTTGCTGTGGGTTTGTCATATATAGCTTTTATTATGTTGAGGTATGTTCCTTCTATTCCTGCTTTTTGGAGAGTTTTAATCATAAATGAGTGTTGAATTTTGTCAAAGGCTTTCTCTGCATCTATTGAGATAATCATATGGTTTTTATCTTTCAATTTGTTAATGTGGTGTATTACATTGATTGATTTGCAGATATTAAAGAATCCTTGCATTCCTGGGATAAAGCCCACTTGGTCATGGTGTATGATTTTTTTAATATGTTGTTGGATTCTGTTTGCTAGAATTTTGTTAAGGATTTTTGCATCTATGTTCATCAGTGATATTGGCCTGTAGTTTTCTTTTTTTGTGGCATCTTTGTCTGGTTTTGGAATTAGGGTGATGGTGGCCTCATAGAATGAGTTTGGAAGCTTACCTTCTTCTACAATTTTCTGGAAGAGTTTGAGTAAGATAGGTGTTAGCTCTTCTCTAAATTTTTGGTAGAATTCAGCTGTGAAGCCATCTGGTCCTGGGCTTTTGTTTGCTGGAAGATTTTTGATGACAGTTTCGATTTCCTTGCTTGTGATGGGTCTGTTAAGATCTTCTATTTCTTCCTGGTTCAGTTTTGGAAAGTTGTACTTTTCTAAGAATTTGTCCATTTCATCCAAGTTGTCCATTTTATTGGCATAGAGCTGCTGGTATTAGTCTCTTATGATCCTTTGTATTTCAGTGTTGTCTGTTGTGATCTCTCCATTTTCATTTCTAATTTTGTTAATTTGGTTTTTCTCTCTTTGTTTCTTAATGAGTCTTGCTAATGGTTTGTCAATTTTGTTTATTTTTTCAAAAAACCAGCTTTTAGCTTTGTTGATTTTTGCTATGGTCTCTTTAGTTTCTTTTGCATTTATTTCTGCCCTGATTTTTAAGATTTCTTTCCTTCTGCTAACTCTGGGGTTCTTCATTTCTTCCTTCTCTAATTGCTTTAGGTGTAGAGTTAGGTTATTTAATTGGTTTTTTTCCTGTTTCTTGATGTAAGCCTGTAATGCTATGAACCTTCCCCTTAGCACTGCTTTTACAGTGTCCCATAGGTTTTGGGTTGTTGTGTTTTCATTTTCATTCATTTCTATACATATTTTGATTTCTTTTTTGATTTCTTCTATGATTTGTTGGTTATTCAGAAGCGTGTTATTTAGCCTCCATATGTTTGAAGTTTTAACAATTTTTTCCCTGTAATTGAGATCTAATCTTACTGCACTGTGGTCAGAAAAGATGACTGGAATGATTTCAATTTTTTTGAATTTTCCAAGACCAGATTTATGGCCCAGGATGTGATCTATTCTGGAGAATGTTCCGTGTGCACTTGAGAAAAAGGTGAAGTTGATTGTTTTGGGGTGAAATGTCCTATAGATATCAATTAGGTCTAGCTGGTCCATTGTGTCATTTAAGGTTTGTGTTTCCTTGTTAATTTTCTGTTTAGTTGATCTATCCATAGTTGTGAGTGGGGTATTAAAGTCTCCCACTATTATTGTGTTACTATTAATTTCCTCTTTCATACTCGTTAGCGTTTGCCGTACATATTGCGGTGCTCCTATGTTGGGTGCATATATATTTATAATTGTTATATCTTCTTTTTTGATTGATCCTTTGATCATTATGTAGTGTCCTTCTTTGTCTCTTTTCACTTCCTTTATTTGAAAGTCTATTTTATCTGATATGAGTATTGCGACTCCTGCTTTCTTTTGGTCTCCATTTGCATGAAATATTTTTTTCCAGCCCTTCACTTTTAGTCTGTATGTGTCTCTTGTTTTGAGGTGGGTCTCTTGTAGACAGCATATATAGGGGTCTTGTTTTTGTATCCATTCAGCCAATCTTTGTCTTTTGGTTGGGGCATTCAACCCATTTACATTTAGGGTAATTATTGATAGGTGTGGTCCCGTTGCCATTTACTTTGTTGTTTTGGGTTCACGTTTATACAACCTTTCTGCATTTCCTGTCTAGAGAAGATCCTTTAGCATTTGTTGAAGAGCTGGTTTGGTGGTGCTGAATTCTCTCAGCTTTTGCTTATCTGTAAAGCTTTTGAATTCTCCTTCATATCTGAATGAGATCCTTGCTGGATACAGTAATCTAGGTTGTAGGTTATTCTCTTTCATTACTTTCAGTACGTCCTGCCATTCCCTTCTGGCCTGGAGGGTTTCTATTGATAGATCAGCTGTTATCCTTATGGGAATCCCTTTGTGTGTTATTTGTTGTTTTTCCCTTGCTGCTTTTAATATTTGTTCTTTGTGTTTGATCTTTGTTAATTTGATTAATATGTGTCTTGGGGTGTTTCGCCTTGGGTTTATCCTGTTTGGGACTCTCTGGGTTTCTTGGATTTGGGTGGCTATTTCCTTCCCCATTTTAGGGAAGTTTTCAGCTATTATCTCCTCGAGTATTTTCTCATGGCCTTTCTTTTTGTCTTCTTCTTCTGGAACTCCTATGATTCGAATGTTGGGGCGTTTCACAGTGTCCCAGAGGTCCCTGAGGTTGTCCTCATTTCTTTTGATCCTTTTTTCTTTTTTCCTCTCTGCTTCATTTATTTCCACCATTTTATCTTCTACCTCACTTATCCTA